>NC_060141.1:811634513-811983513 GCF_021461385.2 Schistocerca piceifrons
CAACTTTGCTTCTTATGCTACACGCAGTTTGTACAACAAAAATGAGTAGTGGTTGCTTCTGTGAGGGCGCGCTCGCACGCGATCGTACTGGCGCCACTTCTGCGCGCGTTCCATCGATTCTAGCCCTCGTCGTATCATCTTTGCTTGGTTGAGTGTTACCTTTGGGGCTGTGTAGTAAGGAGTGGTGTATGGAAGACGGATCTGGACGGGTGTGCCTGATTACCCTGCGTAATGACCGATGCAGAGAGTTGAAACCGTTGACCGTTAGTCTGTAGGTGCCCTCCTTTACCTGCAGCGTTTACCGTTGCTTCGGGTGAGCTGAGAGGGCAAAAAGCGGCTCTCGTCGCATGTATCGTGGTTACGAAATACATCAGTTAATTGTGGTGGCCTAAATACGCCGAGGTGTACTGAACCTCTTGTTAGCAGCTACCAGCAGGAGGGCAGTATTATCCAGTCCCTACTTGGAGTCCTGAAGCTATTGTCCTCCTTCGCATTTATGTGAAATCATGTACGAAGACTATTCAGTAACTGCTCTACTTAAAGACTGTTAATTCTCGTGCGGTGCTAGCTGGCCAGGTATCCAGTTCTTTTATGCCTTTCAGTAACACCTTTTGGACCTGTGCGTGTCAGTCTGGAGGTTTCTGTAAGTGCCAAGCTAGTATTTTGCAATGGTAATCTGGTTCCTGAAATCACTGTTATCATTATTCGATACTACTGAGTGTGATTTTTCTTTGTTGTAGACGTTATGGCTTTCTTTCAAATGACTTTGTACATTTTTCCTTGTTATTTCTAGGAAGGTTAACTTGCTATGTTTATGAGCGGGGCGCTCCTGTGCTAAAGTTTTAATAGTTGGTATACTTGCGAATAATTTTAATTGTCCGTTTAAATACTACTGTGTATATTAATTTCTGTCAAACGTGTCTGCTGTTTGTCGTTTGGTACATGTCGACAGCTTTGTATAGGCAGCTGTTGACGCATTGCTGTTGTGCTGGTCCGATGCAGGAACGCGTCTTCCATCTGCTTCGGCGGCTTTCCCGTCAACGCACAAGGCCTAGGTGTTGGCAGGTCACACACGCTTCTGCGGATTTCTCATTTCCACCTCAAGCTGAGCAGTTTATTGCCATTCTTTTGGTATCATGACTTTGGTCATTTTGAGAAAGTAATTTGGTCAGTGTTTCTGTTATTGTGAGATCATTGTAATTCACATGGTTCAAATGGCTCTGAGCACTATGCGACTCAACCAACATTATATGTACTTGTGTCCAACGTTTGCCTCGGAGCAGGTCTTGAGCCTACTGTTGCAGTGGAGAAATGGTTCAAATAGCTCTGAGCATTATAGGACTTAACTGCTGAGGTCTTCACTTCCCTAGAACTTAGAACTACTTAAACCTAACTATGTACATCACACACATCCATGCCCGAGACAGAATTCGAACCTGCTACCGTAGCTGTCGCGCGGCTCCTGACTGTAGCGCCTACAGCCGCTCTGCCACCCCGGCCGGCTGCAGTGGAGATGTACGCATTTTAACGCCCTTTATTTGATGTTTGTAGAACTTAAATTCAAGTCCTGCTGTGGGGTTAGTCCAAAGTTGTGCTGTTAGACGCGCAGACGCAGCCCCGCCGCCCGTTTATTTCATCGATTGTTCGTAATCGGTGCGTGTGAATTCCTAAGGAACCAAACTGCTTAGGTCATCGGCCCCTAGACTTAAACTCTACTTAAACTAACTTACGCTAAGAACAACACACACACCCATGCCCGAGGGAGGACTCGAACCTCCGGCGGGAGGGGCCGCGCACTCCGTGACGTGACGCCTCAAACCGCGCGGCCACTCCACGCGCCTTTGTAATCGGGCCATCACCGTGTTGCACCGTTCACATGTTCTTAAACTACCACTTGTGATTTTACGTATACTGCAAATCTCATTATGCATTGCGATATTACTTTAAAAACCTAAATTATCTGTATTAATTTAACGAGATTCTTGGTAACTGTTGGTTGGCTTATGAGAGAATTGCTATTAATTTTTTATTTTTATTTATTTATTTTTTTTCTTGAGGTGAATGATAAATGACGCACGGGGTTGGCCCACCCTTGCACATGTTTTCCTTAAGTTAATCCCGATCCTTGCTCTGAGTCTCAAACATATCACACGACATGAACAAGACATCCAGCCGTGGGCCAGAGAGAAACAAGAGAAACAGTAAGCGTACAAGAATCCTTTTCAGCACCGGTTCTGTGCGTAATATACCACCTGTCCATATAAACCGTAAATCTCTTTCCAGATTCTTTGCAGCATCATGACGTCTCAAGATTCTTACTTGAATGGAGACGAACTGTGGCTCACTTACTTGTGGGAAGGTTTTCTCTGCAAACGCCGGCGCTGTTGATAAGAACATCGACCCCTCCTAAATTCTCTTTGATCCATTTGAAGGCGCATAGAACATTCTCCTCGCAGGTGACGTCACATTGCAACGGATAGAGCGTACCCGGAGCGTCCTTCAGTTCTCGAGCCTGCAAGAAATAAACGACAGATTTGTCGAATCTGCACGAGACAGAAGAAAAAAAATCATTAGGAGATAGATCAAGTGTATCATTTAACAAAATTCCAATCTACACAAGTGAGTGTCGTAACTACATGAACAAAGGTGCTGTTGCCAAGAAGGATGATAATATTTTTGTTTCTCTCCCCAGACCCTCGGAATTCGCGAAGACAGGTAGCCTCACTTAACTTGATCATATGTGTAAAGAAACTTACCATAGTCATTCAATGTTAAGCTTTTACCACTGACTAATCGAATTAAAGCACCAAACAGGTAACAACCAAAAACTTACATTTTCATAATTCTTCAAAGAACTTAAAGCAAATCAGTATGAGAAATAAACAATTTTTAGGACTTCAGTTGGTTATGTGTTCACTGTTGTACTTAGTGCACCAGAGACTAAAAGACCAGCTCTTCACCTGAACAGTAACCACAATTCAGATAGGATATCTCGCCGGCAGCTGTGACCGAACGGTTCTAGGCGCTTCATTCAGGATCCGCGTGACCGCTATCGTCGCAGGTTCGAATCCTGCATCGGCCATGGATGTGTGTGATGTCCTTAGGTTAGTTAGGTTTAAGCAGTTCTAAGTTCTAGGGGCCTGATGAACTCAAATGTTAAGTGCCATAGTCCTCAGAGCCTTTTGAACCATTTTTCAAATAGGATATCGACTATGTCAGGTGTGCCGCTCTACTGGAAGCCACATGCCCTGCTCTTAATCTATTGATGGTGGAAATCTTCCGCTTTAGACTAGAATTGTGGGGAAACAAGGGTGATGTTGTATGTGCTGTTAGATACTTCGGCCCCAGGTAGTCTGAAGTTGATGGCGCAACATAACGACTCTCTTTCAGGAATCTATTCATAACCTTCCATAAAAGGAAGACGTATGGACAACTTATTACAAAATATAACAACGTAGCAACATATCAGTATCACGTGCAGTTCTTGATTTTGTTCTGTTCATTGTGAATGCATTATAAAAGAAAGACAGACACAGCCATAACACAAAAACAGACATAAAGCGAAGTAGCAACGGAAGTAATAGTGGGTTCTTCACTGAGGGACACCGCTAATAAATATGGACTAAATTTCATGACACTATCACTTTCTCTGTCGAACAATGAAAACTGGTTACCCCAATCTAGCTACATCTACTGTTTACAACTACACTGATGGGAAAAATCGCAATATCAAAAAGTGATTAATGTAGAGTAATGAAATTTACGGAATACATTTGTCTAGTTAACATATTTAATTGATTAACATTAAGAGGTCATAGGTTAATGTAAGCGCGAGATAAACCATTCTAAATGTGAAATTTTTGTACACTGATAACCCGTGTAGCCACCAGACTGTCGAATGCAAGCATGCAAACGCGCATCCATTGTGTTACACAGGTGCTGGACGTCAGTTTGTGGGAAGGAGTTCCATGCCTATTGCACTTGGTCGGTCAATAAGGGGCGGTTAATGCTGTTGGTGGATGACTCTGGAGTTTTTGTTCGATGACGTCCCATATGTGCTCGATTGGAGACAGATTCGCTGCTCGAATTGGACAAGGCAACATGTCGAGTCTTTGCAGAGCACGTAAGAGTAAAACAGCGGTATGTGGGCGAATATTATCCTGTTGGAAAACAACCCTGGTCCGTTATTCACGAATGGCGGCACAACAAGTCGAATCGCCAGACTGACGAACAAATTTGCACCCAGGATGCGTGGGCTGTTCACGAGAGAGCTCTTGCTGTCGTACGAAATATCACCCCACACCATAATTCCAAGTATAGGTCCATGTGTCAAGCATGCAGACAGGATGGTTGCAGGCCTTCAGCTGGATTCCTTCTTACCAACACACTAAGGCAGAACCAACATTCATCAGAAAACACAACAGACCTCCACTCAGCCCTCCAACGAGCTCTCGCTTGATACCACTGAATTCGCAAACGGCCGTAGTTTAGGGTCAGTGGAATTCACGCTACAAAATGTCTGGCTCGGAGCTGTCCTTGGGGTGATCCATTTGTAACGGTCTGTTGTGTCACCGTGGTTCAAAATGCTGCTCAAATGACTGCTGAAGATGCAGTGCGATGTGTCGGAGCCATACTCCCAAACAGATGGTGTTCCCTCTCGGTAGTGCCCCGTGATCGTCCAGAGCCCGGTCTTCTTGCGACCGTACATTCCCGTAACCACCGCTCCCAGCAGTCATGTGCTGTGGTTATATCCCTGCAAGTCCTTCTGCAGTATTGCAGAAAGAACCTCCAGCTCCTCGTAGCCCTATTACAGGACCTCGTTCAAACCCAGTGAGGTGTTGATAATGGCGTCTTTGTCCCTGTAAGGGCAACGTTGACTAACATCAACTCACCGCGTATAATCTCAAAGATAACTAACCATTACGACCGCACGTATTTGAAGCCAACCCATTTTGGCTTCTCATAATGGTACTACTAGCGCAAATCTTAAGTGACAAGGGCGAATTGTGAATCGACATCATCTTTAATATGAAGACACACGCTTACCATCTTTCGTTTACGTCGCAAAACTCCTTGGTGTTGAGATTTCCGTCAGTGTATAGGACCACCTCTTCATCTGAGTAATAATCGCAATTTGAATAGGATTTTAATTATATCCGTTTTATTGGAATCTAAGTGGGTGCTCTTAACCCATTAATGGTGAAAATTTTCTTCCCCTTCAGACTAGAATCTTGGGGAAGCAGGGCTGTTGTGATACGTGCTAATAGATGGTTCTGTACCCAGATTCGTTGAAGCTGATGTAGCAACATAACGTTCACCATTCTGCCGTTGTCTCAGCTAACTGCAGTTGGTATTTGTCATAGTGAAGATGAAATATTAAAGTCTGTAGCAGTTGTTGCTCCTGTCGGGCAATCAGAGCAGCGCGATATTCACTGAGTCTTCGATTTATGGAGTTCTTGCGATGTAGCAAGATATCTTAGGAGGTCCTGCGCTAAATAGTTCGCAGTTTTTTCTCCAAACAGACCTGGCAACGGGCAAGAGAGTAATTATGGAATCGGTACATATCAAGAGTCTGCCGACTTGTTTCATATTGTATGATCTGTCAGAAAGGAGGTAACATAGGTGTTAGCCCGAATTTTTCTGTGGGTCCCAGACAGAAGCGGCACATATTTATCTTTGCAAAGTACACAGCTTCTACAAGGATGCCTCATGTCGTCGAGCCCCCTGCGAACAACTATTTGCCAGGCTTTCCAAAATCAGTATCATTTGGACATGGTTGAGTCTCAAGTCGCTTGTATATATCGCCGCTTTGCTAACTTCATTATCTTGTACTGAATAACGAACGCGAACTGGGATATCTATTGCTTGACATCAAATTACCCCAGTTCAGGGTATATTCATATTGGATATATGTATACCACGAACGTACAGGAAAAGACTATGTACAGCCCGAGCATGTTGCTATGAACTGGAGCCAAGTGGACTGTCTAAAGCAGGATCTTCGCCAGTTCGGTGCAGGGCTTACCTGAAGAATCCACGAGCTACGGAGACTCGTACAGTTATCCCAGTGTCCACCAAAGACCAGAAGCGGCCAAGAGGGAAGAGAGGGCATGTGGAACACATTTTGTTGAGTGTGACTCGAAATTCCCCAAGATCTCCAGATAAAAATTCGTAATCTGAAAACCCAATAACTGAAACCGATGTAATATCAAATATGGGACGTGAGGTTCCTGAAGTGTTAGTTGTCATCTGCCGGAGCGAGAGCTTCAAATAACTTTCACATAACACTAGAATCTCCGTTCAACAGTAAAGGGAATGTATATGGCAAAGTTGGGACAGAAACTCTCCTCGTTGTTGGGTGCGCAAAATTATTAGGTTAGGTGAAATGCAAATAAAACGTAACTGCTAGTACACGCAGACGAAAGTAACTAACGGTGGTCCAGTTAGCCTGATAACTGCATGCTTGCACAAGGTGTCAGCATTAGACGCGCCGTTCTTAAAGTCATTCAGCATAGCCTAAATAGAATTACACGGATGCAGCTCAACTATACCTTAGCAGAAAGGGGCTACTTTCATACAGCTAGTACAAACCAGGAAATGTTCACTTACATTATCGACTGTGAGAACAAGCATTCTTGTAAAGTAATGTTAAACCGCTCATCAGATAACTGCTCCGAAAAATTAGTTTCGCAACAATCACGTGAGAGATACAGTTTAGCGCTGCTGACAACAAGTAAAGTAGATCATCCTGAGTCCGCCGACATAGAGACAGTGATTGGCGAACATGGTTAGCGATGTTGGTCACCAAGAGAAAACATTCCAGAATCATAGACGAGTTGTGGCTGATGTTCAAACTCACTATAGATCTCTACGTAGCTAATAAAAATACGATGATGCCCTGTTTTGGTTAAATAGTAAGCTTACATTTTGAAATTGCTGCAAATTGAATTTTGTTACACCCTTGCTAAGGAACAAATACAGTATCACTTAATACAGTCTCTGACTTATTGGCTCTCCATGCTCTTGCACTGTTTTGCATGATACAGTCGTAGGTCTTCTCATTCGTTGTCAGTTCCCGTCAAAGTTTACAGTATACTGATCACGTAGACTCTACCGACAAGATGTTTCGGTTTGGAGGGAAATGATCGATTCAGTAATTCAGTTTGCAGTAACTGCACAGCTCACTCTTGTTTTCACATCATGCAGGGGCTCTTGACGTAATTGCTGAAAATTTAACAGAACTCCATGGTCAGTTATTCTTATAGTTCATGTTTCCAACCTATTAGTCGCGTGGAATGTACCGCTGTTAATATTCCAAGTAAGAAATGTTATTTCCAGCGCATGACATACATTGTCCCTCCAAATTTCTCTCCGATAAACTACCGTAGTTAAACTGTAAGGTCATAAAACAAAACATCGGTTCTTTGTAATACAAATATTACATAGCTTACCAGAGATGTATGACGCGTGCTTTTTACGAAGTTCAAGCCCGATTACGGTTTGGAAATTGTAGTATATTCCTAACAGTCCTATAAAATGATCGTCGGCAGCTGAAAATGCATACGAAGAAACAGCGACATCTCACGAAGAAATAAACACCACTATCAGTAGCCAGAGGAGGTGTAACAGTCTTATCGCAGCTTATCACTGCTCCTTGTAACGTTCTTCTTGCAAACTGAAGTCATGGTCCAATCAATGTTAGGTTGTACTGCTCATGTGCAGGATGCTATGACCGTTTCACCTTGAGACCACCTCTTTCCACTATTAAGGTGTTCATATGTAGCATCAGTCTACTTCCCTCCAGAACACACAGTTTCATTGATTTCGGTCTCTGCACGTTTCATGGTATTCATTCGTAATATTTCGTAATATTTCTAGATTTCGCAATTTTACATATTCCATATAGGTAAGAAAAGGGGGTCGCTACACTTTCACCTCCGTAATTACAACTACTTTTCAAGATCATCCAACCACCCGCTTCCCCCATCCGAAATACAAACACATGGATCATTGTATATAGGAAATGTCTTAGGATTTTTGGTAGGTTAGCGATTACTAAATGTTTTTGTACTAAATCTGAAGTACCTTTTGCATATACGTTCACACCAAGAAAATAACTCATTCCTTATTTTTTATAGGTGTACTTTTAATAATTCCCAATTTAATTTTTAGCTTATAACATAGACCTGCATCTTCATCATCTATTTCTTTCTCCAGCATGTAACTTGACAAATACAGAGAAATACTTTCTGGAATTCTAATACACACAAAATTTTCTTCCTGTAAAATACTAATTTTGTGGTTTCAACTATTAGCTCCGTTTCTTTCTGCAGTTCCTCTAGGCGAGAAGATTCGAAGATTTTAATTATTCCTCTTATTTTTTCCATTATACTTTTAGTAATGCATACTACATCTTCCAGTGTGTGTGCCGGCATCTCCTCGGCTCCACATTCTTGGGGGAATTCAGTATAGAACTTCAGTGGTAGGACAACCTTCGTTCTGGAGCACATTAACTGATATCAAATTGATATGCAAATTAAGTCGTGACAGTTCACTTATTTATGATATAAGCCTATTGTTCTGCTAGGTGGTTTTTCATGTAATCTCTCCCCCTTCCCCACCCTCTCCCTATTGTTCTGTTAATTGCTTTATGGGGGCTGATTTATGACTCCCTGAGGGTAATTCATCCTTCTGAGAAATCTCTCACACCTCCCCATCCTCGTCCTCCACCCCTCCAGGAAATCCCCTCAGGATACAAACACTTTCGATATCTAACTAAGGGATTAATAAATTAAATTGAACAATTAATTAACCTCTCCTCCTCTGGGAAAACTACCAGCTGCCTTTCCCTCCCCCAGATCCCTTCGCCTCCCCATCTGGAATTAGGAGAAATAGACTTAGTTGATTGTCCACTTGACAGGAATCGATTGGGGCGTATCGAATATTTTTAAATAATTTATGGCAGGCAAGGGAGTATGTGTGACATAGTTATTTATTCCTTTAAAGAATCTGTCGGGAAATTTACTGTAGTGTATGTAATACTGGTTCTTTAAACAGTTTCTGGATGACAAGGCAGTATGGAATTTTTAAACATTTATGGCGCTATTTTATTGTGGTCATACATTGAATACTGTCATGAAACACTCATCACACATAGGGGCAGATTGTCCTGAAGATTTATGGCGAAAAAGCTCTCGAACACGTCACTGAATGTGGGACCAATCTCACTGCACAGTGCGTGCCACAAGTCAGGAACCGTCGCAACTGTGAGACCGCACTAATCCTCTGCAAACAAAGGATCAGACAGTGGCATCCCTTTCAAAATTGATACCAGACTCATTTCTTGCCTCTCTCTCCCTCCTCCCCCCCCCCCTCTCTCCCACAGCGTTTGTTTCAAGTATTACTTTCTGTTTATGTGAACTAAAATATGCAAGCACACGCAGACCAAGATGTCCTCCCCCGACCCCATCTCATCCATCCCTCGATGGCCCCCACACCTACCTGGCGCTGGTGGCCGCTATATCTACTTGTCCTGACACTTCCATAGCTAGGGAAACCGGTAACAGATGGAACAAAAGCATTTGAGACGGAGTTGTTAGTGTGTGTTGTGTGCCACACTAATCCCTTCTTTCTCCTGAAAAGACTAGTGGATACCCGGAAAACACCCAGCTGTGGATTTCTTGGAAGTATTCCCTTACTCTACGGGATTGATTTACTAATTAATTAAATCAATACCATTCATGTGCTGCCAGTTTTACCTTGTACCGGATTGGTGGATACTAGGAATGCTACATTTGGTGCGATTCGACCACATAAGTGCCCGGTTTCCAAACTCTCCTGGAGTTTTCTTCCCTTACCTCCTGTTGGTGGATACTGGGACAGTTGGGTCATTTGGTAGGAAATCCACTACTCTGGAGGTAGCTGAAAATTTCAAATTTCTGCTGAATTGCGTGCTACGACCTTAAACAATGTGTGGAGGAGTTCAATCGGTATGTATGCGCATAATACCACTATCAGGAACAATAAATTTTTCAGTCGGGAATTTGATAATGTGGTTGGGTTTTTGGTGCACTATATAATCCCTAAGTTGGTTTTCTCAGCCCACAGCGAAATGAAGAAGGAGAAGGAATGGTCTACCATGTGGCAGGACAGTAACAACAACGAATACCATCTTTCCGCTGCAAGACAGAGTCCACTGGACGCTACTGAGGAGCAGTATATATATCACATAGTTAAACCGTGTTCCTATCTGCAGTAGCAGTTACCACAGTTAGGTCTCGGAGATCGCTGGAACAGTAGCAAATCCGACGCTCTCACGTCGGGAAGTCCACACGCAGCGCCCCAGGCCAGAAACCGCGCAGCACTTGTTGCCGCTGTGTACGTACATCTCAGCTACCGCGCCATGTCAGCAGCCTGACTCGGCCCACCAGACAGGAATGCCCAGCTGTGGAGGCGTCTGGCGAGGATTGGAAAGGCAGTAATTTGGAATTTATCAATACCTCCAGCGCCACTTGTTAGTGATTGATATTGAATCTTCTCAAATATGAACATAAAAATGGGATAATAGAATGAATACGATCATGAAGGCTGCCCAACACATACTGAGTACTAGTTGGTTATCCACCCACCTAGAGGGTGACACGGTTTACCCCAGATGACTGGTTCATGAGGCTTAGCGATGATTTGCAGCTGAATCCAGAAATGTCAATTCATTTTGACCACTGGCTACCTCTGCCAAACACCCAGAATTCAGGCAGAGTCGTCCTAAGAGACCAGTCACATATTTATCAGTGTAATTACAATTAAATATTACAATGACATTTGACAATGAACAAAGTATTGGAAATGGCTGCTGTTGTCGGCTTTGGCTCTGGAAATATCAGTGTCTATACAATTCTTATGAGTCGAAATGATTTTCCACATAAAACGTTTCATCCCCTTATGGCAATCAAAGCCTTTAAATTGAAATTTTCCGAATCAGTTCTATACCTCCCTTAAAACCAGACTTAGTTTCTTTCGTTGGACATGTCGGAACACTGACCACAGTAATCTTACACCGTAAAACATACACATCTGTGATTGTAGTTTACATGTGTACATGTGTGGTGCGAATGTGGACAGCAGAAAAAATTATTTGATGTACACACTCGCACCAGTCGGCTGTCATTTCGCACTGCAGAGTAGCAAGCGCCCCCCCTTCCCCACCTCTTCCCCCCCTCCCCATCCCTTCGCCACATCATCGTTATCACATACCTTTTGTGGAATAAAGGGTCTAGTTACAATTAAATAAGTCCTCGTACCTTTTTTATAAAGGGCATTCAAATGAAACCCGGTTACTTGTGTAAAGAAACGGTAACGATTTTATTAACTCAAAAATGTAGTTATACACAGCAAACACACTCAAAAATAGTCGCCAAACTATTGGCACATTTATCCCATTCGATTACATCCTTGAAGAAGCTGTCGGATCCAGGCCTGGACCCAGTCACGTATTTCGTCGTCCGTTGCGAATCGATGTCCGCGAATAGCTTTTTTTAGAGGTCCAGACACATGAAAGCCACACCGTGAAAGGTCGGGACTGTAAGGAGGAGGATCCAGCGTTTCCCACCGAAACTGCTGCAATGTCGTCTTCACCGCATTGGCCGTGTGTGGGCGGGCATTATCATACTGGAGGATAAACGCCATTGGAAAACATGCCTCGGCATTTCGACTAAATGTTTCGTCTAAGGTTCTATAACGTGGCTTGATAATGCTGGGCATTGATGGTGATTCGCTGTTCCAGGAACTAGACAAGCAGTAAGCCCTTGTGGTCACATAAGGACATCATGACCTTACCAGAACTGTTGTTCACGGCCTTTGATTTCCTTGGAGGTGCTTGCTCTGACGCTTTCCGGTTCAAAATGGTGACACCATGTTTCGTCACCTGTGACAACACGCGAAAGAAAGCCGTATTTCGTATATTGATAACGTTACAGATGACTCAAAGACAGCGCCATTCCAGTACTGCGCTGTTCGGCGGTCTCTTGGTGGGGAACCCATTGCGCACAGATTTTTGGAAAGTTCAAGTGTTGATGCATTACGCTGTGGGCGGTGCCCACGCTAATACCCAGTGACCGATAGAGCTCGTCCACGGTGATTCTGCAGTTGTCCAACAACAAAGCATTCACTTCCGTAACCGTTTCCGGTGTGATGACACGGTGAGCCTGTCCAAGACGAACGTCGTCTTCCAGTGACTCGCGCCACTCAACGAATCGTTTGCGCCGTTCCACGACACTTGAACGACTCATCTTACACAACCTCCATTTGTCGATACATTTCGGTAGTGGACGATAATGTTTGTGACCCCCTTCTCTTTGGCGAGTACCCACGCTGGCACTATGCAACATCAAACGGTGACCACGCGTCAGTCTCTCTACCAATAGATGGCACCACCATACCCGCAGTTATACGGTGCCACATCACGTGTAAGAGAAAGGCAGACGCACTGACCAGGTTTCATTTGAATAAACCTCATATTTCCTCGTCTTCGCCACTTCCATGAAACCGTTTCGTACTTTTGATACTTGTAAATCAAACCAACACAGTGGCGTGTTATGTATTCGGACCGCCATGCTGAAGTTCGTGTTAGTGCATTTGAACCTTATATCATGTTTAAACGCATAACAATCGTAGACCCAACACCCAGATCACACAAATTTCTCGACTAAGACATCATTGCAAGTGCTGTATACTACAGTGCGTCCAATCGGGGTTAATTTTCAAGGGCCAAGTAAACCGGTAGAAAGATGTTTGCATACAATAATGTTATCGCAAAAGTGTTTGGTATCGGCTCTAAGCACACTTTCCCTTGCAAAACACTGCACCTGTTTAACACTTTGGAGGAGATACACGCCGAGACAGATCTGATGCAGCTGGCAAAAATTAGTTTGTTATGAAAAAAAAAAAAGAACCCAGCGTACAGTATGCTTCGTATAATTTCAATATTGATCGAAGTAATTGTATTCTCGCACATGTAACAAACAAAATCTTTATATGACGCTGTAACAGGTTCTTCTTTTTCCGAAACAAAACTTATTGCTGCCCGTGGTGGCCGAGCGGTTCTAGGCGCTTCAGTCCGGATCCGCGCGACTGCTGCGGTCGCAGGTTCGAATCCTGCCTCGGGCATGGATGTGTGTGATGTCCTTAAGTTAGTTAGGTTTAAGTAGTTCTAAATTCTAGGCGACTGATGACCTAAGATTTTAAGTCCCGTAGTTCTCAGAGCCATTTGAACCAAAACTTATTTTTGCCAGCAAAATCAGTTCCGTCTCGAGGTGTTCCGCCTCGAAAGTGTTAAACTGGTGCAGTTTTTTGCAATAGAAAATTAAATATCGAACAGTTTCACGATAACATTATGGTGTGCAAACGTGTCTCTACCCGTTTACTCGGCTCTTGGAAATTAACGCCGAATAGAGGTACTATAGTATATTGGACTCACAATGATGTCTTGGGCAAGAAATTTGTATGATCTGGGTGTTAGGTGTACGATAGTTATGCGTGTAAACATGATATAACGCTGAAATCCGCTAACACAAACTCCAACATGGGGGTCCGAACGTGTAAGACGCCACTGTGATAGCTGGATATACAAGTATAAAAAATACGAAAGGATTTCGTGGAAGTGGCGAAATCTAGAAAATAAAAAAGTTGCGGAAGCTTTTTAATTGTAATTACATCCTTTATTCCTCAACAAAGATGTGATAATGACAATGTGGCGTGGGATGGGGGGAGGGGAGAGGGAGTCTGCTATTTGGCACAACGACGCCCAACTGGTGCGAGCGTGGACATATAATTTTTTCTGTCGCTATACAACTATAAATGATAGTGCTGCTGCTTGAACGTAAAGTTACTGTGGCTTATATTTCAACATGTCACCAGACTTTAGTGGGAAGTGCTCAGACTACTATGCACGTAAGAAAATTACATATGTGCAATTGTAAAGGCATGATTGATTTGACATCGGTAATTGTAATTTCAATTCACGGAAGAGAGTATAGCCGACATAGGGAGGTGATAGACTCAACTCGTAAACAGTTACATAATACAGCAAATGCAGGGGTTCAACTGGATCTGATATAGTGTACAAACAGGGCGGGCAATAAGGCTGCAACAAAATGGATCACAGAACGTCCTCTCATTGGCTCCCCTAAGCAGATTCTGGCATGTTCTTTGTGGCACTATCGACAGCGTCGTATATTACAGTACACCAACACATATCGGTGATGACTTTCTAATCATTTCATCACTGGGAGCACTGTTGATCATCACATATTGCCGGAGGCCTGTGTTTTACAACACCTGTTTGAGAGAGTCTTGGAGGGGATGCAGCACTTCCCAGAAACGCTGACTCAAAATACCTACAATCTATTCCCGAATCTGACTGGCTAGGAGACTTCAAATCAAATAATTTTTTAGAAATGAGGAGAATCGGGACACCTAGTCTGTGTGTGTGTGTGTGTGGACAAAATGTTTCATTTCACCGATTGCTGTAAGGGACAGGAAAGGTTTTATGAGGAAAATTATGTCCACTCATGACAGTGGTATATTTTGTGGACTGGCAAGACAGCCAATCCACTAGGACGGGAGGCCGAAGGGCACGCGTTTAAACTCACGCAGGCTGGCGTGAGGTCTGAAAAATGATAAGGAATTGAGACTAGCAAAAACGGTACGTAGCTTCTGGAATACTTAACTTTAATCCATAATTGGTGAACATCGGCCTGACGGTACATGCATCACAAGATAAATAGCAATTGATAATGGCGCCTTGCTAGGTCGTAGCAAATGACGTAGCTGAAGGCTATGCTAACTATCGTCTCGGCAAATGAGAGCGTAATTTGTCAGTGAACCATCGCTAGCAAAGTCGGCTGTACAGCTGGGGCGAGTGCTAGGAAGTCTCTCTAGACCTGCCGTGTGGCGGCGCTCGGTCTGCAGTCACTTATAGTGGCGACACGCGGGTCCGATGTATACTAACGGACCGGGGCCGATTTAAAGGCTACCACCTAGCAAGTGTGGTGTCTGACGGTGACACCACCGTATAGATATTGAAATTTCCAGAGCCGAAGCCGTCAACAGGAGCCATTCCCAATACTTTGTTCATTGGCAAATATTATCAGACTGGTACGATGATCGTAATATTTAATTGTAATTACACTGATAAATATGTGGCTAGGACGAGTCTGCTAGCTGTCCAGTTGTTTGGCAGAGGTAGCCAGTGACAGGAACTAACTGACATTTCTGGTTTAAGGCGCAAGCCGTCGCTAAGCCTCACAAGCCAGTCCAGCGAGATAAAATCATGCCGCACTCTCGGAGGGTGAACAGCGAACTAATACTCAGTATGTGCTGGGCAGCCTTCGTGATCATATTTGAGAAAATTCAGTATCAATCAAAGACAAGTGTGGCCACTAGAGACATTGATAAAGTCCAAATTCCTGCCATTTCAGTCGTCCCTAGACGCCTCCACACCTGAACATTCCTGTCTGGTATGCCAAGTCTGGCTGCAGACCTGGAGCGATCGCTGAGACGCGCGTACACGGCGGTAGCCAGTGCTGCGTTGAGTCTCTGGCCTGCTGGGGCACTGCGTGTGGACATCCGAACATGAGGGCGCGCCGGCTTAACGCTTGTTTCAGCGATCTCCGACATCTAACCGTGACAACTGCCACTATGAAGTGGAACGTGGTTCAACTATGTGATATATACTGCTCCTCAGTAACGTCCAGTGGTAGACCGTGTCTCCTACTTCTTCGTGCCGGTGTAGCTGAGAGAACCAACTTAGGGATTGGAATGCAGTATTTGGTGTTACGGAGAGTATTCTTTGTCACTGGTCCGTTACCTAGCTTGCATAATCTGTCGCCCAGAGCGAAGTCTCAACTGAGAGGAAAAAAGGGCAGGTGACCCCTGTGTATAAGAAGAGTGAAAGAACGGATCCGTAACGCTATCGAGCGAAATAATAAATCTCCTTTGGACAGAAAAGTTCCTGTCCGCAAATCAGCGCATATGTAGAATGCACCGCTCGTGAAAAATTCAACTTGTCCTTTTCTTGTATGATAACCTGCGAACCATTGATGAAAGGCAACAGGCAAATTCAATTTTTTTATATTTCCAGAATGCATTCCAAACATTGCCACACAGCGCTGTGTTGTGATTTAATGAAGGTCCGACGGTATGGACCAGTACCTAGTACGTTGCTCCAGAGGGCAAATGTGACGAGGTTATTATATGGAGTATGCCAGGGACGAGTGATGGGACCTGTCTTATTCTATATATATGGCTAAACGATGTGATGGATAAGGCAACTGTTTGCTAACTACACTGCAGTGTAAGGGACAGTGTTTTCGTAGAGTGTGTTGGAGGCTACAGGATGAGTCGGAGATCATTTCAATTTGGTATGATGAATGACAGCTTCCTACAAATGTCAAAAAGTGTCTGTTAATTCGGATGAGTACGAAAAACACTCCTGTATTGATGGATACATTAGTAGTGTTGTGCTGAAGGACAAAGACATGGCGATTATCCAGGCTGTAACATCTGTAAGTGCGGACATTCTTATACATGAGACCTTTATGTGTACACACATCAGCGTGCTGGTTGTTGTTTGTCTGCGTGGAACGGTCTTCCTACAAACACATCAGAAACTTTAGGACCTGAGGCTTTCTGCATGATCATACTGCACCACTAGGAGGATTATGCCTGTCAGTATACACTAAGCGTTTTGCGACCACACGTCCGCACTTCACACCCGACTTATTGCCCAGGAGGAAGACGGTCATTCACTGTTTTCTCTTGCAACATCTACTTAGAGATACTAACCAACTAAAAGATATGACTTGTAATGACTACGACTTTTAGACTGCAGTGACATAAATAAAGATGTAACATTCTTCCGTACGCTGTCCTCAGCCACCAGTAGAAATACCTGCACTTACAAAAAGCAAGTCCCTCTAACTAAGGGCTTACGTTCAAAGGATGTCATTTTTCCAAGTAGAGAAGGAATTAGAATATTTCTTCAAAATATAAGAGGTATTAGAGACAAAATTAGAGAACTGCTTGTAGATTATTGGTATATCGGAGCACCACTTAAATAATTTAACACTTCAGAGGCTTCATTTACCAGGACACAGATTGGCTGGATGTTTTTCAAGGAGTTCCCTGCGGGGTAGAGGAGTGGCTATGTATGTAAAAAACAGTATTCCATGTGAGTCCATAGACGTATCACAGCACTACACTGAACACATATTTGAATGTTGTGCAGGGGCAGTTGAATTTAGTGACAATATACTGCAAATTGTGGTTGTTTTTAGGTCCCCTAACTCTGGCTTCAGATTATTTCTGCTCAAGCTAGACAGGGTTTTTGGTTAACTTTGTAGGAAGTACCAGAAATTAATTACATGTGGTGACTTCAATATAAATTTTGTGTATGATGGTGCAAGAAAAAGGATGTTGATAGTCTCCTAAATTCGTATATTCTGATGCAGGCGGTGTTTTTTTTTTCAACTACGTTGCAGGGGAACAGTAGCACAGCCATAGGCAATATTTTTATTCATTCTTCATAACTAGATGGGCATTCTGTTAGTAAAAGGGTGAATGGCCTTTCAGACGATGATGCACAAATTTTAACACTAAAGGGCTTTTGTACTCAAACAAAAGTCACGTATACTTACAAACAATGTGGGAAAGATAATCCAACAGCAATAGACAGTTTCTTAAACCTCGTTAAGGAACAAGAGAGGCAGGATGTTTATTGTGCCGATAAAATAGATCACAAATGTGATGCTTTCCTTAACAGATTTCTCATGCTCTTTGAGAGCTGTTTTCCATTGGAACGTCCTAAACGTGGTACTAGCAGTAAAAGGCTGCCCGGGTGGCTGACTGGTATGATAAGGATATCATGTAGAACAAAGCGGGATTCGTATCAAAATGATAGAAGCAGTCACTATCAAGCTTCAGTAGCCCATTACAAACAGTACAAACAGTGGTTAAAAATGTCATTAGGAAGGCAAAAACTATGTGGTATGCAAATAGAATAGCTAATTCACAGGATAAAATTAAAACCATATGGTCGGTTATGAAGCAAGTGCCTGGTCAGCAGCACAAGGTCGACGATGTAAAGTCATTTCGTAGTAAAAATATTTCTGTTACTGATAAATCAGATATATGTACAGCATTTAACAATCATTTTCTGAGAATTGCTGATGAATTAAATAAAAATCATGTAATTTTCTTGACAAATGTCTTTCCGAGATTGGTGTCTGAAACACTCCTATGTGATATAGACAAGAGGGATATTGAGTCAATAATTGAATCGCTGAAGACTAAGGTCTTTCATGGTTATGATGGAGTGTCTAGCAGAATATTACAGAACCGTGCTGTACATGTTAGCCCTGTATTTAGCCATATTTGTAATTTTTCCTTTAGGAATGGATAGTTTCCTGAGTCACAAAAGCACTGAGTAGTAAAGCCACTTTAGATAAAGGGAGGAAGGGATAATGTAGATAATTTTAGACTTATTTCTATGCCATCAGTGTTTGTAAAAGTTATTGATTTGCTATCAAATGTACAGTTAGGCTTTAGAAGTCGTTTAACAACTGAAAATGCTAATTCTCATTTCTCTGTGACGTACTGGATGGGTTCAACACAAGCTTTCGAACGCTAGGCACATTATTTTATTTAACTAAGGCGTTTGATTGTGTTGATCACAAAATATTGCTGCAGAATTTGGACCATTACGGAATATGGGGAGAAGCTCACACTTGGTTCACCTCTTTCTTTAGCAACAAACAGGAAAAGGTTATTATTCACAATGTTGAGAATGGCTGTGATGTGGGGTTTTAGCGGGGTACGCTCAGGTGGGGGGGTGCCCCACTTATGAGTGTTGGGGCAACTCCTGTTCCTTATTTATATAAATGACATGCCATCTAGTAAAACGGGTAGCTCAAAACATTTCTGTTTGCTGATGACTCTAGCTTGGTAGTAAAGGATGTTGTGTGCAACACTGGAACGGTTTCACATAGTGCAGTTTATGACCTAAGTTCATGGTTTGTAGAAAATAAACTAATGCTAAATCACAGGAAGACCCAGTTTTTAATGTTTCTGACACACAATTCAACAAAACCCGACGTTTTAATTTTACAAAATGGGCATATGATTACTGAAACGGAGCACTTCAAATTGCTAGGTGTTCAGATAGTTAGTAAACTGTGATGGAAACCCCACGTTCAAGATCTTGTTCAGAGACTTAAAGCTGCCATTTTTACCATTCGAACGATATCTGAAGTGAGTGATCGTTCGACACGAAAATTAGTGTACTTTGCTTATATTCATTCGCTTATGTCGTATGGTATTACATTTTGGTGTAACTCTTCCCATCTTAAAAGGATATTTTTGGCTCTGAAACGAGTGGTTCGGGCAGTAAGTGGTGTAAGTTCACGAACTTCTTGTCGACCCCTGTTCACGAGTCTGGGTATTTTAAAATTGGCCTCTCTCTCTCTCTCTCTCTCTCTCTCTCTCTCTTTCTCTCTCTCTGTTATGTTAATCGAGGACCTAGAAACGACGGAGAGGCTCCGTCCCCACCGCAGCCGCAG
Source organism: Schistocerca piceifrons (assembly GCF_021461385.2). Classification (NCBI taxonomy): domain Eukaryota; kingdom Metazoa; phylum Arthropoda; class Insecta; order Orthoptera; family Acrididae; genus Schistocerca; species Schistocerca piceifrons. The sequence goes on from NC_060141.1 coordinate 811,654,127, forward strand.
TGGTCCACAACCCCACGACGACTACCGCAATCCACTTCACCCCTCCGCCGCCCCACACCGAACCCAGGGTTATTGTGCGGGTCGGACCCTGGTGGACCCCCCAGGGAACGTCTCACACCAGACGAGTGTAGCCCTTACGTTTGCGTGGTAGAGTAATGGTGGTGTACACGTACGTAGAGAACTTGTTTGAGCAGCAGTCGCCGACGGTGTAGCTGAGGCGGAATAAGGGGAACCAGAACGCATTTGCCGAGGCAGATGGAAAACTGCCTAAAAACCATCCACAGACTGGCCGGCTCACCGGACCTCGAGACAAATCCGCTGGGCGGATTCGTGCCGGGGACCGGAGCTCCACCGCGCCTGATTAGCCGAGCGGTCTCAGGCGCTGCAGTCATGGACTGTGCGGCTGGTCCTGGCGGAGGTTCGAGTCCTCCCTCCGGCATGGATGTGTGTGTTTGTCCTAAGGATAATTTAGGTTAAGTAGTGTGTAAGCTTAGGGACTGATGACCTTAGCAGTTATGTCTCATAAGATTTCACACACACACACACACACACACACACACACACACACACACACACCGGCGCTCCTTCCCACCCGGAAAGCCATGCGTTAGACCGCACGGCCAACCGGTCGGGCTTATATATTCCTTACTGTCATTTCTTGTTAACAGTATTAGCTTATTCCAAGGAATAAGCAGCATTCACTCAGTTAATACTCGGCAGAAATCAAACCTGCGTTTGGATCGGACTTGCCTGACTCTTGTGCAGATAGGTGTGCAGTACACTGCTGCATCCATTTTCAATAAGCTACCACTCGAATTAAAACATCTTAGCAGTAATACACGCGCATTCAAATCGAAACTGAAGAGTTTCCTCATGGGTCACTCCTTCCATTCTGTCGAGGAATTCCTTGAAAAATTAAGGTGATTCTTGTTGTTTTGTTGATCGCGTTTACTTAAACTTATGGACCGACTTTTCTGATTCATAAACGTTTGATTTTTGTCTGTTATTACCTTTATGTTGTAATTTCATATACTGACATATTCCATGACCTTGGACATTAGCTCCTCAGTTTGGTCCTACGGAACTTGATGTGTAAATAAATATAAAATAAATTTCACCCGTTACGCTCTGTAAGTCTACGTGTAACATTGCAAAGCTATATGAAATGAAACGAGCAAGTAGTGTCGGCAGTAGCGAAGGCGATTTATCGATTTAAATTTATTGGAAGAATTCTGATGAAAAGTTTGCTCAGATATGAAGGAGACCGCGAATAGAACAATTGTGCGACCCATTCTTGAGTAGTACTCCAGTGCTTTGGATCTCCAGAAGTTCGGATTAAAGGAAGATATCGAAGCAACTCAGAGACGGTCTGTTTGATTTGTTACTATAGACTCGAGAAACACTCAAATATAGCAAAGATGCTTCGTGAAAATAAATGGGAATCCGCGGAGGGATGACGCTTTCATTTCCGTAAACACTACTGAGAAAACCTGGACTTACCTTAATGTTGCGTTTGGCTTCTATATTCACATTAGTGAAATCCTTCAGTAAAGTCTTATTCTGTTTGCTTGCCGACATTAGATAACGTGTTTTGAATCTCTGTGAACATGACAAGTTCAGACAATAGCGTTTACAGTATTACAGTCCTACAGTCGGAGTCACTTGTTAGCAGCAAGAACTGTTAATACATTTTGCAAAAAACAACGTACCGTTTGTGGAAACGGTGATGAGCACTTGTTCATCAAATACCGCTCATAGGTATGAAACCAACATTACTAAGCACACAAGTAAACCAAGTGAAAATATAGCACTTGTTTCAGGTTTTACTATAACCGTTAGTATTGTCCATAGCAGGACTGGTGATGCACAAGTGGTCGAGGGGTATCGTCTTTGATTCGAACTTGGGACCGAAGACGTTTTCGTTACTAAACACGAAACTGTTTAAATATTGATTAATAACCAGCATTGGCGGCCGAGGACTTCCGGCATAAGAATCACCCTCATTCTGGCAACGGTATTGTCAAAGAGGGCGGTGCAGCGGACGGAGCTTCAGGGCACTCCCTTGACCTCGGGTTAGGAAACTGCTCCTAAGGGCGAAAGAATCAACAATATCAAATATCCAAGTTCATGGAACGTGCCAGTAGATGAAACTACAACAGAAAAGTAATAACAGATAAAGATCAAATGTTTATGAACCAGAAAAAAGTCAGTCCTTAAGCTTACGTAAACGCAATCAACAATGCAGAAGGCAACGGAAATCACTGCAATAAACACACATAACGTGTATCCACAAGATATATAGCCTGTAACTGAAAAAGTTTCATGATGATCTCTCCATTGGAAAAAGATTCCGGAATAGTCCACCATTCGGATCTCTGGGAGGGGACGGCCAAAGGGGAGGTGACCATGAGAAGGCGGTTAGATAACCAACGAAAGGATAACGTTCTACGAGTCGGGACATGGGTCTGTCAGGAGCTTGAACGTGGTCGGCGAACTAGAAAATCTAAAAAGATAAATTCTAAGGCTCGTTATAGACATAGTAGAGGCCAGTGAAGTGAAATGGATAGAAGAAACGGATTTATTGTCAGATGAGTATAGGGTAACATCGCACGGCATCAAATGGCTTAGCGGGAGTAGGATTCATTACGAATAGAAGGTAGGACGGAGAATGTGTTACTGTGAACAGTTCTCTGACAGGGTTGTTTCTATCCGAATCGGCAGCAAACCAACACCAACGATAGTTCATGTGTAAACGCCGACTTCGCAAACTGAGTATTATGAGATGGAGGAAGTAAATGAGGATATTGAGCGGGTAATACAGTACGAATAGGGAGATAAACATGTAACAGTAATCAGGGACTAGAATACAGTTTTAAGGGAAGGAGAATATGGGCTTGAGAAAAGGAATGAGGGAGGGGACAGACTGATTCAGTTCTGTAACAAATTTAAGCTAGTAATAGTGAATATTCTGTACAAGAATCGCAAGAGGACGAGGTATACTTGCAAAAGTCTGTGTGATAAGGGAATATTTCAGTTAGATAACGTCATACACATACAGAGATTCCGAAATCAGATACTCGTTTGTGAGGCGTAACCAGGAGCAGATATAAAGTCAGATCAGAATGTAGTAGTGATGAAGAGTAGGCTGACGTGTAAGATTTTAGTCACGAAGAACCAATACGCAAAGAAGTGGGATACGCAAGTACTAAGGAACGACAAGATACGCTCGAAGTTCTCTAAGGCTGTAGATATAGCAATAAGGAATAGCTCAGTAGGCAGTACAGTTGAAGAGGTATGGACATTTCCAAAAAGGGGCATCAGAGAAGTTGGAAAGGAAACATTGGTACAAAGAAAATAGCTCCGAAGTAACCATACTTCTGTTGATCGGTGAAAGAAGGAAGTATAGAAGTGTTCAGGGAAATTCAGGAATACAGAAATACAAGTTGCTGAGGAATGAAATAATAGAAAGTCCAGGGTTCAGGGAAATTCAGGAATACAGAAATACAAGTTGATGAGGAATGAAATAAATAGGAAGCGCAGGGAAGCTAAGACAAAATGGCCGGATGAAAAATGTGAAGAAATCGAAAAAAAATGAAGGTCGGTAGGACTGACTCAACATATAGGAAAATCGTAACAGCCTACGGTGAAATAAATGGCAAGGGTGGTAACATTAAGAGTGCAACAGGAGTTCCACTGCCAAATGCAGAGGAGAGAGCAGATAGTTGGAAAGAGTACATTGAAGGCCACTATGAAGGGGAAGATGTATCTGTTGTGATAGAAAAAGAAACAGTAGTGGATTTAGAAGAGATAAGAAATCCAGTATTGAAGTCAGAATTCAAGACAGCTTTGGAGGAACGGATAGATAACATTCCAGGAGAATTTCCAAAATCCTTGGCGGAAGTGGGAACAAAACGACTATTCAGGTTGGTGTGTAGGATTTATGAGTAGTCTGGTGATATACCATCTTACTTTCGGAAGAATATCGTCCACATGGTTCCGAAGACTGCAAGAGCTGACAAGCGCTAGAATTATCGCACATTCAGCTTAACAGCTCATGGCTTAAGAAAAGATAAAGTCACCAGAGAGGCAATGCTGACATGTTGCTTGAAAATGGAACCAAGACTAAAGAAAAATCAAGCTACATTCATAGGATTTGTAGACCTGGAAGAAGCTTTAGAGAATGTAAAATGGTGCAAGATGTTCGAAATTCTGAGAAAAATAGGGGTAAGCTATAGGGAGGGATGGTTAATATACAATGCGTACAAGAGCCAGGAGGGAATAATAAGACTGGACGACCAAGAACGAAGTGCTCGGAATAAGAAGGGTGTAAGTCAGGGATGCAGCCTTTCGCCTCTACTGTACCATCGAAGAAGCAATGATGGAAATAAAAGAAATGTTCAGGAGATGGATTAAAATTCAAGGTGAAGGGATATCAATGATAAGATTTGCTGATGACATTGCTATCTTGAGTGGAAGTGAAGAAGAACTACTTGATCTGCTGAACTGAATTAATAGTCTAGTGAGTACAGAATATGGATTGATAGTAAATCTAAGAAAGACGAAAGTAATGAGAAGAAGCAGAAATGAGAACAGCGAGCAACCTAAAATCAGGACCGATGGTCATGAAGTAGATGAAGTTAATGGATTCTGCTTCCTGGGCAACAATATATCCAGTGTCGGACGGGGCAAGATGGACATCAAAAGCAGACTATCACTGGCAATAAGGGCCTCAGCTCAATTTGTGGAAGGAATTTCTGAGAGGGTACATTTCGTGCGCAACATCGTGTGGTTGTGAAGCATGGGCTGTGGGAAAAACGGAAACGAAGAGAATCGAAACATTTGAGATGTGGAGCTGCGGACGAATGTTGAAAATTAAGTTAAATGATAAGGCAATGAAGACGAATTTCTGCACAGAATCGGAGAGCAAATGGATATGTGGAAAACATTCACATGGTGAAGGGACAGGACGATAGGACATCTAAAACATCAGGGAATGACTTCCATAATACTAGATGGAGATGTAGAGGAGACAAACTGCAGAGGAGGACAGAGATTGGAATACATTCAGGAAATAACTGAGGACGTCGGTTGCAAGTGCTACTCTGAGATGATGAGTTTGGCACAGGAGAGGAATTCGTGGCACTCGGCATCAAACCAGTCAGAAGACTGATGACTCATAAAAAGTAGCGTTTGAGGATGACCTATGAAGGCTGAAAACCAGTTACGATGGTGTCATAAAAAAGTGATGGAGTTAAAAATAGAAAAAAGTAATACCTTACTCTTAATACATCACATTCATTTCTATATGGCACTGAAACCAACGCTATTTCTGTTTCAGAATTTCTGGGACAGATTTTGAACCTGTCCAGTTTTGAGATGCTGTACCGAGGCTGCTGGTTAATTAATTACCTGGACCCTGTCGATCCTCTTGTCGAGGCCGACGACCTTGAGCCCTCTCCTGAGCAGCGATAGTGCGGTGGCGGCGCCGATGCCGGAGTTGGCGCCCGTCACCAGGGCGACGCGACCTGCGTACCGCTCCATCCTGACAGCAAGTGGCGCGCCTCAGCGGCTGTTCGCCTCCAGAGGACAGGCGGCCCGCGTAGGTCCGGCAGGGCAGCTCGTTATCGCCCGATCGCAGTCCATATCCCTCTCTGCCGGCGCGCAAACAGATCTGTCTGTCCGATGGACGACTTCAGTGGAACGCTTCAACGAGTAGCTTCTAGAACCTGTAACAGGTACAAGAGCAGTTTCTGCCTTATTCAAATCGACATTCGGTTTGACCGCAAATGTATGTAAATAAATAAATACGTAGCAGCATTTGTTCCAAACAATTTCTTTGCTGACGACAGGTCTGTAAAGCTACACAACGTCGACGGAGTAAAGTACACATTCGAAATGAAGGCAACGTTCTACGAGGGGCGTTCAACAAGTAATGTAACATAGTTTTTTCTCTGTCCCTTTCTGTCGAAAACATCAAGAATCTGGAATATCACGCTTCAGCTTCTGTAGTTATAAAAAGTTTCGATATGTGCCGGCGCTAAATGTCGCCTTCCAAATGACATCTGTAATGCAGGTGCGTTCAAAGCACAGCGCTGTCATTAAGTTTCATTTGGTGGAAATCCAGAGTATCGCAGATATTCATAAGTGCTTGCAGAATGTCTACCGAGGGCTGGGAGGGCGTGTGTCATCACTGCAACAGAGTCGCGCTAACCTGACCGATCTCCCTCGTGCCGGTTCGTTGCACAGGGCTGTGAATCTTGCAGTGTTGGAACGTGTGAACACTTTCATTCGAGGTGACTGACGGATCACAAACAGACACCTCGCTCCAGAGCTGGACATCTCTGTTCGTAGTGTGGACACTCTGAAGTTCTCCCTGCTGCCATCATGAAACTGAATGATCGACTTCAGCGTGTTCGTTGCCACGAAAATGTGAACGACTGTCTCCTTCTCCATAACAACACAACACCCCACACATGTCTGCGTATCCAAGAGGATCTCACAACACTTCGCTGGAATGGGCTTCCTCTTTCACCCTACAGCCTGGATCTCGCCCTTTCCGAGTTCCATGTCTCTGGTCGAAAGAAGAATAGACTCCGCAGGAATCAGTACGTGGATGATGCTACAAGACGTTGGCTCCGACGTGGACCAGCAGGTGGTACCATGCGGGCATACAAGTCAGCGTGGTAGGGAGGCGTAAGGCCCTCTCATCGGACGGAGATTATGCTGAAAAATAGAGTTCCGTATCCAAAAGAGAGGGAAACAATATCCTGCACTGGAATGGCAAATCAAACCAAACTGCCTTCAGAAATATCTGTTGCATTACACACTGAACGTCCCTCATATTATTATTTCTTCAAATAGCTTCAGGCATTGGTCCACACAACCAAGTACTAAATGTGTAAACACGAAAAAAATTAAACTGCAAACCCCTTGGGTACAGGTTTTCTCGACAGGTATGTTGACTTTTCAGGGATATCAGAAGAACGATCATTTGAAGGCGAAATATTCATATGGACATATTCTCGAATAGTTTCCGAGATAGTATAGTTTCATATTCAGCTTCAGTGCTGTTCAGTAAAATATCGGGTTTACACATGTACAGATATATAACAGGTAGTAAATGTTACAACATATTTTACAAAGTGTCAATTGAAAAATATCATTTTTTGTAACAGATTCACTTTAAGCCCCCTTATGCATGTCACATTACAAGTGTTTTATAGTTGCCAATAAATTCTAGAGTATCCCACCGCAGCTTCATTGCGTATGCGGAATCTTTGGAGGACATGTACTGTTGGTTGTGCGAGTGCTTCTGTACGTTCCCTAATGAGAGCAGCAGCTTCAGTGATTACACCAAGCAGTTCATCTGTCGTATTCACGTTTCGTTTCTACACCCCACATTTCATCTAACACCATAAACAAAGACAATTCCCAATATACTTGAATCTTTACCATTTCCTATGGGACACTAAAAAGTGGTTCTTGTAAAACTAATCTGTACGTACTTTACTTCTTCTGTTTCGTCTTCTACTTCTTCTTCATCTTAGTCGTTTCCTATTTCTCTGTAATGCAGGTTTAGGCAACGTTGCTTTTTGTTCGTCATTCCTGTCACGTACTCGTGACAGTTGTTTTAAATAGTAAATATTATAGTTCTTACGCTAGGAACATCGCGTCAGGGAGGCATTTTCAAACCTTTCGTTTTCCTTAAATGCGCACTTGATTTGCCGTCTTAAATATAACTTTCCCTTTGTTTCTTCATTTAAGATTACGTAGAGTAGATGCTGATTTAGGTTTTCCGTGATTTCCCTAAATCGCTCCAGGCAAATGCCGGGATGGTTCCTTTGAAAGGGAACGGCCGACTTCCTTCCCCGCCTTCCCTAATCCGATGAGACCAATGACCTTGCTGTTTGGTCTCTTCTCCCAAACAAATCAACCCCAACCCAAGAATAGATGCCTATGATATAAAAATATGCTTTTGTAAGCTAATTAAATCCTCCTTTACTGTATTTGCGTCGATAGCTGATGAAGCTAGAACCTCTGCTACTGATTCTTACTCGGCACATTTTCAACTTTCAAATCATATGCACACTGTTTTTAGTGTTCACGTTTGCAGAAAACTTACCCACGTCTCCTTCGTTAGCCTATAAACGTGTGTCTCCTCAACGGCCGTTCAGCGGATGTCGCTGCTCTATGCGCCTCCGCAACAGGCGCCTCCTTCCTGCACCCATGCTGACTGCCGTTCATAGGCGACGGAGGATGGGATTCGCACGCCAGAATCGCAACTGAACGTCCGCTGAGCGCCGACAGGTGGCCTTCCCAGGTGAATCACGTTTTCTGCTTCATCGTACAGATTGCCGTTGACGCGTACGGCCCTGCAACGTTCGCCAGCAGCTTCGAAGCTGGATGTGCGAGCGTCATGGTCTGGGCAACGTTTTCGTGGCATTCCGTGGATGACATTATTCGCGAACGTAAAATAGATCAACACAAGTATGCATCTATCGCTGAGCCAATGACCACTCCTATATGCAGTCTGGATTTTACTCGGCACGACTGCATCTACCAGCAAGACAATGCAAAGCATCACACAGCTCGGAGTGTACACGTGAAATTCGAGGAGCACCTGCATGAGGTTTTCTTTCTCCCATGGTCTCTTCCTATTTGAGATCAGTCAAGTTCTGTGGGGCCACCTCGATCGGGCTGTTCGCGCCGTTGATCCTCATGGAAAGTACACAGGACAGCTGGCCACGCCACTGGACTAGACACGGCTCCACGTCCTTGTCCGTACCTTCCAGAGCTCACCGACTGGCTACCTGCAAGTCTGCGTTACAGATGGTGGTTGTTGAGCCTTCTGACACGTGTTCACATAAATGTGACTGGATCGTATATAGTGAACAGTATGATATTTGTGTCATTCAGAGTTAGGCTTTACAATAAAGTTATAAAATGAAAGAAAAAGGTGATAAGTATAAACATATATTATCGTGAAAGATACCTTTGGCGATAACTAACTTACAGATTCGATGATTCAGAGAAATTAGAACTTAATGGAGTGAGAAGTAATACATTCCATCGAGATTTAGGTTTCAGTGATTTCCCGAAATCGCTCCAGAGAAATGTCGGGGTAGTTCCTTCGAAAGGGCACGGCCGATTTCGTTCCCCACCCTTAACAGAATACGAGCTTTTGCTCCATCTCTAATGACCTCGATATGGACGGGGCGTTAAATCCAATCTTCCTTTTTTCCTTTTGTTTTCTCTTTTTTATGTTTTACACACTCCAGTAAAATGGAGACTGTCATCTTCAAGTGCAATTTGCATTTGCCTTAACTGCAAGTCTTTGAAACCTATCTCAATACGGGAGGGATATTAGTGTGTGTGTGTGCTGTTGTATGGGAGTTGAGTAAAAACAAGGAAACACCGCAAAAAATGCAGGCGTGAACATAAATTCAGATCCTAGCGAAGGCGGCAGTGTGCGCCGTTCTATTTCGCCACGAACGCCATCTGTGCAACGATCACATTACGTTGAAAATGTCAGTTGTAGACAAAAGAGTTTTCTGCTTGGTTGTGACAGCATTATGTCGGACTTAAGCGTTTTCCGCGGCTGTTGCGCGTAATAGTATATCTAACAGACTGTGTGTGTCAGTTGTACACATTTCTTTTGGTTATACTCGTCGAATACTCACTGGTGATTGTAGCAGTTACGCGGACCGATCAATTCCACAACATTGTATCCAGTCGCTGCAGACGTCCTTCAAGATACTTCTACATTAATTATCTCTTCTGTGTACAGTTCGAAGAAATCGACATGCGTTCCAGCATGCAAGCTGCTGGCTCATTACTGACTGAAAACATGTGGCAGCACATCTCTGCAGGAGAGCACGCAGAAACGAACTTTTATTGCAAAGTTCAAGCGTTATTGGCCATTGTCGATTACTGCATTCGCTATGATATCGCCCCATGATAGCAGAACAGTACTCATCTTCTATAGCAGCGGAATAAAGATGCCCTTCAGTTTCACAATCAGCTTCATCCCATTAAACTATAAGTATGTTTAATAACCTCTATCGTGTGCCTGAATATCGTATGATAATACAGGCGCGTGACTTCCAGGCCAAGAGTTTCACCAAACAGAATGTGATGCTCTCCTGATCACAGAAAATGTTTCGGAACAGCTCATATATGCCTGTTTCTCCACTTTAAAGTTGGGTTGCTTCACAAAAATTCAGCTAACAATCCCAGTAATAACCCAGAATATTTTAACAAGTGTGATGTTTTCGGCTATGGAAGCCACATCCACAAACTGATCAAAAAGACAGAAACTCGTTAAAAAACCATCGAGAGTATTCGTATTTGTCCAAAATAGAAAACAGTCACTGTCATCCTGTCTCAAGAAAGACCTGCGAAGTTACATCCTCACAACATAACACAATCTATGGAGAAAGATGAAAACTATCACATTTCATGTATCGGTGACGAAAATAATACAACATCTTTCAATTAGAGAACATATCGAAAGATATGCCAAGAAATTTTAGGTCGTACAGATCAGATGAGGTTGAGATCCACATTCGTGGATGGTCTTGCATTGAAATTCAGTGCAACAGGAAGTAAACCAAAATATCAAATTGGGTGTGACGGTTATCAAAAAATTTGCATCAAGTACTGAGGACAACAGAGAAAACAAAGAACTCAGCCTTTGTTTTGCTAGATTTTGCGAAGAATACTTTTCTCAATTATCGGCTTTCCTAGCTGAGTACCATCTGTAAATAATTTAGCGTTACACATGTGTGTGTCGTTGTGGAGATCAGTCGAAGACTGCTTCGTGCAGTCCTCTGCACTAGTCTGTTCTGTGTAAAGCTCTTCAGCTCAACGTAACTACCGAAATTTACATAAATTTGAACCTGATTACTGTACTCTAGCCCTGGTCTTCTACTGTACTTTTAACTCTCCACACTTCCTCCATTTCGAAACTGTCATTCCTCGATTCCTTTTGGCGTGTCTTATCAAAATGAAATTTGCTTGTTATATTTGCACATTGCCAACCTTCAGTTACTTACGTGTCGCTTATTCGCGACGAACTTTTGTTGTTATCGCAGAACCCACTGACAAACTTTCACTGCAGCGTCTGTTACGGTAGTTTCTCTGCTTGAGTTATTTAGGACGTGAATAACCTAAGCCAACCAAGGGAAAGAAAGCTGAGACGTTAGGCATTCTTTTACAAATTCCGAAGGAAAACAGAGCCTGCGTTTTCCTTCTTTTCTGTTCGAGGCTGTGACAGAGAAAGATGTCCTTTCTTACGGTGTAAAATGGTGTACCGTTGAGACCGACAACTGTGCGGCTGGTCCCGGCCGAGGTTCGAGTCCTCCCTCGGGCATGGGTGTGTGTGTGTTTGTCCTTAAGATAATTTAGGTTAAGTAGTGTGTAAGCTTTGGAACTGATGACCTTAGCAGTTAAGTCCCATAAGATTACACACACATTTGAACATTTGAGGCCGACTGTATATACGTGAGGGGCGTTCAGTATGTAAAGCAACCATTTTTTTTTCCTTAGAGCGTATTATGGATTCAAATACGCCATACTATTCCCCACAGCCATTGCCTAAAATATCCTATTTTTCAACATTACCTCCGTTCAGTGTGACAGCCTTATGCCACCCTACTGGGAGGGCCTGTAGTCTCGCATGGTACCATTCTACTGGCCAACGTCTGAGCCACCGTCTAGCTGTAACAGTAAGCTCACCATCACCCACGTACAGCTTCCCGGAGACTGCATCCTTCACTGGACAAACAGATGGAAGGCTGAAGGTGCGAAATGTTAGCACATGACTTTGAGTAAGTCAGCACTACCAAAAGAGACACACAGCTGTGCAGCCTGGCGTCTGATTGTGACTCATCGGTCACTTAGAAACAGAGAGTCCACACATTGCAACACTGCAGGAGTGACAACTGTGTGCGGCCGGCCGGCAGGCTGGCTGTCAGGCAGATTTACGCGACCTCGTTGCGACGATGACAGACACATCGCCCAGTGACCCACCGTGATTTTGTTCACTGCAAGATCTCCGTAGACATTCTGCAAGCGGCCTGAATATCTGTGATACTCCAGTTTTCCGCCAGAAGAAACTCAGTGACAGCTCACTGCTTGTCATCCGTTACAGGCGCCATTTCGAAGGTTACGTATAGCACCGCCGCCTGTCGGAATTCCATGAAACTGGAGGGCGTGAAGCAGGAATATATCACGATGCCTCACAATAAAATATGCATCTTTTAACAAAAATGGTGGAGCAAAAAAAAACAAAAAATGCTTTTCATTACTTATTGACTGCCCCTCGTATATGACGAGAAGACTGTGAGAGTTGTAATATCCACGCCTATATTTTATGCAGAATAACATTCACGACAACACTGTGTGTAGAAAGTGAATGAACATGCTCGTGATATTAATAAAAAGGACTTCGTCGTTAATAAAATAATAAATAATTATTGTCAATAGCATAATTTAATATTTTGTAAAAACTTTATCTTAGACAATACTTATAGAAAAACATAAAGGAAAACTCTTTGTTATCTATGACTCTTCTAGAATAATCCTTCTTCTTGTCCGAAGTGTTGTACTGATAGGATGTGACTGATGTCTGGTAACACAGAGGTCTGTAAAAACCGGATTATGCTGCTAATTCAATATTTGGTAAAAACAGTTTATGTGTCACTGAAATAAATCTTCTGTGATTAGAGTTTTACTTCAGTTTGATTCTCGTCATATGCAAATGTTAAGTTTTCTGATCATCTACAAAGCAGCGCAACCATTGGAGCTATTGATCTACTGCGTGGTTTATTGGTAAACGCTGAATAATAAGCGATTAACACTAACAAGGGAACCTCCCCATCGCATCCCCCCCCCCCCCCCCCCTCAGATTTCGTTATATGTTGGCACAGTGGATAGGCCTTGAAAAACTGAACACAGATCAATCGAGAAAACAGGAAGAAGTTGTGTGGAACTATGAAAAAATAAGCAAAATATACAAACTGAGTAGTCCAAGCGAAGATAGCCAACAACAAGCACAGTTCTGACCTCAGGAGCGCCGTGGTCCCGTGGTTAGCATGAGCAACAGCGGAAGGAGAGGTTCTTGGTTCAAATCTCCCTAGAGCGAAAAATTTTTCTTTATTTTCGCAAAGTTATGATCTATCCATTTGTTCATTGACGTCTCTGTTCACTGTAATAAGTTTAGTGTTTGTGTTTTTCGACCGCACCGCAAAACCGTGCGATTAGTAGACGAAAGGACGTGACTCTTCAATGAGAACCGAAAACATTTGATCGCAAGGTCATAGGTCAACCGATTCCTCCACAGGAAAACACGTCTGATATATTCTATACGACACAGGTCACGGCATGTGCGTCACATGACAGTAATATGTTGTCCACCCACATAACTTGTACACTTGGCGAATGGGTAAAAACATTCTCTTACGTTGCCCGATTTAGGTTTTCTTGTGGATATGATAATTACTCCCAAAATAGTGATGAAAACATAAGAGTTTGTCACATAAACTGCAACAAATGAATCCAACAGTTTCACAGTCGCTCATTTCCTTGTGCTCTGTCAAAACATATGTTTTTAACGTTTTCAAATTTTTCCGTGTGTAGACTGACAAATACTGCATATGTCCAAGCAAATCTGAACATGTCCTGGAATTTTGGAGAGCGAAGTTGATTATGTGTGAGTGCCTGAACTTTGATAATTGTCTGAAAATAAAAAATTAAAATTTTCGCTCGAAGGAAGCCTTGAACCAAGGATCTCAAGCCCCCCAGCTGCTCACGCTAACCACGGGACCACGGCGCTCCTGACTTCAGTCTGTCCCAGATGTTGCATATCATGCGCATGGATTACTCAGTTTGTATAATTTGTTTAATTTTTCAGAGTTCTACACAACTTCTTCCTGTTTTCTCGATTGATCTGTGTTCAGTTTTTCAAGGCCTATCCACTGTGCCAACTTATAACTAAATCTGAGGGGGGTGCGATGGGGAGGTTCCCTTGTAAGAAATATTTTCAAATGTTAATGCATATAGTGAAGGTACAAAAAGGTTTAATATATATTATTTTTTAGTATTAAAACAGGGGTTGGAGCAGAATTGATAACTCATTGCCTTACGTCAGCCGCCATACTGCAGCGATAGTTTTTAATTGACTTTATATACAGACATAAATGTTGTTGCTCATAATAGCGATAATATATCTATATTGGTGGCCCAGAACCTAATCTGAGGTAATAAATTCCAATTAGACTGTGAATAATCTCTAAATATAGTGAACTTCCATGAAAGGAAACAGCATCTTATGTGATACAAATTCGTATAAGCTGATGTATGAAGCTTGATTATTTCTTAAAAACTTTAATGAAATATTTTTACACGAAAAAACACATTAGTGTTGTGTGCGTGAGGTTTTGTGCGACAAAACTGATCATTTTGCTTAGGGAAAGTGTTGCCGCCTCGAATAACAGTAGCGTTAAATTCGATAAACGATCTGTAACTAGTAAAAAGAGTATTACGCAATAGCACTCAAAATTACTAAAAATCATTACTCTTGTTTAGTTCAGATTACACATCATACATTTGGCTTGTTTGCTGGAATGTATATGATTACTTTTGTGCGTGAACTTAGTGCCATTTACAATGCTTGGCAGACAACATTGCTACACATTCCCAGGTGGAGATTTGCTTAACAAAATAACCATCACTAACCGAGAAAAGCAGTTATTGAATAAAACCTCATGTTACATTAATAATAAGTAACTAGTTTTATTGCAATCTTGCTGAAATTGTACAACACGCAGTCAAATCACAGAGTAAGCAATATATGAAAGCAGCAGTGGGTTTGTGTGTGTGAAGCCCTTGTGTGATATTAGAGATCCTCTTATACGACTATTCTGCATCAGAGATGACCATTGTTTTCTTTACTAACTATTTGGCGAGAAATGTTGGGCTGTCGACGTGATAAATAGAGTTTAAGTGTCACCAGAATAAATCTTCTTTGGTTGGAATTTTATTTCATTTTAATTCTCATCATATATAAATGTTAAGTTTTCTGATCAGGTACAAAGGATCGCATTCTACAGAATGCCATGGGAGAGTGCCTTTCTGCGGTTATAGTTCACTTTTCCACTTTTCGTTTATAAACTGCGTTTAATTGGCCATCAGGATAAGCAAGTCGGTATTTCATCCACCACATACGTTCTGCATCGTCTATTCCTTTCAAAACTTTGTGAAATAACTGGTCTTTCTATGCTGTGCTGAGACGAGGAATTGTTTCAACTAACCTTAATTAGAATCTTCTAGGTTAAAACGTGCCCATTGCTGAAAAAAAAAAATACTGATATTGTCTAAATTTTCATAACTGAGTATTCTGCGGGCCGAGCTTTCGGCATGTAACGTGAACATTTTCGAAGTTCCATGTTTCCTTCTGCACAATGTTGTTCTGGCGTAATCACAAGCGCCAGAACGGAGCTGAAGAACGCAAGAGAAGAGAAGGCGGTGAAACAACGTCAGCCAGTGGTGCGCTGATTAGGACCGCACCACGACAGCAGCGGCCTCTACAGGAGGAGACCATAAGCGCCGTTCCTGCCAACCTTGGCCGCTCAGTATTCGGACAGCATCAGCACGGCCCAGCAGAGACTGTTATGATACCAGTGAAGTGTGATCCATATCAACTGCTCGCATTAACACTGTATATAGCAAAGGTCACTTATTTGCATATCGCCCCTCGCTTGCGACCACTTATTGTAAATACAAGTTAAGTTTTGTCATTCTTCTTATTTGTAATAATAACTATTAATGTGATTTTGCTTGAATTGTTGTACAACATTCCGAGAACGCACCATCCTTTAGGCATTCTATGCGAGACGAATGGGCAGGACCCCACAAATGTCTATCATTCTCGGACACCCACTGCGCCAAACTGGCTGAAGTCACACGATATCTTAATTTAATTTGGTCGTAATTTCTTTTTTGTGTGCAAAGGAAATTCTAACGCAAACTTGAGAATGGCCGATGAGGGATAAATTTTAAATATATGTCTTCTCATAGATTTTAATTACAGGGTAGTTGGGGTTAATGAGCGGAGGACTATTGGATGGTGTGCTGGAATGCACGTTAGGGAGAAGTTTAGCTTAGTAGTTGACTCCAGGCTACATTTATTCATGAAACAGAATGAAATACTCTACTCCTGTAAACACTTATAATGTAGAAAGTCCTTTCACTATCGATCAGTGAGGGGTGTCTGCTTTAACTATTTTAGTCAACAGTATTCCAGAAGGATTAGGTCAAGTGAAAAATTCAAACTGGACACTCAAATGAAACAAAAATCCAGACACTTAAAGAGAGCAGACGACAAGTTCACCATCTCTAGGGCAGACGATCTGCGAAAACTGGCTTGAAGCCGACAATGGAAAGACATCTAGAAACTTAATAAGGATCGCGATGCAAGAAGTAAATCATGACTGGATGAGGAACAAGGCCTTCCCTTACTGAATCTAGTTAAAGGACCAGATATTTATCACTCACGAAGTGTCCAAAAAGTGCTTCCGACAAATGAATTAAAAATCTCAGATACTTCCTAACGTGGAAATACTTACTATCTCACAAGTAAAATCACATTTCTAGTGAGCACAGTAGTGGCAGTCACACTAAACAGACCCCGAACAGCGTCTGCTGACTCTGAACAACTTTCAGCCTGTAGCAACTCCGAGGATAGAGACAGATAAAACCTGGGAGGTGGCGAACTGACCAGTCGACAAAGCGACTCTGCAGTGGTGCCGAGCGTCTCCTCCAATCAGGAGACAGCAGACACAGCACCTGGTTTCTCATTTCAGTATTTCCTAAGCATAAAAAATTGAAGCAATCGTTTTTCTTGCACAGCGATCTTTAAGAAACCAACCGTGAAGCCAATCGTTAAGAATGAACAAGCAGACCGAGCTTCCCCCCTCTGCTCGCACCCGCTAGACTGCCGACACGACGTAGCCTCCGGGAAAAGATCCTACGGCCATTCCAAGGTCCAAGACGGGACCGAAGAGGACAATCTAAATTTATCGATGTGCGTACGTTCGTATTTACACAGACATTCTCACAACGAAGCAATCATCCATGTTTAGGAAAGGTGGGTAAGGGTACGAAATATGTTGAATTTCGAGCGTAATAAAACAGAGAATAAAAGTCATATCCGTCCCCAGTGTGAATTCTTCTCCTGGTATGATAAAAAAATCTAAGAAAATGCAAGCAGAAAAGAGACAGTCTGCAGAACATAACAAAGTTACTGCACCCTTCTTACGTAAAACATTTGTCTTCCCGAGATACAACAATAATTATAAAGGTCAAGGGAAATCTAAAATGGTTATCTCTGATACGCACCTTTCATCAATTAAATTAAGTACAAATTTTGTAGTTAAGCAGAAGTGAACACTCCCGATAGTAATGAAACAAAATATTGTCATTGTAGTATATACTTTTTTCGTATACTTGATGCACCAAAGATAACGATTAGCGTCCTGTCTTTGAGCACGCGTCATACATCTACATCATACTCCTCAAGCCACAAAACGGCATGGAAGGTATTTCCGCTGCCACTAAAAGATCAGCCATTCCTTGTTACACGAACGAATAATGTGTGTGTCGGCTTCTTGTAGTTTATAAATACAAGCTCATTTCTTATCATTCTATGTTTCACAGATGGCGAAATGTTGTGTGTTGCATGACACTTGTAACTTCATCTACGTTAATTAAACAGGACAACGACCAATTCTCTATCATTGTGGACCATCTTGATTCATTAATGCTGTCACGTACTGAGCCTTGGTAATTACAACATTAGCTAAGTAACTGCACATGCCACCTGGAGAAAATTTTTGTGGATCACTAGGCTATACTGGAAACCACTTCATAATCCTTTGCAATAATATCGTTGGTGTGATAAATAATCGGATCTCGAGTATTAAGATTTGTTTGATCTTGTCTATATAGATTATCTCCATCGACTTAGTGATTTTACACGTTTAATGCGTCCTTCATGCGACCATGATGAAGTTGCCAAAAGAATAATCTTCTGTTTTTTGGTATATACAATTCTACCCCAAAGAAGAGCATGAGATGGGTGCTCAGATTTATAAAATAGTTAAGATAGTACACGTAAAGTACATACCTGTAAGTTAGCTATTGAGAGTATCCTTAAGCTTCACCTTCTTAGAGTAATTCTATTGAAATGTTAGCTGTGTGTGTTTCATTTACATCGCATCCACACACCATTTAATATCACGTTTTTGTATTTTGTATTACTTTCACATATTAGCTGTTGACGTTCACTTACATCACGACAACAGTGAGGCCATAGCTTTGACTAAGTCATGTGCATTTTCATCCTTGTGAGGATTTACATTTGCCTATTATGCAAGAGCTTTTTCAGCCTAAGTATTTTCCACAACTTCTGCTGTTAATTGTACATAATTTAAATCATATTACAATCATGACTTCGAATGGGTAACATCTTTCAAGTATCATTCCTGGGAACATCTTACATTTTACTAGATCAGTGTTAAACGTATTACTAATGTTGTTAATCAATACCATAGAATACAATTACCCTCACAGACACTGATAATTTCAGGAGGAACATGTTGAAATTTATCAAGACTATTTATTAAAGAAATTTTCTGCTATTTAGTGGATAGCGAAATATTTTAATTCTGATTGTACTTGCGAATAAGTACGACTTCCTAGCAGTAGAGGTTGCGAAAAGCGATCAGCTTGGAATGTGATCTTCTGTTTAGTTCATAAAAAAGTTTGAAGCCTGCTCTCCCTTTTTAAGAGTGTCTGATGAAAGTTGTCCATTATACTTGGATATTTGCCAAATTCTATAGATTAGGTTTGTTTCATCTCAGTTATCTGCAAGGGATTATTTCTCTCACCTTTGGACCCACTGATTGTCTTTCGTTATGTGATCTGCTGTAATAGTGTCCATGATAAGGTTAATAAGAGCAAGAAAGCAACAGCCAACGAGGTAATCAGGTCCAAAGTCATTGGACATATAAAAGCAGAACATCAATGAAGTCTTCTTATTCATCTTCCCATGACTATGGTAGGGATAGGATGTTCTGTCTTATAGCGTGAAATAATGTGTTGTTGAAAGTGCCTGCATTTACACATGCTGAGAATATATATGACACATTGAAACTATTGCTGCTTTCACATCCACACACAAACAGGTGTGTGTCTTTACACACACACACACACACCCCCTATGATAATCGGGTATTCATTGGACAAATATATTATACTAGAACTGACATGTGATTACATTTACACGCAATGTGGGTGCATAGATCCTGAGAAATCAGTACCCAGAATAGCCACCTCTGCCCGTAATAACAACCTTGATACGCCTTGGCATTGAGTCAAACAGAGCTTGGATGGCGTGTAGAGGTACAGCTGCCCATGCAGCTTCAACACGATACCACAATTCATCAAGAGTAGTGACTGGCGTATTGTGACGGGCCAGCTGCTCGGCCACCATTGACCAGACGTTTCCAATTGGTAAGAGATCTGGAGAATGGGCTGGCTAGGGCAGCAGTCGAACATTCTCTGTATACAGAAAGGCCCGTACAGGACCTGCAACATGCGGTCGTGTATTATCCTGCTGAAATGTAGGGTACCGCAGGGATCGAATGAAGAGTAGAGCCACGGGTCGTAACACATCTGAAATGTAACGTCCACTGTTCAAAGTGCCGTCAATGCGAACAAGAGGTGACAGAGACGTGTAACCAATGGCACCCCATATCATCACGCCGGGTGATCCGCCAGTTTGGCGATGACGAATACACTCTTCCAATGTGCGTTCACCGCGATGTCGCCAAGCACTGATGAGACCATCATGATGCTGTAAACAGAACCTGGATTAATCCGAAAAAAATGACGTTTTGCCATTCGTCGTTGAGTACACCATCGCCGGCGCTCTTGTCTGTGATGCAGCGTCAAGGGTAACCGCAGCCATGGTCTCCGAGCTGATAGTCCATGCTGCTGCAAACGTCGTCGAACTGTTCGTGCAGATGGTTGTTGTTTTTCAAACGCCCCCATCTGTTGACTCATAGATCGAGACGTGCCTGCCCAATCCGGTACAGCCATGTGGATAAGATGCCTGTCATCTCGACTGCTAATGATTCGAGGCCGTAGGGATCCAGCACGGCGTTCCGTATTACCTCCCTGAACCCACCGATTCCATATTCTGCTAACAGACATTGGATCTCGACCAATGCGAGCAGCAATGTCGCGATACCATAAACCGCAATCGCGATATACTACAATCCGACCTTTATCAAAGTCGGAGACATGATGGTACGCATTCTTCGTCCTAACACGAGGCATCACAACAACGTTTCACCAGGCAACGACTGTCAACTGCTGTTTGTGTATGAGAAATCGGTTGGAAACTTTCCTCATGTCAGCACGTTGTAGGTATCGCCACCGGCGCCACTCTTGTGAGAATGCTCTGAAAAGCTAGTCATTTGCATATCACAGCATCTTCTTCCTGTCGGCTAACTTTCACGTCTGTAGCACGTCATCTTTGTGGTGTAGAAATTTTAATGGTCAATAGTATATATATTTGTGTGTGTGTGTGTGTGTGTGTGTGTGTGTGTGAATCAGCAATAGTTGGTAGGTGTCAGACATTTTATTAAGAACAAATCTCTCCTGGCCATATCTAACCATTATGCACTACAAAATGCTGGCAGTGTGCAGGCCATGTTGGTTGGTGCAAATTTGTCTGCCTCAGGGCAGAGTGACTCTCAATGAATACGATTCTTTGAAATAGCTTGCGTTCTGTTTATGAAACGGCTTTATCTTGCGGTTGGCTTCAGCAAGTCGGTATTTCATTCACCGTATAAGCTGTACCTGACATCACTTCAAATATCCGTCGAAAATCTGATTTTTGTAGGGGTGTGCTAAGGACAACATGTGATACATGTTACTTTAGGTGACGTCACTATGGGGAATTTTGTGTATATGATGCACGATAATATTCAAAGTAATAAATCTTATACGTTTTATTTCAAATCCATACCAATGTTAAATAAAGCACAGTTTTTGTGAGTCAACATGTGTTGCTAAACAAGCTTTCTTCGAAGCCTTGAGTGGAAGTAACAAGTTAAATACTCTCGTGGTCAATTCAATTTATATTTCATTCAGAACTAGTTGCCCATTATGAATATTCAGAAATACAATACTTTCTGTTTTATTAAGCTACTTTATTGAGAGGGCAGCTGCATCAATCTGATTACACGTTTTGTGGTATTACAAGCTCGCCACAGTTAGTTAATCATATTATCTATTAACGCACAACTACTACTCATATCTTACTAATCAGAGGAAAGCTAGATCCTAGAAACATTCAATCTGTTTCAGTAAAAGGAAAAGTTAAACAGCAGTAAATATTTTAAATCGCTCCCTTTGTCAGAAAAATTCTAGGGCAAGGTTTTTTGTTTCTGAGTTTGCAATACTAAAAAGGACAAATGTTGTTTTTATGTTACCTGGCATGTGTCCATTCCTGAAATGATCTCGGCCATGCTACCGTACAAACTAACGATGTGACAGTGGTGTGCTTAGCAACACACTGTTTGGGTTTTTGGCGCATTATTTACGCTAACACAATGGATACTGATCATGAGCAAAGAGTGAGTGTAAAGTTCTGCATCAAGCTCTGGAAAACCTCTAGTGAAACTGGGCAATAAATGCAGGCGAGGCACTTTCAAGAACATAAAGGGTTTCGTGAAGACAGAGTTTCGAATCAAGACGAACACGATCTGGTCGCCCGTCTACAGCACATAGCGATGCAAACGAGGAGCGTGTAAGGCTTTTATTCCAAGCGACTTGCAGCTGTGCGTGGGACATCAGGAGAACTCAATTTGAATCTTGATGTGTCTTGAGATTTTATGCGAAGATTTAGGCAAACGGAAAATTACTGCAAACTCGTAACTCAAACACTAACAGACGAACAGAAAGAGGGAAGACGAAGAGATTCTGCTGAAGTACTGGATGGAGTCATTCCACATTTCTGTCAAAAATTATTGTTAGTGATTAAGTTTGGTGATACCGGTAGCAAACGACAATCTTCGAGAACAAAGACAATGTTGAACACATTCTTTGATACTAAAGGATTAGTTCGCCTCTAGTATGTTCCTCCAGGTCAAACAGTGAACAAAACTGGTTACATCGAAGTCTTGAAAGGTTTGCGACAAGCAATTCGACATCGCTGCCGTAATTTGCGGCATTCACAACATTACTTCTTACTGCATGACAACGCAAGACACCTCACTGCTTCATCTGTTATCGAGTATCTGTTCTGTCATTCTATTATTGACATCCAACATCCAACATATTCGCCCGATCTCTCGCCTTCAAATTTTTTCCTTGTTTCCGCGAATGAAGAGGTGACTGAATGGAAAGTTGCATCAAGATATCGCAGACATCCTATAAGCTTTGAGAAATGAACTTAGAAGCACCACAACTGAAAATTTCCCCGCTTGCTTCCAAGACCTCCAGCAACGTTAGTAACCGCTGGTAGGTAGCCACGGGGACTACTTAGTTCGGAGCTAGGATCATGACTTGCCAAGCGCAGTTTTCTATTCTTTAAAAACCCTGTCCTGAAGCTTTTCTGACAAACTGACTATTTCAAACATCAAATATAAAGTACACTGTTCGTTTTTAGTGTCGGGGTCTGAGAATCGCCATTGAGAGTAGCCCGACCTCAGTATAATAATTGAGAAATATTCATTTTCGCATGAGGGCAAAATTTATGCAGGACTTAACCAACACCAACTGTTGCAATTTAAAGTACAAGAGAAATATTGGCTATACAGAAATCATACAGTCTCTAATAACATGAAAACATTTAATTGCAAGACAGATCTTTGTTTCAGTGAATATAAAAATATATCAGCTCAACAATTGTTCTTTTGGATAACATTCCCTAAGCTTCAAAGTCTTTTAAATGTCTCTAACTATAATTAACGTCTGCACAAAATTTGTGTTGAGGAACACTTTTCAAATAATGTTTGCTTTGGTCCTCATTACAGGTAATTTTTTAATAGACAGTCAATTCTCAGACCAAATTCTATAAACATGGTACCCTGCTAAACATTCACTTTTCACAACACCATCCACATTACTATTGACGTTCATAGTTTTCCCTCAATCAAAATAAAGCTGATAACTATTCAGTGTACTCAGCCTCTGCAAATTCACTGTACGCTAGCATTCTGTGATGACTGCTAGTTCTTCTCATACTTCTGATGGCTTGATTTTTCATTTCTCATGCATTTATTCACTGTCAAATTTTACAGTCTTGAATCGCCTATTTTGATATTTTTTCTTTCTATCTTTTTGCTTGAAATCTTCTTGTCTTGCATATCCTCTTCTTCGTTTATAACGTTAACATCGGTGTCTATTCTTAAAACTCTGTTCGTCTCTGCATGTTCAAACAGCATTCTTCTACTCGTTACGATAATTCTATGCTCTACATAAAATCTTGTGACTTTCGTCACAAAGAAACTCCCTCACTTTCCTCGAAACTATCACTATTTCTCACTGGTTGAATTTCTTGTCCTGTCTGTTCGTCATTAGGTTACCGAGCCCCATCAGCGACTGACCCCAACCATTTTTCGATTCCTCCTTATCAAAATTTTGCACAGATAATTTTCCTGCTAGACGAAGGCGATCTCTATACTTTGTAAACTACATACAGTCCAAAGGGCTTGTAACATTAGAATATCTAAAATACTTCAATTTAATTTACACTTAAATACAGAATAACAAAAGAACTAGTGGTATAACTTATATCACATTTTCGTTACATATTTAATGAACCACTGAAAATGCACTTCGTTTGTTGGCGGAGAAAATGTCCATTACAGTATCACCATGGAATGAGGAAAGAAGCGATCAGCAGGCATTTGTACTTAACAGAGGAGATATAAAGCAAACAGAAGAAACATACATACCCAACTGACTCGCAAATATTTCTTTACGCACTGCCTTGCTTCTTGAATGCCTTTTACACAAGAAGAATCTATTTGATGATTTCTGTAAGGGATGACTGACACGATAACTGTTTGCTACCTCACTATACTCACATTCACTGCCAGAGTTTCAAATGCCTGTTTCAGTTTGTTCCTGTAAACATCATACCCATCACCAAGTATTGGAATCTATTGATTTTTTGATGCATTGCGTTTCATTAAAATTTCGCACATACAGCAACCATGATTTGCTTGTAATGTATGTCATTCTCTTTGCGTGGTTGTCTGAACATAGGCTGTTTTATTATGATCCATAACAGAAGCCTTTATTTCGGTTCCAATATATTGGCTAATTGCAGGCACTTTTTCTTTAGTTGGTTGCTGAAGCACATTTCACTGTAAGACATATAGTCAGTCTCATGACATAATTGGAGCTATTGGTTTTTTTTCTGAAGTAGGGCATTAATATTTACTGTGAGATAGAGACTGATTTCTTGTGATATTTCTTCTTTTTTTTATTTACTGCGGTTACTTATACATTGCGAAGTGTCAGAAGCGCTTGTTATTCGTTGAGTTACTCGTGAATGGCATTCAAATTGAATCGACGAATAGTTTAAGAAAGCATTTAACTACCGTACTTTTTCTTGTGCTTTCAAACACTTGCGGACCGACGAAACGGACGACTCGTTACAATTTTATCTTATGTAGCGTATTTGTTTCTGTCTTCTATTCCACCAGGAAAATTATTCTTACACCACAT
Source organism: Schistocerca piceifrons (assembly GCF_021461385.2). Taxonomy (NCBI): domain Eukaryota; kingdom Metazoa; phylum Arthropoda; class Insecta; order Orthoptera; family Acrididae; genus Schistocerca; species Schistocerca piceifrons. Next base: position 811,678,934 of record NC_060141.1, read on the forward strand.
AGCTATGTAGTCTGTGTTTTGATAGCTTAGTAGTTTGTCTGCTGGATTAGTTTCGCATCAGGAATATGTTGGTACCGAAATAGTTTTTACATTCACTGTATGCATTCCGTGTATTTCGAGTAGCACAAGTGAGACGTGTGTACCAACAAACCAATAGTTCAAAGAACGTTCATCGCAGTCTTCCTCCAAATTTTTTCTATTTTTATTTCAGCGACAGAGACACTTTTGTGAACTTTACGCCGTGCTATGGTCCATTCATACGTTCCACCGCTGTTCGGACGCAACATATCGGCTCAAGAGGCGTTGACCTTTTCATCTCTCTATTAGGTTGCCAGTTCGGAAGTCATATATGAAAAGCTACATTACCTCTCCTCCGAAGGTTCTGATCGCATTCAATTGATGCTGTATCTGTAGGGTGAGGATAGCAGAACAGGTTTACGAAAATGACCTCACTCAAAGTTATGAATATGGTGAGATCAGTGCAGCTGGCGTACACAACGAATAACAAAGATCAAGCAGAGCCAGAATTAACAGAGCTAAAATCATTTTGTGCCGACCTATGACCCAGTTCTGCACTAGGGGATATTCATGGCTGCATACACAGGATAAAATCGCCATTTTGGTATGATCTTGGCAAGATGCAGTACAATTAATTAAACTGACGTTAAAGAGCCAACACTTTCCATGTCTATAGGGAATAAAATTTGTACTCTTACATTAACGCGTACGTATTATGCACACTGAACCATACAGCAATCCATACCTGAAAATAATGGGAGACAAACCTCTTCCCTGAGAGCTTGCCATTTACTGACAGTTTAAAGTGTTATAACTGCCTTTCTTGAAGTAGCTACCCCGTGTATCAACGGAAGATGGAAGTGAGAAATTCGTATAGAGCATGTATACATCTACATCTATACTCCGCGAGCCACCTTACGGTGTGTGGCGGAGGGTACTTATTGTACCACTATCTGATCCCCCCTTCCCTGTTCCATTCACGAATTGTGCGTGGGAAGAACGACTGCTTGTAAGTCTCCGTATTTGCTCTAATTTCTCGGATCTTTTCGTTGTAATCATTACGCGAGATATATGTGGGCGGTAGTAATATGTTGCCCATCTCTTCCCGGAATGTGCTCTCTCGTAATTTCGATAATAAACCTCTCCGAATTGCGTAACGCCTTTCTTGAAGTGTCCGCCACTGGAGCTTGTTCAGCATCTCCGTAACGCTCTCGCGCTGACTAAATGTCCCCATGACGAATCGCGCTGCTTTTCGCTGGATCATGTCTATCTCTTCTATTAATCCAACCTGGTAAGGGTCCCATACTGATGAGCAATACTCAAGAATCGGACGAACAAGCGTTTTGTAAGCGACTTCTTTCGTCGATGAGTCACATTTTCTTAGAATTCTTCCTATGAATCTCAACCTGGCGCCTGCTTTTCCCACTATTTGTTTTATGTGATCATTCCACTTCAGATCGCTCCGGATAGTAACTCCTAAGTATTTTACGGTCGTTACCGCTTCCAATGATTTACCACCTATGGCATAATCGTACTGGAATGGATTTCTGCCCCTATGTATGCGCATTATATTACATTTATCTACGTTTAGGGAAAGCTGCCAGCTGTCGCACCATGCATTAATCCTCTGCAGGTCCTCCTGGAGTACGTACGAGTCTTCTGATGTTGCTACTTTCTTGTAGACAGCCGTGTCATCTGCAAATAGCCTCACGGAGCTACCGATGTTGTCAACTAAGTCATTTATGTATATTGTAAACAATAAAGGTCCTATCACGCTTCCCTGCGGTACTCCCGAAATTACCTCTACATCTGCAGATTTTGAACCGTTAAGAATGACATGTTGTGTTCTTTCTTCTAGGAAATCCTGAATCCAATCACAAACCTGGTCCGATATTCCGTAAGCTCGTATTTTTTTCACTAAACGTAAGTGCGGAACCGTATCAAATGCCTTCCTGAAGTCCAGGAATACGGCATCAATCTGCTCGCCAGTGTCTACGGCACTGTGAATTTCTTGGGCAAATAGGGCGAGCTGAGTTTCACATGATCTCTGTTTGCGGAATCCATGTTGGTTATGATGAAGGAGATTTGTATTATCTAAGAACGTCATAATACGAGAACACAAAACATGTTCCATTATTCTACAACAGATTGACGTAAGCGAAATAGGCCTATAATTATTCGCATCTGATTTATGACCCTTCTTGAAAATGGGAACGACCTGCGCTTTCTTCCAGTCGCTAGGTACTTTACGTTCTTCCAGCGATCTACGATAAATTGCTGATAGAAAGGGGGCAAGTTCATTAGCATAATCACTGTAGAATCTTAAGGGTATCTCGTCTGGTCCGGATGCTTTTCCGCTACTAAGTGATAGTTGTTTTTCAATTCCGATATCGTTTATTTCAATATTTTCCATTTTGGCGTCCGTGCGACGGCTGAAGTCAGGGACCGTGTTACGATTTTCCGCAGTGAAACAGTTTCGGAACACTGAATTCAGTATTTCTGCCTTTCTTCGGTCGTCCTCTGTTTCGGTGCCATCGTGGTCAACGAGTGACTGAATAGGGGATTTAGATCCGCTTACCGATTTTACATATGACCAAAACTTTTTAGGGTTCTTGTTTAGATTGTTTTACAATGTTTTATGTTCGAATTCGTTGAATGCTTCTCTCATTGCTCTCTTTACGCTCTTTTTCGCTTCGTTCAGCTTTTCCTTATCAGCTATGATTCGACTACTCTTAAACCTATGATGAAGCTTTCTTTGTTTCCGTAGTACCTTTCGTACATGATTGTTATACCACGGTGGATCTTTCCCCTCGCTTTGGACCTTAGTCGGTACGAACTTATCTAAGGCGTACTGGACGATGTTCCTGAATTTTTTCCATTTTTGTTCCACATCCTCTTCCTCAGAAATGAACGTTTGATGGTGGTCACTCAGATATTCTGCGATTTGTGCCCTATCACTCTTGTTAAGCAAATATATTTTCCTTCCTTTCTTGGCATTTCTTATTACACTTGTAGTCATTGATGCAACCACTGACTTATGATCACTGATACCCTCTTCTACATTCACGGAGTCGAAAAGTTCCGGTCTATTTGTTGCTACGAGGTCTAAAACGTTAGCTTCACGAATTGGTTCTCTAACTATCTGCTCGAAGCAATTCTCGGACAAGGCAGTCAGGATAATGTCACAAGAGTCTCTGTCCCTGGCTCCAGTTCTGATTGTGTGACTATCCCATTCTATACCTGGTAGATTGAAGTCACCCCCTATTACAATAGTATGATCACGAAACTTCTTCACGACGTTCTGCAGGTTCTCTCTGAGGCGCTCAACTACTACGGTTGCTGATGCAGGTGGTCTATAGAAGCATCCGACTCTCATATCTGACCCACCTTTGATACTTAACTTAACCCAGATTATTTCACATTTGCATTCGCTAATAACTTCACTGGATATTATTGAATTCTTTACTGCTATAAATACTCCTCCACCATTGGCGTTTATCCTATCCTTGCGGTATATATTCCATTCTGTGTCTAGGATTTCGTTACTGTTCACTTCCGGTTTTAACCAACTTTCCGTTCCTAATACTATATGCGCACTATTTCCTTCAATAAGAGATACTAATTCAGGAACCTTGCCCTGGATACTCCTGCAGTTTACCAATATTACGTTAACTTTTCCTGTTTTTGGTCTCTGAGGACGGACGTTCTTTATCAACGATGATAATGTCCTCTCTGGTAAGCCGTCAGGTATTTTATCGTTTCGCCAAAGGGGGGTCCCTCTAACCTAAAAAACCCCCGTGTGCACGCCACACGTACTCTGCTACCCTAGTAGCTGCTTCCGGTGTGTAGTGCACGCCTGACCTGTCTAGGGGGGCCCTACAGTTCTCCACCCAATAACGGAGGTCGATGAATTTGCAACCATTATAGTCGCAGAGTCGTCTGAGCCTCTGGTTTAGACCCTCCACACGGCTCCAAACCAGAGGACCGCGATCGACTCTGGGCACTATGCTGCAGATATTAAGCTCAGCTTGCACTCCGCGTGCGATGCTGGTTGTCTTCACCAAATCAGCCAGCCGCCGGAAGGAACCAAGGATGGCCTCAGAACCCAAGCGGCAGGCGTCATTCGTTCCGACATGTGCTACTATCTGCAGCCGGTCACACCCAGTGCGTTCAATAGCTGCCGGAAGGGCCTCCTCCACATTACGGACGAGACCCCCCGGCAAGCACACCGAGTGCACACTGGCATTCTTCCCCGACCTACCCGCTATTTTCCTAAGGGGCTCCATAACCCGCCTAACGTTGGAGCTCCCTATAACTAATAGGCCCGCCCTCTGTGACTGTCGGGACCTTGCCGGAGAATCGGCCACTGGCCCAACAGGCGAGGCATCCTGTGGTGGCTCGGAAACGATGTCATCACCACTAGGAAGCACCCCGTACCTGTTGGAAAGGGGTAAGGCAGCTGCCACGCGGCCAGATCCCACCTTCGCCTTTCGGCCAGGCACGCGCGAGCCCACCACTGTCCGCCATTCACCCTGGAGTGATGGCTGACCGGTAAGATGCTCACTGCCGGAAGACGCAGCGACATCAGGGGTTCCATGTGACTCCAAGGCCACCGAAGTAGGCATAGGTCTCACCACAGTTGCCCCAACGCCACTACGAGCCGACGCCTGCGCCTCGAGCTCGATGAGCCTAACAGACAAAGCCTCCACCTGCCCCCGAAGAGTGGCCAATTCTCCTTGCGTCCGCTCACAACAACCACAGTCCCTACACATGACTATGTTTACCCTACTCTATACGGTGACAAATTCCCAAGATAATCTTCTTATGAGCTACTCTGATAATCAAGAAACACTCACTGAAATACGAGTCGCGAAAACTACGCTAGGTTTTCCCAGAAAAACTATTTAAAAGCTAATATATTCCTAAAGAAACTACGAGTAGAAAGGTAGGGTACTCTTGGAAGGCGTAAGGAGAATCACAGAGAATATATTACAAATCTCCCAATCATCAGACTGAAGGCGCAGATTTATATCGGTACGAACGCGAAATCTTCAGATATGTACTCATCTGCTACATGGAAGTAAGCTTCGTATGAGAAAGTGGATTATGAGAGTTCTTCGCAAACTTCCATCAATGTTTTATCCAATGGAGTCCCAAACATCTTATGGCTGATATATACCCCCATATAAGTTGTTCACAAGTGTGGACAAATTTCCAGCCCATGATTTTACCCATAGTCATTGGAGATATGGTGTTACACCTCATTACACACATTTATCGAACACACTCTAAAAAATATAAAATTAAATTGAGCTTCTCATCATCTTATGAAGTCTGTCATTGTGAAGTGAACGTGGTATAGTAAACTAAGCTAAAATATGCGCCACTGTCGGAGGTACGTGTTTATCCTATTTATGGCACTGTACTGAGTTTTTCAAGTGCCTCAGAGTATCTTGAACGAACATCGTAGTGGTTGGTGGTAATACAGCTGCATATGGTGATCAATTACAAATAATGTATCCTGTGGCAGCAAGGATATATATATATATATATATATATATATACACCTTTCCATGATCGATTTTTGGGGTACTAGTCCCATCTTCACAATCGCCTGAAGTACAAATCGAATCGATGTTGTATATTCTTTCTCTGAATATAATTTCACTGAGGCTGTCTACGAAATGAGAAGTGTACTATACCCACGTCTATAAGACTACATAAAATGGCCCAGCCGTGAGGTGACAATGTATTTGGTGCTGTGGACGAGGGGCTTACGTGTTTGGCATTCGGTTGACAGCAGGCTGTGTTGTTTTATTTTAAATAGCTATCTTTGATTAGTTTCCACAATGCAAAGCGTATATTATTGATTGCTATTAAATACAGGAAAATGAACTTCTTAGAAAGTGTGTTCGTGAACTATCATTTTACAATAACACACTTAAAGAACTAGACAACAGTTGACGAAAAACAAAAGATTTATTTTTTGTATATAAATGAGAAAAAGATTGGTAATGAAAGTTCAAAACTGAACAAAAATAAACTCGAACACAAGAACAAAGAACAAAACTGTGCAAATAACTCGAAGAGAAGAAAAAACTCGAAACAAACAAGAACTATTGGAACAAATAAATCTTTTCCTCAGTTTCTGGATGCAGCAACCGAAGCATGGCTGCTGAGATCCTCGGTTGCCCCCTCCTCCACTTCTTTACGAGCTTTTTCATTATCAGCAGCGTCTACCTAGGCAAACAGCATAGCTACAGTTGTGACAAAATCAGTCTTCACCTAGGACTTACATAATAAAATAATAGTAGCATTGTATATCCAGACACTGTGACGAACAAACAGTTAATACGGAATACCATTCTTGTTATTACGCGTGTAGTGCAAAGAAGAGAAGAGACAAAAAGAAGATTTAACGATATCTATAACAGCTGATAGCAAATAAATGATACACTTTTACATGTCGCCTCCGGTCTGTCACAATTTATAAACTAGTAAGCTGGGGTATTTAGCAAACGATGTTGTGGCAGAGTGAATGGAGCCATAGGCAGCCTTTAGAGGCAATCTAACTGTCACAGAGCACCGGACAAAATATAACATGGTGCGTCTAAGTGCTGGTAAGAAACGCTTAGTCCTGTTCTCCACAAGAAGACCAGACCTGAGGGGCAGACAACAAATCAGTAACAGACAGATACAGGGGACCAACCACGTCAAATACCTAGGTGTATTATTAGACAATAAATTTATATTCAACTTACACACACAAGTTAAGAAAGAGAAGACGATCAGACTAATTGATGCCCTACATCCCTTACTAGACAGCGAAAACCTGAAAGTCAAATAAAAAATAAGACGTTATAAGGCACTCACGATTAAGGCCAAGACATACAGAAGTTCGTTTTGGGGCACAGTACTCCTGACAAATATACTCAAGTCATATGAAAGAGATGCTTAAGACACATTTTCAAATAACTCCGATGGTCTAGAGCCAGAGACCTACATATTGAACTTAATGAAGTCATGATAGGTTAGTTGGTTGAACAAAACAGCATTAAACTGCTTGAGAAAATTGAAAATCTTAGACCAGCCTCACAACATTTGTAATATACGAGCACAGTCAATTGCCAAAGATGGCCTCATGTACGAGTTCCACGAGCAATGATAGAAGATTTCGAGTTGTAGCAGCAGAGTATAATCAAATCCAGGACAGGAGCACAACGTCCTGTTAACGTCAGAGAAGTGCTAAAATGATACTAAGAAGTCCAGCCTTCAGAGAATACCGTACGGCTACTAACCGTTAAAAAATATAAAAGAGAAGTAAATTGTTTACAAACAAGAGTCTTCGTCTATCGCACAATGTGCAATGGGATACCGCTGAAGATCTCTCTATTAACAACGGGACTTTAACTAGATACACACTGATACGATTTCTGGCTGGTTATTAATTAAGTTGCCCTTTCAATGTAATTTTTTGCTTGTAAGTCAGTCTGATGTGGGTGTTGTTACTGTTATCGAATTATCTGTTCTGAATTTATTCATGTTAATCTAAAACGGATAGTTCCACTGCTTGCGAGCAGTCTTGTAACTGGGAATTACCCAACTCGGTGGTTTACTTTTATTCAATGAAGAACTGTGTGTCAGTTATAAGCATCGTTTGATTTCAGCTGTTACGAGTCCTCCAAAATTACCCATTTCCTCTCCTTCCCTAGTGCACATTTGCTTATTCAGTGCATTTTGCGTTTTCTGGACACCCAGCATAACTTAAAGTAAATACGGAAATATGTGATATTGCACTGGGCGTCAGGGTATGAGGGAATCTGTTGCAATGAACTGATGGAATAGCGAGCGAAAAGACAACTCACTGCCTGCCGGCGTATAGTGTAAAGTGCCACTGTATGCAGCTGCCTCACTGGTGAAGCCTGCTACCTGGCTGAGGCGTGCCTCATTCCAGCCAGCGGGACGAAGTAAGGTGCTCGTTGGCGTCCTGATTAGGCACTTCCCTCTGAAACACGTATTCCTGCTAATGGGAGCTAATTTGGTTAGTGTGGTGGGGTTTGTTGTTTGGGTACTTCCTACAGCTGAAATCAAAGGGAAATTTCTCAGGAGATGATTTATTTATGAACAAGAAAATAGGAATGCGGCCGAACAACTTAGTAGCCAGATGAACATGAGTAGCCAGATAAACATCAGTCCTACACCCACATGATGTTAGTACGATAGGCTGCTAGCTTGTACATCATTATAAGGTGGAAATAAATAAAGTTTAAATAGAAAAACATATTCATTGCATGTAAGGAGAAAACAAGTAATTGTGATGCAAGGCAGGAATTCGAGAGCAGGACAATATAAAATGTAACAGAGCACCATGAGCTATGGGCAAGTAATAATAAAGAAAGGAGCCTGGAGAAATGTGCACAAAAATCAATTTAATTTGTTTTTGTTTTTTTTTTAAGTGAAAGGAAGCTATGTATCTTTTAGAAACCTGGAGATACCAGAAGACTTCAGAAGACTATCGAGTGTCTCAAAGGGAGCTTTAGGCAACCACTGATTCAGAAAGGGAGATGTATTGCAAAAGATGACGAACGGTTGGTTTCGAGAGATGTGATCATGAGAGCTGCATAGGATCAAATGGAGGAAAAGATAACTCATCAGCAAAGAATTTTATTCACGAAAGAAGAAAATACCTAAATACAGAAAATTAAGCCAGCAGATGTGAATACACAGGTTTAAAAATAATGGAGAAGAAACTCTTAACTTTACTGGGGGAATAATAGACGCCCCACACAGGAATTATTTAAGAAAACTTTGGAGAAAACTCAACCACATAAATCAATACCTAGGGCTCAGATAGCAAGACAGTATGAAGCAAGAAAGGAATTACTGAAACTGGGATACAGTGTACGGACAGATTCAACAAAGAGTACCAGCTTGAAGTAATTATTATCGAAAGGAAAGAAGAATTAGACGAGGGTATGAAGGAAAACATTATACTGTGAAAGGAATTTCACAGACCACTGAAAGACATATGTCGAAGAATTGCACCTAGAGTAGACAAAACTTCTTTACTGTTATTGGGATCATTGTGAGAAGCAAGAAAAAAAAAAAGAGTTCACCAGACATGTAACACGAGCAAGGTTGGATACATACTCTCAGTCTTCAAAAATATGTAATGATCCCACTTCGAAAGTGGAAAAATTCCAAAGGAGTGTGAATGTTAATGGAATGGTTGGAAACACGAAATTATGATTATACTGGCAAAAGATGAGGTTAGGTTCAAGAGGGATGTAGAGATGCACGAACCATTACTGTCTCAACTCTACAACTTGGGAGATCCACTGAAGCAAAGCAAACGGACATTCATACCTGCTGCATTTCTGAAGGTAACAAGGATGAAATGCGAGTCATGAATTAGACAGGCTTTTAGCCTATTCCACATGCTATTCAGTGTCGACATTCAGCAAGCAATACGGAAAGGAAACCGAAACTTGGAATGAATATTTTAGTTCTGGAAGAAAAAAAAATAAAACTTTTGTTTAGTCGATGACAATGCAATTATATCAGAGACGGTACTTTACTTGAATTATCAGCTGAAAGAAATGGGTAACCTATTGAAAATATGTTGTTAGCTGAATGTTAGAAAAGCGAAAGTAAGGTAGTAAAATGCAGTAGAATAAAATCGAAATTGTGAGCTACGGAGGGAAATGGATTAGGAAATGACATTGAAAGTATCAAAAGAGTTTCGCTACTTGGGTGGAAAATTTCAGATGGATGCTGAAGTGTAGCAGATGTAAAACTGAGAACGCCAATAGCTAAATTCAATGTCACATGGTCTTTTCTGAAGGTATTTGTCTGCAGTCTAGCCTTGTACATGAATGAAACGTGAACTGTAAGCAGCTCAGGTCAGAAAAGAGCAGATGGTTTTGAAGGGAAGTGTTCCAGGAGAGCGCTGAAGACGAAGTCGACCTAGGGCGTGGCTTACATGGGGCAACTCAATCGAGCTGGGGAGAAAAATACTTTTATGACAGAAAGTGAATAAAAGGTGGAATCTGTTGATAGAATGCATCATGAAGCCTCAGGGGGTTATCAAGTTGGTGAAAAAGGACTGAGGGAGTGTGTGTGATCGTGGAACGTGGGATGTTTGTACAATTCTGCTGATAGATGAAGACTTGAACATGTAAAGTGGACTCACATGAATGACGCTTGCCATAGTTATGAAGAAACCAAGAGGCTCTCACTCGATGGTCTACTGTGGCGAGCTGCATAATGCCATTCTTCAGACCGGAGACAACAAGAGCAACGGTTGTGCCTCGGGTTGATATTCTAACAGTTGCCTGTTCCGTGCGTACCAAGCGTTATAGCTGTACTGATGCTATTCACAGCAAAATAGTGGATGAGGCTAAACAGACGGATCCTTACACGAAAAATATTCTGTCATGGTATATTCTGGTAGCAGTGGCGACTGAACTTATGTAACATAGGAGATGTCCTTGTACCCTCGCATGCAGTAGCTTTATTAATCTTCTGACATTCAACACACTTCATCATACCATTCTCCTTTAAACTCGTCGCTGTTAATTCTTATTGTCATATCACATGATAAAACGTTCACCGTTATTTTGTGTGTTAGGTTATCCGCATTCTTTGGTGTAACATTCAGTGAATTATCACTCCGTCACAGCAGAAAGGCTCAGTATCATTGTTCGTCATAAATATTTCAATGAATCTTCCATCTGTTCCCGACATGTCCCTAGGTGTAACTTTGGATGAAACGAAAGTCCTCGTTACCAAGCTTACTGCGTTAATGTCATAATTCCGTCGGTTTCGAAAATCTGCGTTACATGGGACGTCAAATTCTCATGGGTATCAGTCACTGTAGTGATGTAATTGTTTTTGACTGCTTTATTCTACTTCATAACATGGTCATCTGTGGTATTCAGGCGACATCTCATTCTGCCTCCCGGTTTCATATCCTATTACACTAACACACCCTACTATGGCGTCCAGTTCAGGTAATAGGTTTTCTTACGTCGCTTAGACATGTGAGTACATCGCAATCTTTTCCTTTGATAAAGATACGCCTTCGCTTTAATATTTCTGTTTGGTGCGTAATCGAGCAGATGAACCGATGCTACTGCGGTCAATGTTTACATTACTGTCCAGCAGGTTGGTAATTTCCTCTGTTCTTTCCAGCAAGTAGCTAAGGATGCAATCTCGTTGAAGCAAGAGGTACCTGAGATCACTAGAAACTAATAGAACAGTTCATCTCTGAAGGAGTCGACTTCGGCGAAGTCTTACATCTCCGGAAGAAACAAGCCAGATAGAGACGATATTCCAAAGAGAACTACAACGTCGAGAAGTTTTGAGTTGGCTAAGACACAGTACTCGAAATCAGTACGTGCCCTTTTAAATGTTCACCGACAATCCAGATTTAGATTGTTCACATTTCCATAAATTACGTAAAACATTGATCGTCATAGATGCGTTGAAAGAGAGTCAATCGATTTGAGTATTCGTCATTTCCCAATCAGAAATCACGCTACGTAAATAACGTCTTTGTCGCGAAATAAAAGTCAACTTCTTATCTTACACCACTACCTCGAACCTGCCGTGTAGACGGAAGGATGTGACTCCAACCAGCAGTGACATACTGTCACTTGTGACTCGCAAGAACTATGGTCTACAACTGGCACGACTCAAGTCGTTGGAGCGTGCCACGTAACCATACCGAACCCGAGACAATTTTGCAGTGGAAGCTTATAATCTCTAGTGATAGCATCGCGTTAGACCTTGGATTCAGTTTAGTGTCTAGTAATTGAAGGACGTGAGTACACTCTAAATAACCAAGTGATGTACATATATAGACTAACAAATTACTACAGTTTCAGTTAAACTGAATTATTTATGTAAGAGAAAGGGCTTCACAAATTGAGGGAGTCAACAATGCGCTGTTCCTCCTCTGGGCTTTATACCAGCAGTTTTTCGACGCGGCACAGATTACTGCTGTTACTGGATGTGCTCCCGGCATCGTGGCATATTCTGCCAATATCAGTGTCTACTGCATCAAAATCTCGAACTGGACGGAGGACAACACGGATAACACTACGAACGTTCTGAATTGGGGAGAGATCCGACGAACTTGACGGTCATGGTAGAATCTGCCAAGCAAGAAGGGAGGCAGTATAAACTCTCGTCTTGCTCAAATATAAGCCCTGGATAGCAACAAAGCGTTGCGTGGAATATCGTCGACATACAGCTGTGCTGTAAAGGTGCCGCGAATGGAATCCAAGTGGTTCCAGTTGTGAAAAAGAATGGCGCCCCAGACCGTCACTACTAGTGCTAAGGCATCAACAAACAGTTAACTTACGTCACTACAGCAAATAAATTTGAAGTGCCAGTACACAATTAAATACGTAGGGAATTGCAAGTGACAGTGCTTACTAACGAAAATGTAAATTTATGTTTATAATTGTCTTTGTTATCACACTAATTTCTCTTAGCTTATTCTTCCCATCGTCATTTCAATTTATGTTTTCTCTTCCTTCTCACCGCCTAATCAACCTCGAATTCCGATTCTGGAACATTACATTGGGTCTCTACGGCAGCACTGTTATCTTTTGTTTAAGCATCCCCGCCCTCTAATACCCTCTCTAACACCTCTGTGGTCTCTGTTCCGGTTATTTATTTTCTTATCAACTATTCTTAAAGTTTCTAAACTTCCTCCTGCATCGGCTCTAGGTAAGCGTCACATGGACTGGAACTGAAACACACGTTATATCGTTCTGCCATTGTGTGCATTTTTATACGGTGGATTCGTACTACTTCCTCAAATTATTGCACTCAAATTAAAGTCATCTTTCGTCTTCCTTTTAAACTGAAGGCATACGCTTTTACCAGTTTATGGAAGTGCTTAGCTTTATGCAAGGATATCCGAACTAACACTCCCTATGGCCGTAACCTGTCTACTGGAGACTGAGGTAGCACGTCGAAAGCTTTTGACAGTTTTGGTGCACTAAGTCACTGTTAACCATCGTTTTTCATTTCGTGAAGGTGGACCGCCGAAGAACACTATTGCGTATGAAACGAGTGATATATTCCGAACCCCCGGCAGTTTTACAGAGGAAGCTTAGTGCACGAGTACTACTGCTGCTTTTCACCTTTGGTTTACCTTAGGTTCTTGTAACCAGTGCACGATACTATTACTGGATTGTAATAAAATGCAATTCTTATTTAGTTCTTCATGTACAAATGAAAGAGTGATCCGACAGAGTAACAGATTCTGCAAAGCGTACAGTTTGCTCCTTTATTTGGTCATTCTTCTCTCTCGTTCTTTCTTACCCTTTCTTCGGGATTACTTCACATGGTTGTATTGAAATTGACTTACCTCTGCATAGCCGTCCTTCAGCGTACAGTCCACACCGTTATCTCTATACTTGATGCGACTAGCTGATTCTGGGCTCCATTGGCAGGGAAATATCTCAAAGACAGAAGGCACTTGTGACACACTCCTCTTTTTCAAGCGGCCATAAACCTGGAAGAGTGGGTTGCATATTTTTCTAACAGATGCGAACATTCTAAACACTTGACTTACAATACTGAAACAGATTTTATACAACATATGCAGTCCATAACTGTATCGTTTAAGAGATATGAAGTACGGTGCTAGAGACGGCGGTTATAAATTAAGAAATCAAATAAGGCAGAGAACGAAGAGCTACAAGAATGAAAACGTGAGGTAAGATTTTAACGGAAAACACTAGACAAAACTGTGGCACGGTAATATGGCTACTGCTAAGGCATCCTGTAATAGTTAACCTGGCGCTTGAAAGGAGAAAAATTGTATGTATAATGGTTTAGAATATGTGAAGCAAATGTGGATAGATATATTCAGTAAACACGTAGTGAAATATGACGGCCGGAATATGCAGGACTGAAGCTCGAGTACAAGACCTTTGCCTTTCTGTGAAGTTTGGAAGTCGGGAAATGAGGCACTGGTGGAAGTACACTTGTGAGGACAGGTCGTGTGTCGTTCTTGGTTAGTATAGTCGATGGAGCGCGTGCCCGCAAAAGGCAAATTCATTCTGCTGCCATCGTCCCACTGTGATCTCTATACTACTGACGAATGACATGTCATCTGAAGACTCGGAACATAAGCATTGCAAGCCACTCTAGGTTTCAGAAAGCCTGCTACATTAAATATCACTTAAGCAACACACATCTGCGTACACTAAACGCATATCCTTATTGATGGCGTCATGAAAATAATGCTATGTCATATAGCTCTGGTTAAGGTCATGATGTCAGACATTCCTCACCGATGCTGCTGAGAAGAGCATTGATAACGTAAATAATTGTAGACGTATTACAATCTACTGTGCACCTATTTTAATACCGCGTGGTCTGCCATGGTGTCACATGTCTGGGTTACATCTACAAAGGGAAATGAACTTATCCATTAAAAGATATAAAGTTTTCCTAAATGTTTGAACCATTCATCAATTGCTACTCCTGAATATTCTCAAACGGAACGATGTTTAATCCTACCAGGCATGTTTTTACGGTTTGACCCACAAATCTGTAACAATATCGACAGAATGTAATTTTCGGTTGCCTTCATGCGTACTTCACTTTACTATTTACTAAAGACAGAATGCTGCTGTTCGCAGCGTTGCGACTGATTGCCACATTATGTACAGAAATTGCCTCCTAGTAGGAAGAACATAGGTACGCGGTCTTCTTTTCTCAAACCGTTAATGACTGCATCCTTGACTGAATGAAATTGTAATGTAATATACAGATATTGTATAAACACAGACTGTGTGATGGTTGTAATAATTAGTCTCTTCCTCCGCATGCACAACAAAATGCAAACATAGAAATTATGGGCAATATGTGACATATAGAAGTTTTGGTCGGTCCGGGATGCGTACGTGTATAGCCGAAATGTTTTCTTCAGTTCAGTTTACTAGCTTAATTCCAACCATTAGAGTTGTTACCGTAGTCACCAGTTATTACGAGTCCGCATCTCGTGGTCGTGCGGTAGCGTTCTCGCTTCCCACGTCCGGGTGGCCGGGTTCGATTCCCGGCGTGGCCAGGGATTTTCTCTGCCTCGTGATGACTGGGTGTTGTGTGCTGTTCTTTGGTTAGTTAGGTTTAAGTAGTTCTAAGTTCTAGGGGACTGATGACCATAGATGTTAAGTCTCATAGTGCTCAGAGCCATTTGAGTTATTATGAGTCCTTTTGTAAGCAGGTATAGCTATTACGCTGATCCGAAGATCATAGGAAAGTGAGCTGCTTGTGTTACGGGGGTGATGGATACGAAGACGTGAGGCTGCAATTGGGTTACGTGGCTCGATCCACACTTATTTCACTATCGCTGTAAATGCACTTATAAAACGATGGGGTCAGTGTGCACTGTAGGAGGAGATGTCGTTTGGTGATGGCTTGTTTATGACGAGTAGTTGAGAGAGTTCAGCCGAGTCCAGAAGCTGATACAGTGAGATTCTGTATGGTGCTGTACCAGTGATTATATTAACTGTAATGTAACTGGTCGTTGGCTTCATTGTGGGATTGTTCATACACCTTGGAGTTACTCAGTGCTCACCATCTCCATGTCCACTTTACTGTAATCATAGACTTCCGTCGAACGTGCTTTCTTTGATTTCTGCCCCAAATCACGTGTCTTCTTCCTGCAGGGAAGACACAGACAGCACAAAATGCTGTAAAGCACCTGCGAAGACAAAAGAACATTAGAACACATGTGATTCAGAGTTTATGTATTCAGACAGCAAAATGACACCGCCTCATACTCTTGCTGTAGAGCAGTCAGTAAGTTACGAATATTTGTGGACTACCTTTCACATGGACTTGACCCTTTCCTTAATTTGTTTGAAAAATACCCTAAGACTACAAAATATCTATGAAGAGTGCCGGAAACTCACAGACTATCCCCCTGCCTCCTCTATCCCAGGAATGAACGACATGTCACGAGGCAGGCACGCAAGTAAGCATCACGACGTTCACGAAGAATGGCAGCCACTATCAGTACACGCGTAACACCAGCAGTATCACATTAACAACCGAGGTACTCTTCCCCACCAAAGTAGAGGTACACATGAGACATTTAAGAAATGGAATTGTATGTGCTATCACCTATCACGGTTTTCGGGGTCGTTCAGTGGAGCGTTCGGTCAGCCAAAGAAAGTTAAGAAAGTCTTCCGAGAGATTTCATATCCAATTATATCTGCAGCTTGCAATTCCGAAACCTTTTTGGCACAAGACAGACGTATCATTTCTAGAGAGTTCTGTATTATCAGGTCGAGCAGACCAGACTGGAAAGACGGTGTCGCCGGCCGCAATGGCCGAGCGGTTCTAGGCGCTACAGTCTGGAACCGCGCGACCGCTACGGTCGCAGGTTCGAATCCTGCCTCGGGCATGGTTGTGTGTGATGTTCGGTTTAAGTAGTTCTAAGTTCTGGGGTATTGATGACCTCAGCAGTTAGGTCCCGTAGTGCTCAGAGCCATTTAAACCAAAGGCGGTGTCCCTGTCCTGCTGTGTTAAGAAGACACTTTTTCGGAACGAAAGATCAGTTCCCCTAATATAAGACTGCAGATACCAGTAGCACAGATAAAATTACGTTTTGTATTATTCACCCTGTTATCGGCATGTTTCTCCCCGTAAAGCAATGTAAGCGAAGTGGAGTGGAATGCACTGTTGAACAACCTCTGGTGATCTGGCGGCAATGCGTTGTCTACTGATGTTAATTGTGGTTCCATTATTACACGAGAGGATGTGGCTGCTTCTGTTGATGTTGAAATGAGCGTTCAATCTGCGTCCCCCACTTCACCCGTCGACGTGACGGTTCTCGTGGGTTCCGTTGTTCCCGCAGAGACGTCGCTTGCTGGCCAGCCTTTACAGTGTTCTAGTGCAGTACCACCCCTCCTTCACGCTGAGACGTTTGAGCAACAAGATTCTACGGGTTCACTTTCTGATGTTCAGGAGATGCCACCCGACACCGGCACTGCATTACCTGTCTCTTCTGTACCTCATGTTGCTGTTGGTCGTTCTGAGTTGTGTTTCCCGATTTCCGATAAGTGCGGTGACGATGGCTCCTCTGTCAAATCGGAGCTTGACGTGCCCCCAACCTCTCCACATAAAGAGTGTATATTTTCACGGAGTGGTGTGAAACAGCGTTTTCAACCTGCCCGTGCCGCGGCGCGTCGTAAAAAGGAAAGCGAGGATTCCTCGGCGTCAGGTGGGGAGGACTAGCATTATACCTTCTTTTCCCCGCCTCCGGACGTTGGGGAGAGATGGACGTGATAGTGCTTTTTCCTTAATGTTGTTTTATTGACCTTGCATGTGTTAACGGATGGAGGCGTATAAATTTTTAATTCTCAATGTTAATAGGTTACGTTCCCAATTACGGCTTGCTGCGTTACGCCAGTTTATTTACGATTCCCAAGCTGATATCGTGTGTTTACAAGAGGTATTAATTGATGTGTTTTGTCTTCCTGGATATTCGATGTTTTTATGGCTTTACTTTATCGAGATGGAATCCCGCTGACGGACTTCGAAACGCTAGACGATGGTCAAGGTATAGGCTGTAGTTTTTATGACCTCGCCTTAATTTTTCTTTACGCTCTGTCTGGATCTGGTCTTTCATCCGATAGCACGCGGTTCTATAAGGAAGAAGTTGTATATTTACTCCGACGGAACCTGCGCAAGGTTTTGTTAGGGGGCGATTTTAACTGCTTCTTACGCCGTGTTGATCAGACCCCCAATTATACATTTTGTCGTGAAAGTAATGATATGGTGACGTCCTTGCATCCCCAGGATGCTTGGGTTTGCAGATATCCTACACTGGTGCGGTTTACATTTCTTACAGCTACTTCACGTAGCCGATTGGACCGTTCTTATTTATCTGCCCCCATATGTGGTCAGCTTCTATGGATTGATGTAATTCCTGCCAGTTTCACCGATCACTGTGCTGTTTAAATGACTTTTAACCAAGTCCCGCAGCGGGTCCATCTCTCTCGCCCTTTATGGAAGCTAAACACTCTACATCTCACGGACCTCTCTCTGGAAGGCATCGCCCCCAGGGGCTCAGCATTCATTTGCTGGGTACGGGCTTGGCGACCCCGGGGTTCCTGAGCTGGGGACTGGTAAGCGCCGCCTGTCCTCTGTCACCGTAAGCACTGGGCATACTTCAACGACCACCGTGCGGCGCGGCGGTGGAATGTTGTCTGTCTCAGGGAGTGGGGATCTTGGCTTAACCGCCCGGATCGCGAGGATGGAATAAACCTCTATAAACAACCCCTCAATCTCAAGGTGTGCTGCGCGCTGATGAGATGCATGGCTGTTGAGGTGGAACAGTCGACAGCGGGTAACCTCTGGGGAACCTGCCACACCTCAGTTGTATAAGGCTTACCTAGGCACGCGGGGCTCTGTCTAGGTGGACTTTTAGTTCCCTAGCTGCTCGTGGGACCGAGATGGATCCTTCGAAATCCTCTTTTCTTCTCCCAGCGGAAAGGGTGGGCCGCTGGAAGGTTCTAACACCCAGTCTCTTAAGAGGGCTCGTGCAGTCAGTCCCCCTGACTCCGGCCCTTCTTTGACAAGTCCAGTCTTAGGTAACAGAATGCATTCTGGTGATCCGAATGTGTTTCTCATTGTGAAACGGAAGGAGGGTAGTTTCGAGAAGGTTTCGCCCTTCTATATACAAAAGGGATTGGAGGGAATCTGTGGCTCCTTAAAATCGGTGAAGCGCTTACGTAATGGGACCTTGCTAGTTGAAACTTCCACTTCCCAGCAAGCGACTAAACTTCAGTCTGCTAAATGCCTTGGAGAGTATGCCATAGACACTGAACTGCACAGCACCTTGAACTACAGCAAAGGTGTTGTGACGTGCCATGATCTAGTTGACATTCCCAAGGAAGAACTGCAACGTGAGTGGGCTCCAGCAGGTATTGTTGATGTTCAACATATCATGAGGAGGGTTGATGGCAATCTTGTCAAATCCGACTCCTTTATTCTAACCTTCAGTAGCACGAAACTTCCTGAACATGTGAAAGCTGGCTTTCTTCGCCTTAGTGTGAGGCCTTATTTCCCGACCCCAATGAGCTGTTTCAAATGCCAGCGTTTTGGGCATATCACCGTAGGATGCAAAGGCGATGCGACTTGTGGCAACTATGGTAAAGCTCCTCATGACGGAGTTGGTTGCTCCTCTCCAGCCAAATGTATCAATTGCTCTGGGAACCACCCCGTTTGGAGTAGGGACTGCCGAATATTTCTAGAGGAACGCAAAGTCCAGGAAATCAAAACAACTAAGCGTATCCCCTATGGTGAGGCCAAGAAGATCTTTCAGTCGATGCAACCTCCCACATTTGCTACATCTTTTGCCGCCCTGGTTCAGAAGCCTACTCCAAAAGTCGATGCCTCCACGCAGACAGAGGTGGTGAGTGTTGGCACTAATACATGCAGCTGTCAGTGCACTTGCAACCCAGCCAGTGTTTCAGAGCCAGTAGCCCCTATTCGAATGGCAGACAAAGGTACAGTGGCGAACTTGGGCCAGCCCCTGACGCCTCCAACAGCTGAGGATGTTCCGAAGCCCAGTACAGCCATTACCACTCCCACATCGGCTCCCCCAAAGCCCACCAAACCGCAGAAAGCTCCCATACAGCAGCAACAGCGGGTCAAATCCCGTAGTAAACCGTCTGACCATGCAGATGTGGTTTTCCGTGAGGCTTCCTCTGACTCTTCCCCAGAGTTGATGGACTCCGATGTATGTGTGGGGCAATCATCTCGCCCCACGCCTGCCCCTCCACCTGCTGCAGTCTCCCCGCCCCGTCGGAGAGACAGGATGAAGGTGCTACCCCCATCATAGATGGCTCCCACACTCCAGTGGAACTTGCAAGGGTTCAGGACGCATGTGGAGTAACTTCGTCTACTCTCTCAGGGTAGACCACTGTGTCTCTGTCTCCAGGAGACGTATTTCCATCCATCATATTCCCCTGAGATACGAGGCTATACACTCCACAAAAAGGACGACCTGCGTGGAGAGAGAGCTAGAGGAGGCGTAGGTATTTTCGTCAGGACGGACTACCACTCCTCGCCTCTCTCACTTACGACGACTTTACAGGCCGTCGCTGTGTCCGTGCACGTGCGTCATCCATTGACTGTCTGTTCACTTTACTTGCCCCCACATGATGCTCTTGATGAAGCGGCCCTCACTGACCTTCTTACACAGCTCCCCCAGCCTTCATTATTTGTGGTGATTTTAATGGCCACAATGTGCTTTGGGGCTCTGCAATTACCTGCCCCAGGGGTAGAGCGATTGAGAGGCTTCTCCTGTCATCCTGTGCCTACTTGCTCGATGGAGGACAGAGTACTCATTTCTGCACGGCGACTGGGTCGTTCTCTGCCACTGATGTCTCGCTTTGCTCTCCAGCTCTTGCCGCCAGTGCTCACTGGGAAGTGGTTGCTGACTTGCATGGCAGTGATCATTTCCCAATCTGGATTTACCTTCCAGATGGCGTGGGGCCCGAAAGGAGACCACCACGATGGGTGCTCAGTGGAGCTGACTGGACACTTTATAGCCAGTTGGTCCAATTCGAACACTGTGCGAATGTTGAGGTGTGGGCGGCTCATATTACCAAAACGGTCCACCACGCCACTGCAGCATCCATTTCACAGACCACAGGCCACCGGAAGAGGCCACCTGTGCCTTGGTGGAGTGCCGAATGCCGCTCTGCAATCAGGACCAGGCGTGCAGCTCTGCGTCGGTTCAAGTGTCGGCCAGCTGCTGAGAATCTTGCAGCCTTTCGGGTGGCGAGGGCAAGATGTCGCCGCATTATTCGTGAGAGCAAGAAGAGGTCGTGGCAAACGTTCCTGAACACCATTAATCGTTCCAACAAAAGTTCTATTGTGTGGGAGACCATCAGGAGAATTTCTGGCAGAGGAGGGAGGTGCCCCATAGCTGCTGTAATGACTAACGGCACTCTCCACACGGATCCGCGAGACATTGCCCTGACTATGGCAGCATATTTTGCCACAGTTACTGCAACAACCAGTCAGGATCCAGGTTTCCAGCGCCATAGAGCGGTTGCTGAGAGATGTAGTCTGAACTTCCAGTCCCTCTCTCATGAAGTTTACAACTGCCCATCCTCTATGTGGGAGCTGGATTCTGCATTGTCTGGAGCTCGTGACACATCCCCTGGTCCCGACCGGATCCATTACAGTATGCTATGGCGCCTCACAATGCGCAACAGAGAACTCCACCTCGCACTTTTTAATGCAATTTGGGCGTCGGGTCACTTTCCTGACGCGTGGCGTGAGGCAGTTTTAATCCCTTTTTTGAAACCTGGGAAAGACCGCACGAGCCCAAGTAGCTACCGTAGTATTGCCCTCACTAGTTACATAGGGAAGACCTTGGAGCGGATGGTCAACCGCCGCCTTGTCTGGATGTTAGAATCCCGGCAACTCCTTAGTCGCTTTCAGTGTGGGTTCAGGAGGTTTCGTTCCACTTTCGATAACCTTGCCCTCCTGGAGGCGGCTATACAACAAACTTTCCTCCGCCGTCATCACCTTCTAGGTGTATTTTTCGACATCGAGAAGGCCTACGATACCACTTGGAGGCGCCTCATCCAGGAGCAGCTTCACGAATGGGGTTTTCGTTGTTGTCTTCCTCTTTTTATTCAGTCTTTCCTCTCGCCACGATATTTTAGATACCGAATTGGTGACGTCCTGTCTGATCGCTTTGAGCAGGAGAATGGTGTCCCTCAGGGTAGCGTTTTAAGTGTGACTCTCTTTGCCATCGCTGTTAATAGCATTACGTCCATAGTGAAAAGTCCCGTCCAGTGTTCTTTGTTTGTGGATGATTTCTCTTTGTTCTGCTCTTCTTCAAGCCTTGAAACAACTCGTCAGTTGCAACTTACGATTAGGCGTTTGGATGAATGGGCGCGGAAGAGTGGTTTTAAGTTTTCCACCGAGAAGTCTGTATGTGTTCTTTTTAACCGTTCTCGTTTGATTTTAACCTTTCCTGAGTTGCGGTTGAGGGACACTATTCTTACTTTTAAAGACACGGTGAGATTTCTGGGGCTCATTTTTGACTCGAGGCTCACGTGGTTACCTCATCTTAAAGACTTGAAACGGCGGTCGCTTCAGGCTTTAAGTATTTTAAAATGTCTTAGCCACAGTACATGGGGAGCTGACAGGACTTGTCTGCTCCAGTTTTACAGGGCGTTTGTGCGATCTCGGCTCGATTATGGGTGCACGGTGTATGGGTCTGCGAGGCCTTCTTACTTAAAGATTTTGGACGTTGTCCACCATGAAGGGCTTCGGTTGGCCACTGGGCATTCCGAACTAGACCCATACCAAGCTTCTGTGCAGAGGCTGGTGAACCGCCACTTCATATGCGGCGACGGCTACTTACAGTGCGCCAGGCGTACAAAACCTTGTCCACATCATACACCCCTGCATACCATACCGTTGCTCAGCCTCCTCTGGCACGATTGTTTCATAACCGGCAACGTGCGACGCAGCCCTATGGGATTCGCACACATGGTTGCCTCGGTGCGATGCCTATGGCTGGTCTTCGTGTTTTACGTCGCGGTTGGAGCAGATCTCCACCTTGGCTCCTCCGGAGACCCAAACTTATTTTAGATTTGACTAATTTTAAGAATGATGGCACACCATATTTTACGTTCCAATCCCTGTTTTTTAACATTTTAGATGTGCATCACGGTTTCACTGTCGTTTATACTGATGGCTCCAAACAGGAGACTTTCCTTGGCTGTTCTGTGGTGTTCCCTGATCATGTTACCCGGATTCGCCTCCCTGCTGAATATACTGTTTTCGCAGCGGAGCTCCACGCGATCCTGAAGGCACTGGAGCAGATGCATCGTGTTCGGGGCGATCAATTTCTTCTCTGCTCCGATTCTCTTAGTGCCTTACAATCACTGCAGAACCTATACCCGGCTGACGAGATGGTCCAGCTGACACATGACCAACTGTACTTGCTCCAACAGCGGGGTAAAGAGGTATCCTTCTGCTGGGTGCCTGGTCATGTCGGCATATGGGGCAATGTACAGGCTGATCGGGCTGTCAAGGAGGCCTGCAGGGAGCAGGATGTGGTCCAGTGTCCTATCCCCTTGCAGTCGGTCATCGCTGCACTCCACAGGAAGTGCATGGAGTTGTGGGAGGACGAATGGCTGGCGGTGACGACCAATAAACTGCGGTCGGTCAAGTCAACCACGCAGCCGTGGCGTTCCTCCTGCCGGTTGCTCAGGCGGGAAGAGGTGGCCCTCACACGTCTTCGGATTGGGCACTGTCCTCTGACGCATAGCTATTTATTACGGCGGGAGGATCCTCCGTTTTGTGATGCTTGTGGTGTGCACACCTCTGTCCGGCACATTTTAACAGACTGCATTTTATACCGTGACGCAAGGCCGGAAGCACAAGTTGAATGGGATCTGCCTTGTGTTTTAGCTAACGATGAGACGTGTGTGTCTAGGGTTTTTAAATTTTGTGATGTGTCTGGACTCTGGCCTAAACTTTTAGGCTGGAGGTTTTAGTGTGTTGCAGAGTGGCTGACTCCTCTCCTTTTTCCTTGCGGTCAGCCAGCCACTTCCATCTGCTACATTGTTTTCGGTCCCTCTACCATTTTCTTCCTGTGTTGTCCATGTTTTACTGTTGACACCTTGCTTCATCCCACGCTTCGGTGTGGATGAGCACATATTTTTCAACGATTGTTACCCGTCTTTTATGTTCCGTATTATATTCCTGTTCGGGGATTTTTCTTGACACCCGTCTCCCTATGTTACTGAACGGGCGCTGAAGACCTTGCTGTCGTGCGCCCAAAAACCCCTCTCCTACTACTACTACTGGAAGACATCATCGCAGGCATATGGCAGTGGACAACCCAGTCCAAGACGCGTCATTCCTCACTTCTCGAATGGTGGGTTACCTTTGCTAAACCCCGGATTCGAAATACACTCAAGTATTTTAGCGCTGAAAAGCCGGCTGAAATAAGGCGCACTAGGGAATTTTATTATGCAGTCCTTCGTGATCTTTACGATAATGCTCGTGATGCCCCCTTGAGAGTCGTCGACGTCCACCGTGTGAAGGCAAAACTTCTCCAACTCAAACGCAGGCAAGTGGACGGGGTGCGACTGCGTTCCCAGCCTCGCTCAATCGTACAGGATGAGTTGACCTCTCTCTATCATCTTCTCCGGCTTCACAAGCGATCTCAAAGGACGTGTCTTTCTACCATTCGTTCTCCAGATGGGCGTGAGAGGTCCTCCCAATCTGATATCATGCGTGAACTTTACCAGTACTATTCCGAGCTTTATGCTGAAGTGGATTCAGATGGTCCAGCGTCTGTTGATTTCACCTCCCTCCTTGATCGTGTTGTTACACCAGCTCTCCTGGAAGAGTTTTTCTCTGTTTTCCATCTCGATGATATACTTGATATTGTGGCTCGTTCTCCATCCCACAAATCACCACGCCCCGATGTCCTTCCCAAAGAATATCATATTCGATTTTGGCCCTTAATAGGAAATACGATAACTTCCACGGAGGATGAAGTGTTTCAGGGAGGCCTTCTCCCGCCCAGGTTTAAGTTTGCTAAAATCGTCCTGATTCCCAAAAAGCCGGGACGTTCGCATGTGGATCAGGTCCGCCCAATAATCCTCTTCAACTATGATTATAAAATAGTGGCGCGAGCGGTCAATAGCCGAATATCTGTATTGTTGACTACCATCATCGCGAGTCATCAAAGTTGTCTTCCGGGTCGTACTCTCTTGACTCCCGTTGCTGAATGTCGAGACTTAATTTCGATTGCTTCCACCGTTCCTGTGCCAAGCGCTTTGCTTTTCATTGATTTTCATAGATTTTCACGCGTTAGACCGCGTGAATCATGGATTCCTTATGCGAGTATTGACGACTGTTGGTTTTAACAATGATGCACGACGGCTGTTTAGCTCTCTAATCACTGGTATTCGGGCATCCATTGACGTAAATGGCCGTCTTATTTCCACCATCGCAGTGTGTCAGGGCGTCCTTCAAGGGAGTCCATTATCAATGTCGCTCTACGTGCTGTATCTGGAACCATTATTGCGAACTATAGCTGCTCGTTTGAGTGGATGGTCGCTGCTGGGAGAAAGGTTTACCGTTCATGCATATGCTGATGATGTTATGGTTCTTCTCCGTACCCATGATGATATACCACCGCTGAAGGAAGTTTTGGATGCCTTTTGTCGTCTTACGGGAGCGCGGGTTAATGACCAGAAATGTCGTTTACTCAGTTAGCGAGGATTTAACGCTGTTGAAATTCCATGGGCTTCGAAGGTCACCCCATATCGATCGTTGGGTGTTGTAATTGACAGCTGTCCGCTAAAGATGGCTACGATAAACTACAAGTTTGTCACGGATAAGATTCAGGGTGCAATCATTGAACACGAGCGTCGCTCCCTCTCACTTCTTCATAAGGTTCGGGTCATGGAAAGGTATGTTTATTGCACAAATATTTCCACTTCCTGCGATGGTGTCCCGCAAGTTACAAAGTTTAACTGGCAGGTTTATCTGGCGCCACTCTGTATTTCGCGTGCGTTATGTGGCCATATCGCGGCCCCGTTTGCAGGGAGGTTTGGTCATCCCTGATGTGGTGTCACCGCCAGACACCACACTTGCTAGGTGGTAGCCTTTAAATCGGCCGCGGTCCGTTAGTATACGTCGGACGCGCGTGTCGCCACTATCAGTGATTGCAGACCGAGCGCCGCCACACGGCAGGTCTAGAGAGACTTCCTAGCACTCGCCCCAGTTGTACAGCCGACTTTGCTAGAGATGGTTCACTGACAAATTACGCTCTCATTTGCCGAGACAATAGTTAGCATAGCCTTCAGCTACGTCATTTGCTACTACCTAGTAAGGCGCCATTATCATTAGCTATTAATCTTGTGATGCATGTACCGTCAGACCGATGTTCACCAATTATGGATTAAAGTTAAGTTTTCCAGCAGCTACGTACTTTTCTTGATAGTATAATTACTTTTGTTCCAGACCTCACGCCAGCCTGCGTGAGTTAAACGCGAGCCTTTCAGCTTCCGGCTCCTGCCAATTCACAACACCTGACATTCGGGTTAAGGCGTCTGCCTCATTCATCCGTCGCACCGTGTTAACGTGTCAACGCCCCCCCCCCTCCCCCAGTCACTTAAAGCTCGCCTATATGACTGCATCCGACCGGAGAGTTTAACACCTCCAGTAGATATTGGTACGATTAGTTATAAATTACGGCACGTCAGGAAATTTTTTCTTGAGGTCAGTTGTTTAGGAGTAAATATCCTTTCCCAAGCGAATCTCTCCCTAAAAATGCTGTTAAGCCGCTGGCCAGCTCCTTATAGTCTTCCCTCTGTGGAAGCCCTGTCTCCAGACGCGAACTGGAAGATTGTTTGGTCTAACATCAGCCTCCCGACTTTGCCGATGGAAGTGGCGTCCTCGTGGTACCAAGTTGTTCATGATATTGTACCTACCAACGTGCGACTTTTTCGTATTGGCCCCAGTGTAACGGATCGCTGCAATCGTTGCCATGAAACTGATACATTATCTCATCGGCTGATTTCCTGCGGTCATGACCATTGGAGATGGCTTCGCCGACAACTGTCTTTTCTCCTCAGGACGTCGGAGGCGGCTATCTCGAGGGAGATTCTCGTGCATCCCGATTCCACTCTCTTTCCTCGATCGGAGAACAATACCGTCATGTGGCTTGTTGGCCATCATGTCCACTACGTGATGGTGAATATGACGCAGATCCGTGTGCCTTTTCCCACTATATGGCAACCGCACATCGGACGTGACTCTGGATGCCCCATAATCGTGAATTTTTTTCTAATATTTTGTATCTTGTTTTTCATCGCCAAGGCGTTGGATGAGTTGCCATGGCCCCCTTTTTTATTTTTATTTTTTTATTTTTTGTGGAGACTTCTATAGATTTAGATGTTCCACAATGTAGAAGTGGCGGAAGAAAGAATGTGTGGGAACGTTAAAACTGACGCCCATTCCTTCCTATACGTTTTTCTGATTTCACCCTTTTGTATTTGTCGAAATGGCTTCTTTTGTTTTATTTTAATTGATTGCCTTCAATAACTGTTTTGGAGGAAAAGATAATGTTTTCGTTTTGTGAAGGAATATACTGCCATTTGAGTGTATATTACGGTATGTTTCCTGTGTGTGAAAAAAAAAAAGAAAAGAAAAAAGCGGAATCGGTAGCGTGATAGATTGATAAATTATTGCATTTCATGGTTGGCTGGTTCATAAAAAAAAAGAATAAAATAAAATAAAAAAACCCTCTCTGGTGCCAATATTATTTCTCTTTTTTCACTTTATTAAAAATTTTCTCTGTTTCGTGGTATATATATTTATAAAAAAAATGGAGTTTTGAGTTAGTCTGCAGGAGGGCGAGGGTTCGATCCTGTTAAAAAAAGTGAGTAGTGTTGCTGCCTCTGGATAACAGTGTTCCGCGTTCGATAAAAAAAGGGCGCTAAAGGCGCTGCAGTCATGGACTGTGCGGCTGCTCCCGGCGAAGGTTCGAGTCCTCCCTCGGCCATGGGGGTGTGTGTGTGTGTGTGTGTGTGTATAATTTAGGTTAGGTAGTATGTAAGCTTAGGGACTGATGAACTTCGAACTTAAGTTCCATAATGTTTCACACACATTTCAACATTTCTTTTCTTGTGTGGTACAAGTCCATTACCTCCACTTTTCTGTCTATAAAGCTTCTGAAATTAATGATCCAAACAAACAAAGAAAGGTTCATCTCTAGCAAGAAGCCATATGTTTGAATAATTCTGATACCTCAACTGCAGATGTTTCAGCGCTCATTTAACTTTAGGATTCTGTATCTCAAAATGAACAAAATTTGACTTTTACCACTATTGAAATATGCCCTTCATGTATGCCATAAAGAGTAAAGACTCGGAGAAAAATTGTGTCACGAAATTTTAACTCTGAATAGCCGATGCCAGTAGGATCCACAATTACTAGTGTTGTGTAGGTCGACAACGAACCATTTTTAAACTACGGAAACTAGGCGCCACGTGCTCTGTTTGGCCATGCGATTGCCCTGTTGCCGTTCGTCAGTTGATGGGCACCGCTATTGTTGTCGGTTCACACATACAAACATCCCTCGCCCCGTCACTGCCCCAACGTAATAAGCACACGTGTCGAATAGGTCTTGCTGTTTGTCTCCACCTCACATCAGAATCATTCACATGTAAGCTTCGCTTCAGAGCACACACGTCACGTGCGATTTAATCACACAGTAAGCATGGCGGCACAGTATTCGTTTGAAGAGCAACGAGATATGGTTTTAGCTTACTGACTAGCCGACGTTAATGCGCATGAAGCTCGACGGTTGTACGAGGAATGGTACCCAGCAAGACGCCACCCACACAAGCAAACGTTTACAGCAATTCACCGGCGACTCCGCGAAACAGCTCGTTGGCGGCATATAATGGTGATGCTGTAAGACCTCGAACAGGGTGCTATGCTGCATTTGAAGAGACTGTTTTCAAGTGCTTCGAGGAATCACCTATGACAAGTACTCGAGCGCTTGGACATGACGTGAGGTTCACTCATCGATTAATCTGGGATGTTTTGAGGGATGACGGCGAGAATTCATCTAGTTTCCACCCTCTCCAAGACCTAAGTCCTGTGGCTGACTATGAACACAGGCTAGGGTTTTACCGGTGGTTTCTGCGACATGTTCCACGAGATTCCAACTTCGCTGCCATGGTGTTGTTTACCGACGGGAGCACCTTCCATTGGGATGGCCATTACATCGCTCGCAACGTTCAATGCTGGGCATGGGGAAATCCTCACGTCACGTACGTCCACGGACACCAGAAACGATTTTCGCTCAACATTTGGGCAGGAATTGCGTGTAACCATCTGATTGGGCTGGTCCGTCTACCTCCTAGACATACCGGGAAAAATTACCTTCAGTTTTTCCAAGAAACTCTACCCGGCCTCCTGGAAGATGTTCCCCTGTTTATACGGCTACGCATGTGGTTGCAGCGTGATGGAGCGCCCGCACATAACAGTCGTGCTGTGCTCAGGTATTTAAATGAACTGATTAACGGCCGTGTAATTGGCGGAGATGCTCATAGGAGTTGGCCTCCGCGATCACCAGATCTAACGTCACCGGACTTTTTCCTGTGAGGATACTTCAAGGTTGTAGTTCACCCACCAGAATGCGAAACACCTTGAAACGAGGAGGAATTAATGGATCGCTTTCAACAAGCCCCCAATCACATCAGGGCAATGCCAGGAATCTTTGAAAGAGTTCGGCAAAACACCGTTCGGCGTTTCCAAGCTTGTGTCGCGTCAGAGGGTCGCCAGTTCGAGCACCTGATTTAAGTAAACAATGTTCCAGCTACAAAGAAGGCTCTTATCAGGACCAACACAATTTGTAAAAGACTTTCTGTACGTGAACTAATAACTGTTGACCGGTTTGTTCCCTGCACGTCTCACCATAAAAATACAATGGATGTGTCGAAACCCTGGCGGATTCGACCCAAGGCCCCCGGAGTGGAGGGCTGGTGCGCTACCACGGATACGTCGCGATCTCCGGCAGGCAAAGCATTCACTGCCATGCGTTGTCCAGAGCATCCGGGAACAGGACAATTCCGTGGCCAATCAGAACGCGTGGCGACAAGTTTCCGTAGTTTAAGAATTGTGCATTGTTGACCTACACAACATTAGTAATTTTGTTTCCTACTGGCATCAGATATCCAGGTTTAAAATTTCATGACACAATTTTCTATACCCTGTGTAGCGAAATTCATCATCTTCAAGACTCTGAACCAAGTTATTCAGCTGGGCCACACGTTGCACTCACTACTGCCTTCATTATTTTTGTGCATATCGCAGTAATCAAGTAGCACACGTTTCATTTCATTGAGCACTTGGCTTCATTGATGTCCTCTTTAGGCGACTAAGGTTATTTGATTAGCGACACACATCACGCCAATTTACCATCCATCACAAGGAGTTCCCACACTACGATACTCCTTTATATCCCTTATTGTCTCTTCTGAATATAAATTAAATATCACCGCTGATAATGAGCAGCCCTGCCTTACACCTTTCTTGATTTTACTCCCGGCATACATAATAGCCAAGAAAACTCTGATCACGCACGATGACGGTGCATCGACGAGGACATCTGTACCGAATCACAATTTGCCTTGCAAAATGGGCCAGCTGAATTAGGCCACTCCAAATATATCCAGTGTTGTGATTCCGAGTTGCCTGATCGCAATCCCATGCAGATTTAGCCTTCCCTCTACCAACGCGAGTTGAGCGGGGCAGCTTACACGCTAATCGCAGTGAGACTGCCAGCTGTTCGGGCAGCCTGCAGCAGAGGTCGCCAGTATGAAAAGAACCGTGCTGCACATCAGGGACCAGCAGTGCACGGTTTCACACGACTGCGCATTCCACGTCTCAACAAGCAGTTCTATAGCGGCTCACCTGCTGAGGAGCCTCTACTTGCTTGCCAAACAAATCAGTATGTATGCCACGACAACGCAAAAAGGCGCCGCAGAGCAGTGTGTGTGTCGGGAAGAAGACAGTTGTATTCACCAATTGGAGGTTAATCTCTAAACAGGACGTGGCCACAGGCTAGGACTATTTCTACAAGAATTACATGGAAGTTAAATATCTGTGCTACTGAATAAATCAATCTTTTGGACACAGACATTTGTACTTAGTTCAGTAGTTCTAATACGTCTGTGCATGCGTACCTGACACTGTTTGTTGCGAGAAGCATCCCTGTTCGTACAGATGTGTCATAAGCAACTCTTAGATTGGTGTCAACGTTCTAAACGTGCCTCTGTTCGGTAATAAGTGAATGCTATGTATGCATTGCGTGCAAGATTCCACTTATCACGCATAACGCAGTTTGAACCCGACCTGTAAGGAAATGTGCTATTATTCACCAATTGTTTGGACTTCAAAAGTATAGCTGCCCCAAATGTTCCTAAAATATTCCAGTGGAGTAGAAAGAAGATCTCTATCTGAGAACAGACAACAACTATTCCCTGTAATTGTATTTTACTGGAATCACATGTGCACATGTTGGGTCATTACAACGCACAAGAGCAATCTCAGAAGTCGCCTGTTCAGACAAGGCGATCCTGGTATCAAATTTCTAAAATAACATGAAATATAAAAGATCAATACTATCACAAAATTCAGGGTAGTTAATTATTTAAACTGAGAGGAAGACGCTCTGGTGGAAGACTATCCTAATGTCCAGTCGAACAATGTAATCAGTTTTAAGAAATTTTATTCTTTCCCCACAAATGTTAACCAAACGTGGTCGTCGAGGTCACGAAGAAAATGCGTTAACCTCTCGAAATACCACAAGGAGGAAAGGTCTTCCTACTTTGAGCTTAGTATCACTGGAGTAAAAATTGGCATGTGACACGACATTTACATTAAATAGCGTGCTGCGTTCTAACCTTGTGTTGCACAGCGTCGTCGGATTGGCTGCTGTCGCGTGTCATAGGATCTGTAAATCTATCAAAATCATACACTGAGCCTGGCTGGTTCTGTATTAGAATACTTGCCCTACGTTTCCGCGAACCGAAAAACGCTAAACCGAAAAAGGCTAACTTTCCCCTAGTCTGATTTTAATGGCTAAGCACACGCGCAAGGTTGGTGCGCCGTTTGTTACTCTGCCCTCGCTGTTCTCTCAAGAGTTTAGCTAAATTGGCTGTATCCGTTCCCCTCTCAGGCGATTTACGAAAATAATTGAGCCGGCTGTTGACTTAATTTAGGAGCCGGGGGAACAAAGTGTTGACACCAGTCCTTTCCCTGTCGTCATGTTAGAGAGGGATGTCCTGCACTACACTCGGCGACGTCTCAAGGGAAAGTGCCTGTTGCACTGGGCAGTTGCGCGTCTCCTCAGCCTCGCTTCCTCTCCCTCTACGGTCGTGTTGGATACTGGGTGCAACAGCCAATGGCAGTCGCTCTTTCGCTTCTAGTAGCCACGGCTGCCCAATCACCAGATGGCTTAATAAGTACAGTGTAGAATAACTGGCTGGCTTTCAAGTGAACAGTCACGTCTGTTACCCTTTATTAACAATCCATCATCCACAAGAGTGGTAAGTTACGTCCTCACGCGCCGCTCACTTGTTATACTGTTCTTCCCCCAGTTCTCTGCCGAGCCCATTACCTGCCATTGACCTTGACTAGGCTGCGGCTCTGCAGGCCATTGTGTCACAGCGTGAGTGACTAAAACTGGCTTCTCCTCCTGTGATGATTCCACGCTCTGTCTACCTAACTTAAACATGCAAGCCGCGCCTGATTAGCCGAGCGGTCTGAGGCGGTACAGTCATAGACTGTGCGGCTGGTCCCGCGGACGTTCGAGACCTCCCTCGGGCATGGGTGTGTGTGTGTGTTTGTCCTTAGGATAGTTTAGGTTAAGTAGTGTGTAAGCTTAGGGACTGATGACGTTAGCAGTTAAGTCCCAAGAGATTTCAGACACATTTGAACATATCTTGAGCATGCAAATTTGCATAAGAGAGTTATTCTCGTCACTCTCGATGCCACGTATACTGTATCTCAAACAAGTGAAATATACACACAAAGAGCCGGCCCAAGTTGCAAAACCAGTGTCTTGCAACACTATAAACCACACGTAAAACTGAGGCACCCGACATGTAAGATGTTCAAAATCCCGACACCTTACAGCGTACTGAAGTCACAGAAGCTGCAACGAATGGCGCCAAAGCGATGTCACAACATATTGAGGTTTTCTCGTTTTTTTCTAAGTTATGGTGACAATGTGGCAAATTTTTGGCTTGCACAAGTTATTTTTAACGTTTATAACTGCCGAAGGGTGAACTTTTTTTTCTATGTCCTCATTGTTGTTTCCTGTGTCAGTGGAACTTGTCTTTCATCAAATAGTAACAAGGCAACATCGGTTCAAACTACTGCTCCTCTGTTACGAGAAGGGGTGGTAGAAATGTCTTCCAACCTGTACCAAAAGTAAGGAAACAGGTAACTTACATACAGTTCGTATCTTCGCCTGTGCGCTTGAACCTCAGCAGTCTGTGCGAATCGGACATCTTGTCGTGAAGCTACCCATACCTTCACAGGGTATACAATAGTCGGAAAAGCGGATATAAATTTCGTTTCCGAAGAGTGTCTCCAAACTGTTGCAGAAGTGGCACTGTTATACTCTCAAAGCCATCCTGATAGAGCCACGCTCACTTGATCTCAGCTGTGGCTGTGAACTACGAAATGTGGAGAATGGAACACGCCAAACCAGAAAGAACAACAGTTGGTGAGTGGAAAACAACCAAAATTTTCGCAGCAACGGCCCAGCGTCCACATGTCACTGTGAGGCAACATGAATGTGCAAGTGCCATCTGCCGAAGGAGTGTTCTGCTAATACTGCTTATAAATACCTCTCTTCCTTTTCCCAATACGCTTCGTTAACACTTTCATGGCTATAACTTTGAAAATCTGTTACAATTCCACGAACAGTATGCAAGAAAACTACAAAGTGATGCACCGTTTTTACAGGAGACTTTGTTTTGTCGATGGACCACAGTTTCCAAGCTGTGGGCAAATATTTAGAGATTGTTGGATTGGTCGTTTGACAAGCACAAATGACCTACATGATCATCAGATTTAACACTTGTAGACTTTATCCAAGGAAAAAAATAAAATAATACATATACAAGGAAAAACTGACTTCAAGGACATGAAAAGTCATGTAATATGGACTTATGCTGCGAAAGGTCCAGATGCAATTAAACAAGCAGCATTGTCTGTCCGAGTCTCTTTAAAGCATATATTGCTGTTTAAAGTCACACTTTGAACACTTGATTTGAAAGTCACAATAGTAAACACATGAACAATATCCGAGTCATGCCGTGCCTAACATCAAATGCAGCAGGGCCGACGTTTTTGGGACATCTTTTTGGTTTGTGATACAGATACTGTTATACCTACATGTTGTGACAAACGTGAATGATCCAGCGAGGTGGCGCAGTGGTTAGAACATTGGACTCGCATTCGGGAGTATCACGGTTCAAACCAGCGTCTGGCCATCCGTGATTTCTCTAAATCGCTACAGGCAAATGCTGGGATGGTTCCTTTGAAAGGGCACGGCCGATTTTCTTCCCATCCTCCCCTTATCCGGTGGGATGGATGACCTCCAAATCAACCAAACAACGTGAATATTGGCAACTAAACACCGATGTGCCACGTAAGTCACTGAAAGCAGGGGCGCCACGCCCATCCGAGCATCAGGCATGGAAACGTAGAAACACAACTATTGAACCGACTGTAATCCTATTTCCAAAATGCTCATTTAGTCAGTGTCACACCAATATCCACTTCAAGAGATCGTCGTAAAATATTTCCAGCCTATGATAGTGCTGCTCTGAAATTACCTCCAAGTGCTGCGCAGTACATTCTTCCATGCGGTGCATACAGCGCTGTGCCGGTGTCGTACTTCGTCGAAGAGCAGCAGATCCTCCTCCAGACACGCGAGCTTCGATGAAATGGAGCGGTAGTGGCGGCGGCGCCAGCTGGAACAGCAGCTCAGGTGAGCTCTCACTGGAACTCTGGCAGGAGCGCGATCTCAAACGTATTCTGGAGTACGCAGCTGGGTAAGCAGCAGTTCACGACTTATATCGTGGCCTGCAGGCATACTGAGCTCGGAAATACTTCTTCAACGTGATTCAAATCGGAAGGTAGTTCCGCGAGAGTTTTCTGGCAAACCCGTTTCGCCTGGCGACTCAGTCGTACTGCGCAGCTCGCGCTGTTTGATGGAAGTCTAGCTTACAGGCGTCGCGACTCACGGCCACATCATTCCATGCCCTCGAAGTGGAGAGGCAGAGCACCTTCTCCTCCTGGTCCTCTTGTGCGCAGCCGAGATCCACCGGCACGCTGACCTCAGCGCCATTGCTGGTGGGTTCTGCTCCACAGGTTTAGTTTGTGGCAGGGCTCCGTCGCTGGTTGACGGCTGCGATTCTGTGACCTTCCCCTCCCCCCCCCCCCCCCCCAATCAGCCCCACCAACTACTTCAGTGCTCGCCTGTGGACCCATGTGAAAAGGAAGAAGGTTTGCAGAGGTTTATCATGCGGCGGCCACAGTTGGTCCGTACCATAAAAGCGGGTACCGTCATCTACTTTCTATGAACCATCTGCTGCAGCTATTTATGTTGTATTAGGATCGTACATGTCTAAGCCTTCAGAATCCAGTGAAGTGCATTCCAGCGTAGCAGAAGGCATTTGACAATCCTCCTTCTTCCAATTACATGTTTCGCCTTTTGTGGGCAACATGTGTATCATCTCAGCCAGTATGGACCCTCTATAACAATCAGTTTGACCTAAGACTGATTGGAATTGTTTTACATTAGTGGGTTTTGGAGGCATTGAAATGGCTTGCAAGTTTTTGGTGGCAAGGCGCATACCATCTCCTAACGGTATGTGTCTGAGATACTGTATTTTTCTGTAAATGAAGGAATATTTGTCCTTATTATCACAGAGTCCCACTTTCAGTAGCGTTTTAGACAAGTTGACAAAAGGTTTTTTCGTTGTACTAACTGAGACTACTTTATTACCTATGTAATTTGCTTCTGTAGGTGTCTTTGGTTCAAGGGCGTGTCCTAATTAGTGATCGCGACAAGCTCAATTATGATATCTTTATTCTAACATGTCCAATTCCTATTTGACTTTCTCACGCAGTGTGTTAGGGATAGATACAGTCTGGCAAAACTTTGGTATACCAATCGTAACTTTCAGAGAAGCGTCGTGCATGGCAAATTTTAAGTAAAACCTACACATTTCTCTGGTTGCCATGTTAAAGTTCGCTTCTTTTGCCCACAGACACTACTGCGAGATAATCGTGAAGCAGTGGTTTATTAAGTGAGCAACTGAGGAAATGTAAGGTCAGTAGCTTATGAAAAGGCATATCCTCGGTCCAAAAAGGAAATATAATGTCTTCACATTTCGCGCTCCACCAGCTATCAATGGCCCTTAAAAATTACATTCTTTCATCGAATAACATGATAGATAACGAAGTTTCGCATAATAATCATATGGCAAAATACTCCCCTCTTGATGTGCTCTCATTTGCCAAAATCTCATTTCGATGTCCGAAACCGTTTATGAAATATAGGGAAAGTTGTGCATATTTCACTTTGGCCTTATCGCTGGCGAAGCGTGACCGCAGATGAATGTGCTACGTCAGATCGGTTTTCTCGAGTCTGAAGGAAAATTCAAATGTTAGCTAAATTTCATATGCAGCAGCATAGTATGTAATGCGCCCCAAACACAAATTCATAGCGTTCTCTGTTTTTCACTGCAAACTTTTCCGAATTTCGCGCAGCACCTGACTTCCACGTAAATATTTCAATAACTATGACCATTCACGAAATAATGGAAATATCATCATCAACCTGACATAAAAAACTGTAAGTAAAGCGAAAATGAACTTTTTACCGAATAGTTTCTGTAAAATTGTTTTAGGAAGACTGCAAGGTGTATGCTTCGATTCCGTCATCGCCAGTCAGTTGAAAGATGGCAAACACTTGTCTACCTACCCTTCTGAAAAAAAAACAAAAAAAATACCAATGAACTTGCCCAGCGGTTTGGATAAAAATTGGTCGCTGTGTATCGACCACCGTACCCTACGAGGAGTCTACGCTTTCATGACTAAAACGCTCATCCTATTTTTAGGAAATTTTGTATGGAGATACTTTGAACAATAAGGAAGAACACGGGCTACTTTAGAATGCATTAAAAGGGGTGGCTCGTTTTATTTTTAAGGTTACTATACACTCCTGAAGGGGCTGTAATTTTGAATTTTTTTTTTACCAGCAAGGTTAAACCCAACAGAGGCCGCTACTTCCACCACATCTAGTGGATTTAGTGCTCACGATCTCACACTGCGCCGTGAACACTTACCAGTTTGTCAATGGAGGATAATTGAAAATTATTATTACTGTTATCGGTACCATGCGTGTAATGGTCGTGCCAGCCGCGCGATATTGAATCTTTATCGTATCATTAACTGCGCGAGACCTGACGACCTTATTGCAACCGATATAGTTCTGCATTATCCTACTGTGACACAAGGGGTGATTTTACTTAATGAAAGGGATAATGTAAAGATTAAAGGACTCTTTCATTTAACAGTTGAATACTGAACAATTATACAATCAAAAGGAGGTGTTGGGAAGAAAGAATTGAGTTCAGCAGCCTACCCCAACTCTCGTTAATAATAAGCCACGATAGCAGGAGAAAAGGAATTTTAGGAACGATCGCCTTATTATCAATTGAAGTCCAATTCACTAAAGGAAGGTGTTGCAGGCATGCAACGTCCACCACCATGAATCAGCCAAAGACTAAGAAAGATGCTACTGTGGGTGAATCGCTAGGTAGCCCCCTGTACAAAAGGAATAAAAGCAACAAGACGCGAAACTATTCATATTGGCGATACTAGATAACTTTGGCTCGCGGTCCGACTACGTTAACGAAATATGAAGGGGTGCCAGACACTCACCACGTAGCGTAGGACAAAGGGCACAAGTTTTCAAGCTAGAAAGACCTAAATTCCGAGTCGAATTTTGCACGCGAGAAATGAAAGAGCC
Source organism: Schistocerca piceifrons (assembly GCF_021461385.2). Lineage (NCBI taxonomy): Eukaryota > Metazoa > Arthropoda > Insecta > Orthoptera > Acrididae > Schistocerca > Schistocerca piceifrons. Next base: position 811,716,612 of record NC_060141.1, read on the forward strand.
ACTGCCAGACGAAGCGGAAAAGCGAGCATGAAAGTATACACTTTAGTGCCGTACTGCAAGCTACTGTGACTAACCAACACATCTCGTCCATTATGCCCAACTGTACCAGGAAAACCTACAGTCTTATAACCCGGAAAAATTGCATAAAACTGTACTTTAAGGAATGCACATAAGTAAAATGACCTATAACTACGGTATATTGATAATTTTCACTTATGGACCGTCTGACAGCAACTGAATAAAACACAATTTTAGTGCCATACGCGTTTCGCCTTTATTTTCTGCAGGGCATCATCAGTGGCCTGGAGTATGTACATATGTTAGCTATTTTATTTACATTTTTGTCACTGTGCCTATTGGTTATAAACAGTTCTGGTGGTTGGTATTTCCTATTAAGTAGTAATGTTTTGAACTGTACTTACAGGTTGCGTAGACAGGTTCTTACATATTACGCTCCTGTTGCATTTTTGGTGTTGTTCTTCTTCCTATGAGAGCCAATTTGCTGTTTTTTTCGCATTCCACAGCACTATGCACTGAACGCTTGTTTTAATGCAATGTTTTGGTTTCTGTTGCCGACTGTCAAATGTTTTTGCCAAAGATCGAATATTACTGCCAAATTTATGAGTGTAACTATTGAAGTATCTGTGGTCTGTTCGTGTATGCATTTGTGTGTGTGTGTGTGTGTGTGTGTGTGTGTGTGTGTGTGTGTGTTTTTTTGGTGTCGTATTAATACACAATAGGCGGTGTCCCTGTCCTGCTATGAGAAGAAGATACTTTTTCGGAAGCACAGATCACTTCCCGTACTATAAGACTGTAGATACCAGTAGCACAGATTTAATTACGTTTTGTATCATTCGCCCTGTTATCGGTACGTTTCTCCCCGTAAAGCAATGTAAGCGAAGTGCAGTGGAATGCACTGTTGAACAACCTCTGGTGATCTCAACGCTTACATCGCAAGATAGGTAAATTCGTTCTGGAGAAAACGAATCCTATCGGAGCACAAAGTTCGAATATTCTCCTGTTTGAAATGACTCTGACTGAAGTATGGTCTACCAGCTGCCTCATTATAGTTCCCTCAGCGCCTTTAAAATTTTCCCAAATGTTTTTGCACGCGAATATATTCGCACTCTATTTTTACCCGCAACTCATCTCTCATTCCGACAAACTCCCCTCACTGTTACCCACACCCCTACTACTACTACTACTGCATCCCCTCACTGTCACTGTCTCCCTCTTGCTCTCTCTTACTGCTACTATTTCACTCACCCCTTCAAATTGCCGCCGCCTTCTCACTGTCGCTATCTCTCTCGTCCTCGATGGCACTGTCGTAGACGCTGTCTCTCTTTATCACTGGCTGTCATTCACTTTCAGCTGCACCTTCCCTTTACTCCTGTATCACTAGCACAGTCTCCTTCACTCATTTCCTAGCACTGTCAACTACGAACCTATGCCACTGTACACTCTCTTTCTCTCACAATTCTAATGTATTCTTCGATCTTTCTATGCCACAATCAACTTTTACTATGTTCCAGTATATCTTTGTCTTTTCCACTGCTGCTTTAACATTCTCTCTCTGCATAAAAAAGCGCGCGAATTTGTCTGCATGCCAAAATTTTTGGGAAATTTTTTAAAGGTGCTGAGGAAAGTAAGATGAGGCTGCTGGTACTCCACTTTTCTGTCAGAGTCTTTTGAACAACAGCGTGTTCGCCGTTTTCGTCCTCCGGTAGGAGCATTTTTCCGCTACTTCACCACTTTTGCCAACCACAGTAGGGCAAGTCACTCTTATGGAGAGAATTTTATGGGTCATTAAAATTTTGATACATTACTTATATGAAACTCAAATATTGCGCGACTAATTTTACACCTCACAGAGGATTTAACGCGCACAAAACTTTCCCTGTGCTTCAGTACTACAACGTGCGCTTCCCAGAACACTTCTGATGTTAGTGAAGACACTTTACAACTTGTTCATCGGTGCCACGCCACTTCATAAACTACGTTTCCGGCTCACAACGTATTACGCTTCTTCGTTACACACTAACACCCCTGTGATATCATGGAATACGGAATCTTCACAAATGATTGCGTAGCGTTGGCTAGCACGTAAGTAACATAGGATCTCCATATCTTAAAAAGACAACCTGCAATGCTGGAAGACAGATGCTAACTAACAGGTTGTAAAAATAAAAAAAAGCCAGGAACATCTGAAACAAATTGTTATTGTGAAACGTTGAATAGTGTTATTAAGCTGTCCGATGTGTTGAATACAGTATGAAAACTCAGAAATCGCAAATGAAGCCCGGACCAAATGTTTGTCTTACGATTGCAGTCCCGATATTCCACCAGTAGCCATAGAATCTGGCCATATCCTGTGATCACCTTTTCAGCTAAAACAGCTGAAGAAAATGCTGCAGTCCTCGACGAACTCTGTCCTTGGAGTGAATCATGTTCACTATCCTTCGTTGTGTAATTCGCCAAATAGTGCATTGACAAAGTTTCTACGAACTTTCAACGGTATTTGGATGACACTCCTCTCCTCACTGAACAGTTCAAATAATTATTCCAGCTCCGTGACCTAAAGCAATGGCCGGACGTAGAACGTCGTCTTGAGCCAGAAGGACCCTTAGATAGTTTATTAAGACCCACTCAGAGTGGTAGCTGCGATAGAAGTATTTGTTTTCAGAAAACCGGGTGGGGTTTCCGAAGGGTAACGGAAACTATGCGTTCTTCGTATTATACATTTTGAAATTTTTCGTTCAACACTAGGCGACATTTTTGCATTTCGTTTATCGACGTAAAAGTGCTTACGACAATGTTTAAAATTCACTTCTACTACAAAAATTAAGGGATATGTGTATTCCAGAGACGTTTTTGTTTGGTATTCAAACCTTCCTATGATACAGTGCTCTGACTGCAGAACAAATTGCTCGTACAATCTAGAGAGGACTGCCTCAGTGCTCCATGCCCAGCCCTTATATGTTTTAAAAGTACACACGAGATACGGACCACGGACAACATCATTTCACCCGGCACTGAAATTCTCCGGGTTGCAGATGATTTATACCTTTCTCCTATACACCACGATCTTGAAGCCAATTGAGCGTCTTGAATCCTGTACAGCATGATCTTGAATATCACTGCATGGCTTTAGACAGAGTCGTTTACGCATTAACACAATATGACAATGTCAACGACCTAACAATTTCAACTCAGAAATGTTCGATAGTTCTCTTCAACCGCAGATGTTTGCGACGGTGTATTCATCCATTTTATTACATAGTGTCTCCTTCCCATAGGTAAATGAAGCCTAGGGTGTTTGGGACGCGCTTCAGATGGGATAATCACATATCTGTTGTAATCAGGAAACAGCATTAACATTACTATATATGTAGATGTAACGTGGTGGGGTGTGGAGCCCACCATTCTCTTGAACGTACCCTAGGGCTTCCTCCGCTCAGTCATCGATTATGGATACCAAAGGTGCACCTCATAAACTTGAAGCAGTACATTTTGGTTGCCAGCGACTTTGCCTTGCAACAATGCGATCAACTTCGACAAATACATTACCGGTAGAAACGCTTGAATCTCCGCCGTATAAACTACTATTTCGCCTCACACCCCGTTACACATGCATATGTTACTTGTTCACGTAGGGTAACTTTCGACCTTCGTCTCACGGAAACGGATGAAGATATGAAAACAACTTTCAAGGTTATCTGGACTCGGTATTGTGGGAGTATATCGTAGGAAATCCAGTCATATGCTATTAAAATCCGTCTTGGAATCCGCGTCTCGGTTTTGGTAGAAAGAATACATGAAAAAAGTTTTGGGTGGTTTTCTGACAACCGCCCATAAATTAATGGTGCCTCCACAAGTCTCTTAATACACACCATACACCATATCAATCGCAAAAGGCAGCAAACGATTGTGTCCGTTTGCCACAGCAAGACATATTGTGAAATGTTCATATTTTGAGCCTGCACTGTGGGACAGTGACACTAAGACGATGCTCCTGTTGGGTATACAATTTAGAAGAGCATAGCACTTAAAGAAAAAATCTGTCGTCAACTGCCATGTTCTTCTATATTGATCCCAACTTGGCCGGCCTTGGTGGCCGAGAGGTTCTAGGCGCTTTAGTCTGGAACCGCTCGACCGCTACATTCGCGGGTTCGAATCCTGCCTCGGGCATGGATGTGTGTGATGTCCTTAGGTTATTTAGGTTTAAGTAGTTCTAAGTTCTAGGGGACTGATGGCCTCAGATGTTAGCCCCACAGTGCTCAGAGCCATTTGATCCCAACTTGAAGTTGTAATATTTGCTATTATTACGTGGGTCTTCAAGACTTTAATATTTGCACTGAAGGTGGTTACTCAGTGACTAAAATCGATTTTCTGTAATACATGCTTTCACACCCTTTACGACGGGTGCTATCGATTTGTTGTTTACATACTGTCAATTGTCAACGATGGCTGTCCTCTCCTGATGTGTCTTCCCCCATAGAGGCAGCTCTGTTGACGATATCACGTTATGTTCGTTACCAGATGATACGGGTTCTACTTAATATGGAATGACCCATTAGGATCAGATCATTTCCCTAATGTTCTGATGACAAACCGACAGCAAGAACGTGGGATTCTTCCCTAACACTCCTTGGCACTCTTTCAAACAATCGTGGAGAATACAGTAGCTGTTGTGCCAGAAACGGATCCACAGCACGTATCCTGCTACACATTGTTCAATGTGTTAAATGTGACAGATCTCTCTATCGCAAAAACGACATGCTACTTCGTTATAGATTAACAGCTCTGTGACATGGGATACGGAATCGTCATAATTACTGAACAACGTGGAGTAGCATTTAAGCAATATAAGCTCTCCTTATCTTCAGCAGACAATCCGCACTGCTAGAAGCCGGATGCGAAACTAACGGGTTCCAAAAAAGAACTAAAAAAGTCTTATCTGGATAAATTATTGTGAAACGATGAGTAGAGATATTAAGATATCTGATGTGTGGAGTACAACAAGGAAACTCAGAAATCGTAACTGGAATTCAGACCAGAGAGAATCCGTTAGATTTTGTGCTTGACGACTAAGTACTTGGCGAGAAGATTTATTGGTCTAGCGGGACAGCAGACCGACAGTAGATTAATCACCCTCCTACTGCGTGTAAGATAAATTCTTCCGCACATAAGATCCAAATCGGAAATGTAGCGTCTTAATTGCTGACTAGTTAAAACATTAGATCCGGTGTGTAACACCTACGGTTGAATTCAATCTCATATCTACATAGGCCCATTTCGTACTTCATTGCTACATATGTTTGAAAACCTCAAAATTCTCTACTACAGCTCAACTGTCGTATTCGACGAACATTGTTCATGTTTATACTAATGGGTTGTGCTTGCAAGAGATTTCAGCAGTACGATGTGTATTTCTTGTCCAGAAACTGAAATATTCCAAGCAATTTCGTCTTCCACCACATTTCTCATTTTGTACAGCTAAGCTATAGCGATTCGAGAGACTCTCAAATCTGGTCGTCCCGCGGTGCTCCAGAACGTTCTGTAACGTAACAGTCCAAATGTGTATAGGAATGTGTTCAGCAATGACTATGGATCAGTGAAATGAATATTCGGGTACTGCAAATAAGCGAAGAGGTACATCTATCTCCTTTCCATGGAACCGAGGTCACTTGGTATTAGTTTACAATGACTAGGACGAACAGATGACGAACAAGGCCGGTGTTTCTCACCCTGTAATTAATGTCATTTATCATCCTAAGAATTCAGGTTACGGAAGACGAAACTTTCCAAGGAAGAATGGGCAGAGGATTGGGGCCTTTTAGTGTACGATAGAAGTCAATACTACTCTCCAATAAAAGCACCTATTAGAAGCTCCAGCAGGTTTCGAAAATTTCAGGAGAGGAGGAGGCTGGTAACTGTTTTTCTACAGATACATCGAAACACAATGGAACTATTTCCTGCAAGATCTTGAAGGTCTCCCTTCCGTCAATTGCTACTGTTTTATTGTATCATGAAGATCCTGAAACTGAACTTGTTGTGCGTGATTGTAGGCTGTACTTTGCACCATATGTTTTCTGTTCAACACTTGGTTCCGTTTCTGAAATCTCCCAGTAAGTTTCAGCATCTGACTGAAGAAAGCTGCTTATCGCACTGTAGGTGTGGTTTGATTAAAGAAAGGTAATCTCAGGTTGTACATGTGTATATATTCCGCTATAGAATAAGAGATCGTTTATTTGCTGAAAACAATGTAAAGATAAACTTTTTCGATGTACGAGAGCGTGCTGAAAAGTAATGCCTCCAAATTTTTTATTCTATTCACAAGATCGGTTGAGGTATTACGTGTCATGCAAATTGTTCGGTTGACTTTTCAGCTTCGCATACGGAAGATGAAATACGCTGGCGCTAGAGCGCTCCGGGTTTAACGTGTAACATGTCTGTGTGCATCGTAACTATGTCGTTGCGTGAGAAACAGAATCTCAAAAAACAGAAAATACGAATTCGGAGAGTTCGTCTACACATGGAACACAGACGAGGACTGCGACATCTGCTACAATCCGTCGATTGTGTTCAGTGTCATGGATCATCGCCCGTACATTCATGACTAGGGCTCGCCTGTTTTCCATGTGTTTCAAAAACTTAAAGATTACCTTCGAGGACTTCGCTTCAATAGTAATGAAAGGGTGCAAGCAGAGGTGATGTAGGTATGAAGAATAAAGGTGTAGAATGCTCTCTTAGACTTCAAACTGACACAGATACATGAGACAGTTTAGCAACATAGTTACAAATCTGTGTAAATAGGCCTCGGAGCCTTCTATCAATCCTTCAATTACTCGACGACAGAAAACCGCTCGTTGGTCACGGAGCCTTTCCAGAACTGCTAAGTGTTTGTCTTCAACGCGGATAAACCGCGACTTCTTTGAATCAGTTCCTCGATGGTCTGGACATTGTCGTCTGCGACCCAAGTCGATATCGACGGCCTTCCTTTCCTATCAGCGTCATACAAGGCTGTTCAGCATTGGTTAAATTGATAACATCGTTTCAACACAGCGGAACGCGTCATTGCATTTTGTACACTCACAGCCAGAATTCACGGTTAGTTTGTGTGCAATTTAGATGTTTTGCCCACAAGAATCGGACTTTCTTGCGCAGCTCAACTTTGTAGCAGCTTTCCAGTCGCCGTTCCATTTCACTCTCAAACTGTGAGGCAGTTACTATCCGTACCGCAGTGTAGCTGTGTCTGCAGGAGTCTCAAGGATTGTCTCTCTTCTCATAACGCGCCAGTCCAGTTGCGCAGTGATCTTAGCGTGGGACAACGTGTGTTACTCTCTGCAGTCGCTGCGTATATGGCGCGATTCTGCTATATTTATGGTATTGCAATAAGCAGTTCGTTTTTTCTGCGAGACAAATGTATTTAGTGCACTGCATAACGTGAAACCCTTACATCCAGGCAAGAACCATCTGATTTAAATTCTCCGTGCTGTATTCAGTATCTCAGGTGGACACGGCACATGGTATGGAGCACCTTAACTGTCAGTGTTGGCTAAGGGTTTGGTGTTCTCGAGCATTTCCTCATTCGAAATGCATCGCTTTTGTCATCACATTCCACCTCTTCTTCCTCACTCTCTTCGGCGCCTTGCATTCTCTACTGTGAATGTGAATGTGTATGTCGTTGCAGGATGTGTACAAAGTGGTGAATCTCTTAAGGCTTTTTAATTAAAGCGTACGTTATTAACATTCTACACCTTTATTCTTCATGGCTACTGTGGTGTCACCGCCAGACACCACACTTGCCAGGTGGTAGCCTTTAAATCGGCCGCGGTCCGTTAGTATACGTCAGACCCGCGTGTCGCCACTATCAGTGATTGCAGACCGAGCGCCGCCACACGGCTGGTCTAGTCTAGAGACTCCCTAGCACTCGCCCCAGTTGTACAGCCGACTTTGCTAGCGATGGTTCACTGACTACTTACTCTCTCATTTGCAGAGACGATAGTTTAGCATAGCCTTCAGCAGCGTCATTTTCTACGACCTAGCAAGGCACGATATTCATTTACTATGTCTTCTGAACAGATAATACTGTGAATCATGTACCGTCAAGTGCGACGTTCATCACAATGGATTAAAGTTAAGTATGAAACTAATTACGTCCGCTTTCTGAATTCTAATTCCTTATCATGTTCCAGACCTCACGTCAGTATAGTTCTTCCCTCCTCACGCCAGCCTGCGTGAGCTAAAACGCGTGCATTTCGGCCTCCTCTAGTAACATGGTGTTGGCTCTTCAGCCAACACAACACCTACATCACCTCTGCTTGCACCCTTTCATTACGATTGAAGCGAAGACCTCGATGGTAATCTTTAAGTTTTTGAAACACATGGAAAACAGGCGAGCCCTAGTCATGAATGTACGGGCGATGATCCATGACAGAGAACACAACCGACGGATTGTTGCAGATGTCGCAGCCCTCGTCTGTGTTCCATGTGTAGACGGACTCTCCGAATTCGTATTTTCTGCGTTTTGAGATTCTGTTTCTCACGGAACGACATAGTTAAGATGCACACAGACATGTTACACGCTAAAACTCAGAGCACTCTAGCGCCAGCGTATTTCAACTTCCGACTGCGAAGCTGAACAGTCAACCGAGTAATTTGCAAGTTACATGGCCTATCACGACAGTCTCTAACTTACTATTTGAAGACCCCTCGTACGTAAAATTTTCTTATCTTTTCTTCACATATAATAATAAATTAATATTCTGTGGTACTTGCACATTTATATATCAGTCGGCAGTTTATAAGTAAAGGTCAGCAAATTAATCCGCGGAAATAGGTCATTACCAGGATGAAAAACGTGTGTGAGTACTGATGTAAAATATATACTATGTGTCCTAATATTTGGTGAATATCAAGAACTTTTGTAATTTAGTATTTCAGTCTTTTTGGTCCCAGAGAAAACACTGACCACCGACATAAAATTATCATTCACGATATCTAAGTTCAATATTCAGGAGGATTCAAAACATTTTTTGATTTACATGAGGTAAAAACATGATTAAATGAAATTTGTGTTTATCTGTGATTACATAAAGGTGATATTGTGCATGTGGATGCTTCTCATTCTCTCCTGAGTTGTATTTAGTATATTCTGTCTGTACCTGATATGTGTATATTTATTAGCTACAAACCATGGCCCTTCAAGGAAATTCTACAATAATTTGAAATCATTGTTTGCACTGCTTATATTCTGCATACTCGGCATACATTATTTTGTATTTGTACCAGGCTTTTCGCAGTGTGGCTCAATAAACCCAATCCAAATAAAAGGAGTAATAAAACTCCTACAAGGGAAAACTACATTGGTGTTGCCTGTTCTATTTATGCCTGTTTCGGATAAATCCACACGTTGTTTGCTCAACGACCCAGTTGGTTTCAGCCTATTTGGCAGATTAATGTACGAGTGCTGTTGTTTTATAAAAATCCGATCGGTCGCGAAATGCAAATCACGGTGATAGTCAAAAATGATTTATTTGGAAGAGTTGGTTGGTTTGGGGGATGGGACCAAAGAGCGAGGGCTTCGATCCCTGCGGATTATGGAAGGATGGAGAAGGGAGAAAACCGTGCCCTTTCAAAGGAACCGTCCCAGCATTTGCCTGAAGCGATTTAGGGAAATCACGGAAATCCAAAAATCCGGATAGCCGAACGCGGTCTTGAACCGTCGTCCTCGCCACCACGAGTCAAGTATGCTAACCATTGCACCACATCGGTCGGATCGCAAAACTTGGCTACACCATCCATCTACTTCTTTACATAGTCGCCGATCAGCGTTAGACAAATGTCGCACCCTTGTACTACACTTGGAGTACCGTCGCCTTAGAAGGCAGTTGCCTGCGCTTTCCAAGAATTCTATAGGCTGGTCTGCAGTCTTGTCTAGTCGGGACTGCATGGTGGATGATCTGTTGACAGTTGACACAAGGCGCCGATTTGTTGCAGGTGTTGCAATGCTCGTCTCTGTTCCATGTGAAACCAACTCTTCCTCATGGAGAGCGGTTCATGTGAGCAGAGATGAAACCCAGAGGGAGACATTTCTGGCTGTAGGGCAGGTAATTAAACAATTTTCAGCGAAATCGATGCAGGAGCATCTTCATTGCCGCTGCAGTGTGTGGCCAGAAGTGTCATGGAAATGCCTAACAGTTACGTTACGTGAGTTGCATCTAATAAGGCGAAATCCCTCGGCAGGCATTTGTTCTTGGCGGGGAACACTATCTTCTGTGCATTTTTACTTGATCTCCGTTCTCTCAGAACTGAAAAGAGTGACAAGACGCTATTGACGGGCATATCTGGGACACTGCCGGAGACATCTGTGCAAGGTTTCATAGGATTTTCTCTGTGATTTATGCTTCACGACCCAGCAGACCTTAATAATTTATTAGCCGACATCAATCTTAATCAGCTACGACGTATATTTTGAATGTGGACGAGTAGGAAGAGCAGTACACGTTGGCGGAGAGGTTAATGCACTGGAGTTTCCTATGTTTCGAGCTCTTCAGCGATCTCGGCTGAAATTTACCTCGTTTCTGTTAGTCACTTCAGGCAGATGCCAGTTGGTACGCCTGAGAATGGATGATCCTTATGGTGGCACATCTTTGTCTTATCCGCACGTCAAGCTGTTGCCAAACCAATGTTTTCCTATCAGCTATATTGTGATACTGTGATCCACCGCATAAGCTGAAGTTCCAACACAGCTCGAGACATCCTTGATCTGTTGGCAAATTTTATTATCGTTAGTCAATAGTTTGACTCCTAGTAATTAAGAATCCATCTTAGAAATTTGTACCTTGGACTCAAGAAATTCACTCAATATTTTAAGTGGAAAATTAATAACTTCCCACACAATAGATGGTTCACAGGTAACATCCATTTAGAAACTTTTTTTTTTGAGTCTGTGATGTCTCCCTAAGTAGTGAAGCTATTCTGTTATCGACAACGCTAAACAATTACCTTCACTGCATTAGTCATAAATTTCAGTAAATGTATCAACGACCAATACATAGTGGACAAACATTTGAGATTCGGAAAATAACTGCTAGTTGCGTTTACTATGAGTCGTTACGTTGTCAATGTACACCTCAGCACAAAATGCAGCTGTAGCAAGGTGATAAAATACGGTGGCATCGCCACATTTTTTTTATGATAGTAGATCTTTTAATTCATATGCACAACACACTTAGAGGCGTTTAACTAATTATATTCCATATAAACGTTTCCTGTGACTGGTATACCGTTGTGTCCGAATAAAAGACTAAATATCGAGATTTCAGGAACATGCAAATAACATTTACAAAACCTGAATTCTCTTCTTACTGAAAGTTCTTAGCTACAAAATGCTGTGACAGGAACGAAAATTCTTATGTGTTGCCGACCCGACATTGTACCGACGTGCAAGGTACTGGACCTCAACTTCCCAACAGCTAAAAATGACATTTATCACATTTTTCTGAGCATGTCAACCTGTACGAAATATTTCGAATCACTTTCAGTAAACAACAGTGTTATTGCTATGCTGATCATAAGTTGCTATACGAACGTAGTTTCTTCGCAATGCTTCAGCAGTGGGAAAACAAAATTCTGATTTTGTGAGGAAAGAGTGGTAATGATTTATAGCTGCAATATCTTTTATTTTCTATTCAAACCCATATTCTTGTGGATTTAACACAACTTATTTCTGGTGATTGGACATACAGGTTTTACTTAATGGAAAAAAATTCTTAGTTGGGATGCTGATTTTGCTACCACAGTGCTACATTCGGATTACACGTGATTAAGGAATTAAGGGATAGCATTCAGACAGTCCTGGTTGTCAAAAAGTTTAATTTGGTTGACACCCGATGAAAGGCAACCTAGTTGCGAAGCACATACTGCAAAAGACTTATCTTTGATGGCGGTAGGTCGGAGAATTAGTGATGAACCATTTTACCGGTTGTAGACTCACTACGCTTGGGAGAAATACGAACACACCAGAGACGGTGAGAGAGAGCTAAAATTAAGCACCTTCTTATTCCCGAGTACTGCATCTACAATGTGGACTCGTGATATTAGATTCATGTGAATTATCGCAAGCAGTATACGCTGCTCACATCAACAGTTTTATAGAGACCAAACGGGCCATACCGCGACTCCCTTAAGTGTTAATCCTTTGCAGAGTTAGCAGTCCCCTGAAGATCGCCTTAAATAATCGGAATGTTTTATTCGGTCTTTCGGTTGACCATATTGGCACCGAAATGGTAGATCATTAGGAGAAAACCAAACAAATGAATTCGATTTTCAGAAAATCTTCCACCACGGATGATCGCAATAGGGTACCTCCTTTCAGTCACTGGACAAACGCCGAGGTGGTAATTTGAGACAAGTTATCACAAAAAAGAAAATCAACTAAAATCGCTCAACAGATGAAACACATCGGGACCTGATAAAATGCTGGAATATTCTGTAGAGATTACTCTAAGAACTTGTGGCCCTTCAAGTAACTCTTTATCGTAGGTCGCCTGAGCAACCGAGGATGTCAACGTATTGGATGCAGGCCTCTCCCGTTTTCGAGAAGGATCGTCAGATAGATAAATATAATTATATCACTTTATTGCCAAGACAATCTGTTGGATAATAGTGGAATATTTTTTATATTTATGCATTATGAACCTTTTGCAGGAAGAAAGTTAAAAAAGAGTCTACTGAAAACAAAGATCTTGATCAGCTTAGTAGTTAACGTAGAAAGTTCTTTGGGAATACACGGAGATGCATCCATCATCTGTAGGAAGGTTGAAATGCCAAAAGACAATAAGCAAAATGGAGAAATTTCTGTAGTGAATCAATTAGTGGCACAGGAACCGGTAGTACCGTGAAAATTCTTCTCATTGTAACACATTGTGTATAGATAGTTGAAGAAGTCCATTATTGTTCGATTACGGTACTGGCGATATATCAATGGAAACTGAAACAACGATAAAACACGCACAAGCGGCATGAAGTCGAATGATGGTGTACAAATAACTATAGGAAAACCAGATGCCAAGCTGAGACTCACTAGAAGAGTCTTGAGGAAATGCAGTTTATCCACGGAAACAGCTACTTACAAAAAACCTTGCTCGACCAATGCTTCAGTACTGCTGATTACTCTACACCCCTTATCATCTTGGAGTAATAGAAGAGTTGCAGGAGATCCAATGGAGATGGATATGTGTCGTCAGGGGGTCATTTAGCAGGTGCGAGAGCGTTATGAAAATGCTCAACTCCAGTGGGAGAGGCTACGAGAGTTGTTGTGCACCGCGGAGAAGCTGCTGCTGAAATTGGGAGAGAGTGACTTCCGTAAAGGATAGAGTAGGATATTATTTTCTCGCTTCCAGCTTCCGCGAAATCATAAAAATGTGAAACCCCGAGTGTTTAGAGACGTTACGGTAGCAAATTATTACGCGATCTTATAAATCACCTCTCGCGAATACAACAGGAAGGGTGGGAATTCACAAGCACTCTCGGCCACACGCCGTAAAGTGGCTTGCGGAGTATAGATTTCTATGTACAGTGATAGGCGATTCACGCTGGAGAATATTCTGATTAGGACGTATGAGATAATAGCATTCAACAGTAGCGGGTGTTTGGTTGATGCACACAGTCGGGGTTTCTCCTTAGACGTTGATGATGGCTCAATGTAAACAGTTATTGGTCACTTACCTCCACTGGCTTCATGGTTTCCTCTGATATCTGCCTCTCTTCAGTAATCAACCTTTTTTCGGCGACGACTTTAGCTCCTTCTAGCACAGATGTGCAGCTCACTGCACTTTTCAGCAGATTCTTTTTTCTACAATCAGCGAAACGCACCCCAATAGCTTATGTTCACCAGGCAGACAAATGCTAGGCAACGCACGCACCACGTCCCACGATGTTTCATTGCTGTGAGCCTCGCCTTGGAACAATACTGAAGAGATCCCATCGTGTGTGACTGTAGAAAATTTTCTAACCATACGCGATTTGTTTGTATCTGTCTGTTATTCAATACAACAATCCTCGTAAGAAAAGAAGAAAACAAAAAATTTATTTCTTCATCAGCGGAAATCCGGAATCTAATTTAAAGTTCGCCCAGAACAACAAAATAAATGGGTAATAGAGACATTCAGCAAAACCTACATTTTTCTCAGTTAGTTTAACTAGAACCGTTCTCGGTTTATTTTATTGTGATCAGATCGAAACATTTTCATATTGTGATATTCTGGCGAAAATGAGCACGAAATATGATTGGAAGAGACATTCGCCGTCAAAATTGTAAATTTATACATTAAAGCAACGCGACGGTCTATAGTTCGTTCAGTGTATTGAAATTTATTTCTAATTTTGGAGAAAACAACCGGCACTGAATGGCGTGAGCGTCAAAATTACCTGATCGTGAGGGGTAAATGTCGTGTTAAGAAGAGTGAATGGCAGCTCACAATGACGATACGTTCAACGTGTTTACGAATTAACGAAGGAGCAATGCTTACAGTTGTTTCTACATTAAGTCAACTGGACAGGTTGGGCGTATGAAGTTGTAAATAGCAGAGCTCCCTGTGAAATTCCCTCATTGAAAATGGCTTGTACACATACGACTGAAATTCTTTAAATTCGAAACGTGAGGTAACACAAAAGTGCTACAGATGGTAGGTTTACGCGACCCTTTCTGTATCAGTGCAGTGTTTGAAAAGTACAGGAAAAATAAAGAAAGAGAGAATGAAAGAAGACAGCGTAAACGGTCCAGATGAAAAGGATGAGAACTGAGTAACTGAATGAATAAAAATGTTTCATAGTAAGGGAAAAGGAATGTACCAGGGCGAAAGGTGCAGGTGCGTTCCACATCAGAAATTATACCTGTACCCAAAAGTTGAGAGTAATAAAGAAATGGCAAAACGCTTTTAACTGGATAACCAATAATGATGTACAGCCACGGTGAAAATTTCCTGCCCATACCCGGTGTGAATCACAAGCAGTCGTTTATCTTGATACCAACGTCGACGAAGGGCAAATATTTCACGGACATATAGCAATCTTCTGCCAGAGAGGCATTAAAATCCTCAATGAAGTAGCAACAATTGGCCAAAGAAGTTTTCCGCTGTCACTGCGACCACAAAGAACGTACCGCAATGCAATCGTAATCGCTATTGTGGACCACATATCGATAGTTTGCGCTCACAGAGCCAAAAAGGTTGGTACAGCCCAGACTCTACTGGGAGCACAGAGAAGTGTACTCCTGCACCTGACAGGCCATAACACCGTCCGAGGCGCTGCAGTGATAATAGGCATGCTATCTCTAGACCTAAGCTTAAGAAAGGCAGGTCCACTATTTTGGCTGACAAATGGCGAACATGATAAGCTAAAAGAGATACTGGACATATGAGCAACATCGAATAAGGAAGTGATGTCATGCACTGATAGAGAATGACGTGAAATCTGGGCAGGGCAGAAATAGCTGTAGGGACATGGTCCATATCTAACTGCTTACTGAGTACACTTGTTAACGTGGAGCAATCGGCACCCTGACCACATCGTCTCAGAAAGTGCCATCAGCCAACATGTTACAGACAACGAAAGGAACGCTTTGAGAATACTATAGTCAGTAACATAATAAGGAATGAGGAACTGTGGAATCAGCGGAATTCACTTCAGGCTAAAACATCAGTTTATGATCTTCAAGCCTACATAGCAGAGAGGCAACGAACACGAGGCCACGTATCATGGAAACGACACACAACACGGCAAAATATCCACCGACGACAACCTTCCAGAAGCAGTGATGAGATGAGCCTCGATGAGGACAAGGAAGGATTTCCTGAGACCCTAACAGCCACTTAGTAAATGAATCGACTTCATCTACTTCTGGTACGATGGACGTGGGAGAATTATGGGCAAATTTTAAACACATTGTAAATCATGCATTGGACAAGTATGTGCCGAAAAAGTGGGTTACGGACGAAAAAGAGCCACCGTGGTTTAACAGCGCAATTCGGAGAGTGGTCAAGAAGCAAAGGCAGTTGCACTCGCGGTACAAGAAAGATCGGGAGAATGAGGACAGACAAAAGTTAGTACAGATTCGTGCTGCTGTAAAAAGAGCGAAGCACGAAGCATACAACCACTACCACCGTCATACCTTAGCAAAAGATCTTGCTGAAAACCCAAGGAAATTCTGGTCTTACGTAAAATCGGTAAGCGGGTCGTACAGATTCCCGTGTGGAGGACGTAGTGGTAGACATCCCTGGGGTTGTGAAGCAGGCGAATGGGTTGAAAATAAATAAATCGCCAGGTCTTGATGGGATTCCAATTCGGTTTTACAGAGAGTACTCTACTGCATTGGCTCCTTACTTAGCTTGTATTTATCGCGAATCTCTTGCCAAACGTAATGTCCCGAGCGACTGGAAAAAAGCGCAGGTGACGCCTGTATATAAGAAGGGTAGAAGGATGGATCCTCAAAATTACAGACCAATATCCTTAACATTGTTTTGTTGCAGGATTCTTCAACATATTCTCAGTTCCAATATAATGAATTTCCTTGAGACAGAGTAGTTGCTGTCGATGCATCAGCACGGCTTTAGAAAGCATCGCCCCTCGAAACGCAACTCTCCCTTTTTTCACATGATAACTTGAGAACCATGGATGAAGGGTATCAGACGGTATTCCTTGACTTTCGGAAAGTGTTTGACTTGGTGCCCCACTGCAGGCTCCTAACTAAGGTACGAGATATGGGATTGGTTCCCAAGTGTGTGAGTCGCTCGAAGACTTCGTAAGTAATAGAACCCAGTACGTTGTCCTCGATGGTGAGTGTTCATCGGAGGTGAGGGTATCATCTGGAGTGCCCCAGGGAAGTGTGGTGGGTCCGCTGTTGTTTTCTATCTACATAAATGATCTTTTGGATAGGGTGGATAGCAATGGAGTACTTGTACTGACAATTTTCTCATGGTCCATTTGTACAGTCTTACAGATACCTTATGTACAAAAGCATATCATACTCTGTAGAAGATGTTAAAAGCCCCTTGCTGTAGTGGCTGTAAATTTGATATTTTTCCTAAACCAGCTAGGTAAAACGGAGGCCACTACTTCCACCACATCAAGTGGATTTAGTGCTCACGTACTCACATTGAGTCGTGAACACTTCCCAGTTTATCAATGGGGGATAATTGAAAATTATCTTTCTACTATCTTTACCACGAGTGCAATGATCGCGCCAGGCGTGCGGTATTGAATCTCTATCCTATCATTAAAGGTGTGAGACCTGCACGACCTTATAGCAACCGTTATAGTTCTGCATTATTCTACTGTGACACTAAGGGTGATTTCACGTAATGAAAGGGAGAATGTAAAGATTAAAGGACTCATTTATTTAGCAGTTGAATATTGAACAATTATACAATCAAATCGGGGTGGGGGAACAAAAAATTTAGTTCAGCAGCCTGCCAAGGAATTTTAGGAACGATCTCCGTATTATAAAATGGAGTTCAATATACTAAAGGAAGGGGTTGCAGGCATGCAACGACCACCATCATGAATCAGCCAAAGACTAAGAAAGATGCTACTGGGGGTGAATCGCTAGGTAGCCTCCCGTAATAAAGGAATAAAACCAGCAAGACGCGAAACTATTCATACAGGTGATACTAGATAACTTTGGCTTTCGGTCCGACTACGTAAACGAAACATGAAGGGGCGCCAGACACTCACCACGTGGCGTGGGACAAAGGGCACAAGTTTTCAATGTAGGGAGACCTACATTCTGAGTCAAATTTTGCAAGGGAGAACTGAAAGAGCTACTGCCAGACGATGCGGAAAAGTGAGCATGGAAGTCCGCAGGGCGCGAAGCTACAGTGCACGTCGGCGCTCATGCTTACCGAAACTCCATCTTGCGGAAGCAGCACCTCCAGTCGCAGGCACGGTCACACTAGAACGGCCCACTGCCCCTTGTCCACTATCCACACGCCGAGGGCGGTTGGCGCCCACCCGCGAAAACCGGGCACGCACCTGAACTGGCCAATCACAGGGCCGGAATCTCACAGGGAGGCGACCTCGCGACGTTAAAATCGAGCAGAAATAGCAGTTAAAAGGCTGGTAAGGCAGGTTGGGGAATTGACAACAGGAGAAACTTTGGCCACTACTGAACGTTCAAACAACATCAAGTGCTACCCTGGCGATCGGAAAAAGGATGGGAAACGGGAAGCCATCATGGTTGCTAGAAAGACTGCTGCCCTCGCCCATAAATAAAGAAAATTCCTAGTGCCAAGCTCCTCTCACAGATCAGTGTGAGACAAACTGTAAACATCGTCAAACAAATTAGGCAACCCATAGCAATTATTAACAGGACCTGAATTATTATATTACCGAATATCAGAATGCTGGGATTAGAAATATGAAATACGAGCACTGAATGGTGAATGAAGTGCATGTCTTTCATCACACGGACCTATGAAAGAAGATTGTCGCAAGTACTCTTATCGAGAAAAATACGAGGGCTTCGAAAATCTTGACATTGACTGGGGCAGGGGGACTTCCATGGACGCAGCCATGTTGGTACTTAAGGAAACTGTGGGGTTGTTAACCAAATAAATTTGTTTACTTTTTTTTTTTTGAAACCACATACATGGATGGTGTGATACACAAATACAAAAACTTTATCAGTGTCACAAAATACAACAATAACTGAGTATGTACATGAGATATTATACGAGGGCACAAAAAGAAACAACAAGTCACACGACACATTAACTCATAAAATGATATACCATGTCACAAAAACAAGAAAATCGCAAGATGCATTAACTCATACGTAACAAACGAAACAATGCTGACAACGGACAGGCTGAGGTACTATTACCCAAGTGTCAAGAAACTAATGACGTGAATGACACAAAATAAAACACTGCAAAATACCCTAATACATAAATATTAAACCAAAACAGGGAGAATGATGCATATTGAACATACCATTATGCAAATAATAAGACTATAATGATACAAAGGACACAAAATGAAGAGGAAAACATTCCAATGCACACTGACATGTAAATATTACTTAAAAATGGTAAACAGTCAATTGAACATGATACTAACACAAAAGAGAAGGTCACTGGCCAATGTCAAGCCCGTTTGTGAGTCTCTTAAACTGGACCTCCAAGCGTCCAACATATATTGGCAGCATTTGAAGGACACTTGAAATCAATCAGTGACGGAAAACAGTAAGAGAAATAGTGAAAAGAGATGGCAAAAATGGAAGAGCAGGATATGGACACACACTGCATAAGATGAAACAAATCACTACATTCAAGACACGTTCAGATATCAGTTAATTCCGATGGAACAAGTATAGCAAAATCACTGAAACAGTAAAACTCTCGACAACACATCATTGCAACTCAATTTGCATCGCCATTCACTATGTATTCACTGAAACAAAAAGTAGCACTCGAAAAAACTTTGGACGGAGTGACGTACTTAATCGAAGCACTGCACTGTTCAAATGTAAGCACTCGCATCTGTGTCAACGGAGTCACGATGGATGTGGAGCAATGCCTCCGAGGCTGAGTGGGAAGTTCTGTCTCGCTGGCATGACTTGAAGTGCGGGAGCGGTTCGGTCCAATCATCGCAGCCACAGTAAATCTGTCCTGGCGGCCTGGTAGTAGACTCACGGACTTCTACTACACCGACACTTGATGTCCATGTGTGCCTTGTCATGCACAGCTGTCGACATTGGTGGCTGACAGCTGGGGAAACACATCTTTCACTACTGCATCACACAGATCATATTTCTGCTGGTGGGAGCAAGGAAAACAATAGTCTGGGATCCTCAATGTTAGAGGACCCCTACCCTGATTCCAAGTCGCTCGACCCACAACCTATAAGACAAGAGGACTAAGTTCAGTCTTTTCAGCACCACGATGTTAATTAACAATTTGACTGGTAGCACAAGGGCAATTGTCATCGTAAGGTCCTTGCTCTATGCTCCAATTACAGTCAGTCTTGTGGAAAACAACCAAAACGTTATAGTTCACCTCCCAACACAAACGTAAAGCACGAGGCTGTCACTGAAGACCGTCTTTCAAATACCTCAGCACATTGGAGGTGCAGCATGATTTGCGTAATGCCAGTAGTGACCACTAAATAGTTCCTAATCACATTCTTTGACAACAGCAAAAAGTTAATTTAGAACTGCAAAGCAACCAAACGCAAGAAGCACAAATTTTCACTGCAGAGCGTCTTTGTTGTGCCACGCGAATGGAAGACCCGTGACTGCCCCGAATTGTCCGTAGGTCCTCAGCTGATTTCCTGACATGAGGGTCACAGCAGATAACAGCGTGGTGCAGCGGGAAGTATTTCGGAAGTCGCCCTCGACGGTCCATTCTCGCTGCCGCAGGTGAGTCACGTAGGCGTCCATCAATAGGACCCCTCCCCCACTGCTGCCCACCCGCGGCGGCTGGCCTCACGGGGCGGGCGAGGGTCGAATCGGCCGCAGCGCGTGCGTTGACAGGTGCCCGGCTGGCGGCAAAGGTGGGCCTGGCCGGGTGTGCCGTACGGACCCAGACACTCAGATGAGCGGCTGTCGGGAGAAGCCAGCCGCTGTGGGCTCTGTAGACGTGATGAGCCCCCAACTGTGGACTGCTTGGGCTCGGTGTTGCCACAGCTACGCCGCCGAGGCACGAGCGACGGAAAGCAGCGGGAAGTGGTGGCCGCCGCCGCCAGGCCGCAGCGCCGCCCCTCGCCGCAGGAGCACTGTTCCCTTACCCTCTACTGCTGGTCGCTCCAGCACGAAAAGCTTTTGTTCTGGCGACATGCAACAGTGTTTTCAATGAGAAATAACAACAGTTTGGAAGTGGTACACTCACCTATGAAAGTGGGTTACATTCAGAAAAAAAGGTTACAATATGTTTCTCAAATAAAGAGCAATAAGCGCTGGATTTACACTTAGGTGTGCCCAGATCATTCCATAGGTTAAAAAAGGTCATTTTTACCTGTGTGAGAAAAACTACACACTAAGGGAAGAATATAACACACGATAATTGACAAACTCTACAGCCTTCTCAAATTCACTTCGAACATTGCGCTTGTAGCTTTACAATTAATTGGGCCCAGCTCATTTACATTGACAAAGTCTGACACAAAAACTTAATGCGCGCACAATATTACAAAAAGAACTATCCTGACCCAATAGAACCATAGAATTGTCTTACATCATAAAAACAAGTTCAAAAATGTGTGTGAAATCTTATGGGACTTAACTGCTAAGGTCATCAGTCCCTAAGCTTACCCACTACTTAACCTAAATTATCGTAAGGACAAACACACACACACTCATGCCCGAGGGAGGACTCGAACCTCCCCATGGGATCAGCTGCACAGTCCATGACTGCAGCATAAAAACAAGTAATAGGTAGGGAAGGAGATGTCACACAGGATACTTAGTGAGAGCATGCACTATGTTAGTTCTGTCACCTGTACTACAAGCGTTAGTCCACATGCAATAGCCGCCCGGACTGGCCGTGCGGTTCTAGGCGCCACTCCGGCGGCCCTAGGCACTACAGTCTGCAACCGCGCGACCGCTACGGTCGCAGGTTCGAATCCTGCCTCGGGCATGGATGTGTGTGATGTCCTTAGGTTAGTTAGGTTTAAATAGTTCTAAGTTCTAGGTGACTGATGACCGCAGAAGTTAAGTCGCATTGTGCTCAGAGCCATTTCCACATGCAATAACAATATACATGTAAGAGGATAATGAGTATGATGTCATACTCCCGGGTCATTCTCTTGACCATTACCAAAGAAATTTAAATTCAGTCCGTCACTCTAGATTTACTTTAAAGGCCGTGACTGGGCCTGGCCTCTGTAGGTTGGGTTTTACTCTCTCTCTCTCTCTCTCTGTCCAGCATCATGGCGGATTTGGCAAATAGAACCTCAAGTAACTTAGGTATCTGAAACATAGTGCGAAAACTAGTCAAGCACTAGACACCACAAGGGGATACAGTGAAACTAGCTTCGGTAAAGGTTTAGTCTGTTTACCGGTCGGCGTGTTTACTTACTGGTTTAGAATTATTAATCCATTAACACTAGGATAGTTGGTGCTTCGGTACCTGTTGTCGTTCGCTCAGTACTGTACCTCGTCTGCTCCACTGGGTTATCCTCTCTGACAGTCTCCGATTCATCATTGCTTTTCTGCAAAAAGGACTAGTGCATTCGTCAGTCAACGACACGGCACTGTCACACCCGGGGCCGGCAACACAAATAAGTCCTACTCAGAACGATTCCACACGTCTGGCAGAGCTAATTGACTCGAATTCCTAGCCCTTCCCGTCACAGACAAGATTTCTCCTCTTCTATCGAGCGAGAAACGCGCAGTAAGAACCAACGTAATCCAGCACCTGCGACGGAAAAGGGTCAACCAAAACGGTGACATTTAAACCAATACAAACAACATTAAGAAGGGAATGCAAGGACACCATAAACAAGCAACTACACTAGATCATTCTAACCACGCTAACGAGTAAAGGCAAGTTTACAGCTCCTTGAACTTCTTCAGGTTAGCTACGTGGTGCATACCTCGCGACCTTTTTGTCCTCAGGGTTTTTATTTCTACCACATTCTGATGGATGATCTGGCGTACTCTGTACGGGCCACAGAACACCTAAAGAACTTCTTGCAGAGATGTTTATGTTTCTGCGACAACCGGTACGATTTGAGGAGTACGTTTTACCCGATGGTCAGGTTCATCTGTCTAATGGCTACATTAAATTCCACGTGTTGACCTTCCATGTTAAGGCTTGCACGATAAAAATGGAGTAAGTCCAGTCCTAATACTGCAGCGACTAACAGGTTATGAAATCTATCAAAACTTGTTTGGTGGCTGGCATTATCTTGCCTTCTATTGCGCCCAGAATTTTCGTCCTTTGAAGGGGCGATACGGGCCACGCCTTCTCCTTCATGCAACTTTCAAATACGTTCTCATTCATGACTGACACGTATCTTTCTGTGTCTAGAATACAATGAATACATTTACCACTAACATTTACACTAAGCACTGGGTACGAAATAAAGGAAACGTTCTCCGGCTCCCGCAACAAATCTTCTCTGATGCCCTCAGTATCCATGTACAAGAATGGAGGCCAATCACATAGCGAATTGCAGCCAAAGCTGGCCGATTCTAGTCAATTGTTGGCCCGGTTATCTCCTTCTTTCCGTGCCGCATTATGCCGGGGATCAAGACCGCGAATTTCCACACTGTTATCGGCCAGCGCACCATTGGACGACCCGCCGTTTTGCGTCCCATTCCGACGGCTACTTGAGTCATTGCGCGAGAACCACTGCTTATTGCGGTTCCGACGCGACCCATTTAACATCGGCTGTGGCTCCGACTGATCATTCATGTTGACGTTGTCCTGTGTGCCACCGCCAGTCTGTTGTGGCTCGCCTCTCATAGCGAGTTCTTGCAACAAGAGTTGAAAGGATTTGAGATCACTCATGCCCCTTAAGCCAGAAAAACATAACAGGACCTCACACATCGAAAACATTACATCAAAATTAGATAGCACAAAGAGAAAAAACACATGGAAATGGCAATAATTTCCCGAAAGGCGTCATTTAAAATATGAATGAAAGGAAATCGTGACTGGTAGCATTAAAGTTATTTACAAACAAACCCATTGTTTTCAGAGTCACTGGCTTTCAACCATTTGTAGTGGATAAAATCAAATGTGAACCTACTTTAACATCAACTCATTACTTTGCTTCTTTACACATTACTTTTGCTCTGAACATACCAGCTGAACTCTCCAGGAGATACAGAGATCTGGTAGCAAATCCTTGTGTGGCTGTCGGCATCACTCCACACAAAAGGAGGCAAAAAACCCGTCAGTAATTATGTGGGCATTTCTCTTCCGTACAAGATTCTCTCCAAACCACTGCAGAACAGAATTGAAGATCATATTGATAAACAGACTTGAAGAACATCGTCAGATACAAAACGATTGAGAGGGACGACTATGTGATGGTATGGTGGTATTCGTTGATTTTGAAGAACCGCATTTCTCAATTGACAGTGAGTCATTATTAAATATTCTGGAAGAAATTTGATGTGGACAACACATCCAGAAATCTGATTAAACAGCCTTTGATTGAAACGGCGTCAAAGTTAATTCAGTCGACGAGATCTCGGGCCCATTTCAAACCCGAACTGGAGTCAGACAGAAATGGTTCAAATGGCTCTGAGCACTATGGAACTTAACATCTGAGGTCATCAGTTCCCTAGATCTTAGAAGTACTTAAACCTAACTAACCTAAGGACATGACACACATCCATGCCCGAGGCAGTATTCGAACCTGCGACCGTAGCGGTCGCGCGGCTCCAGACTGAAGCGCCTAAAACCTCTCGTCCACAACCGACGCGCGGAGTCAGACAGAGTGATGGATCTTGTCTAATACTTTCTGTCTTGCGAAAAAAGTCATTCAAGAATGGAGGAAGAGACTGAGGCAAGAAGAAGGAAATAAAGAATGCTTCAAACTAGAACATAAACTAAACTGGTGAAAGTTGATTGTCTGGGCACTGTAGATGACATAGACATTTACTTACAACAATAGTAACTCATCTGTCACAAAGATTCATCGACTGACAGAGAAAGCTGAGAAAGTAGTGTTACAGGTCTACTTTGAGAAGACAAAATATATGACGTATAGTGATGGGCCAGAATAGATTATTTTAAACCAAGGGAATATTAATCGCATGAAGAAATTTAGACATCTTCAATATCTATTTCCTCGCTAGCAAACCCGGCAATAGTTCCCAATTGCTAAACATGTATGGGACTCTAATGTTTAACCGAATCTAATCTAATCTTTGATTAACTTATTTTATTTATTTTGGGTTGTCTCTTACATCGGATCAGTATTTCACACATACAGTACCTTTTACATCATAGTTCCCTAAGAACTAACAGTTTTAATATGATAAATACTATAAAATGATTTGAGCGTCCATAGTCACAATGTAACTAACACTGGCTACAAGCAAATAAAGTAAATACTGGCAGTACTTGTACTACTACTGCTGTACTGCCACTAATAGTGATAATAATAGTAATCATAGTGACAATAATAACGATAGAATTAACAATAGTGGTAGGTCAGGTATAAAAAGAATTTACATGTAAAAAATAGATGTTTTCTGATACGAGTTCTGGGGAAAAGAAGTTTAAGGAGACTGCACAAGCTAAGAATACTGGACAATGAGGAAGATCTTATTGCAAAGAAGGAAGTACAAGGGTAACGAGTGTGTACAGCGACAACCGTAATCATTGTTGTTACTTTAGTAGTTACATCATTAACTGCCTTCTACAGCTGGAGAAGTTCTTCAGTTCTCAAATATGCTACGAGAGGTTACTCCAGACCAGGATTGCTGCTACAGGAAGTATTTCGAGAAAGTGCGTGAACGATGGAGCGGGACGGATATGAGTTTCTGCTATGATGTTCAAACAAGAGCGTTAAGTTCGAAGAAAGATATGGGAAACAGTGTACGTTGATAAAACTGTAGAGAAGACAGAGGATATGAGAATTTCTTCGCTTGTCTGCATGCCACCAGCATAGCTGTGCAGATGATGGTGAAGTATGATCACAGAGTGTAACATCACATATATAACACACACAGGCATTTATAACCACACCCATGCGCCGTGAACATTCCTGAGAAATTCCGTACAGGACAACACTGTAATCAATAACTGCAAGTATAAGTGTTTCTACAAGTTTCTTTTCAAGGTCAAGAGGGAACAGCTGCCTATATTTTTCTATGGAGGGATACCGATGTCTTCTTGCACACTGCGGCTACACCCTCTGTCCAATTTACATTGTCATGTGCTATTGCTCCTAGACTCTTTGTTGAAGGAGAGAAGTAGCTCTTCATCCCATTTAGGATTAAAGACGACATGGATTCCCATTAATGCAGGTTAATGAGCCTAGAAGGACCAACTAGTAGCTCTTGCGTTTTGTATGGGTTGAGCTTTAACCTTACATCCTGCGCCTATCTTTGAAGTGCACACAGGTCGGTATTCTCGACTGCTGTCTTCAGATTTATTAGTTTTGCACTTAGATACTACTGGATGTTATCAGCGTGAACGTGGCATTTTCCCGTAAGACAAAACTGATGACTCGTAAGTCCTACACAATGAAAATTTACAAACAATGAAATAACTACTGCCGAACTCTAGGGTATGCTAATGCTGCCTGCCTCCAATCTGAATTTATGGTTACCGGCAAGACGTATTGCTGGCTAGACGTCAGGTAAGAACAAATCGTTGTAGTTCACAAGGCGAGAAATTTAGTTTGATAAGTTTCGCAAGTGAAATATCGGAGTCGACAGCATTAAAGGCTTACTGAAGTGTAATAAATAAATGACAGTCACTTTTTGTGCATTCATGGCAAGCTTCAGGTCATCTGGTCAGCTTTATTAAGGCAGAAGTTGTGATATTTACGGAAACCTGCTTGGTATCCGTCTAGCAGGTTGTTTGCGGTTAGGTAGTTTGTCAGCTGGTCGTGGACTATACATTACATGACCTTGGAGCAGTGCAGGAAGAACGCATCAGGTCGGCAATCAGTGTTTGCCTTGGCAAAGTGATTTTTAAGTAGTGGGTCAACTATTCCTTTTTCCAGAGCACAGGGAAAATATTTGTAGTTAAAGAGTGGTCCAATACGTCTGTTATAGTGGGCAGTAGTGGCTCAATAATAAGCTTCACCATTGGACTGCGATGCCATCGTGTCCGGTAGACACTGATCCGATACTCTTGATTGCATTTTTTACCACACTGCAAGTAACATGCTATAGATACAACTTTTCGTGGCTAGAGTCATTTACTCCCTTGAGATAATCATTGAGTCTCTGTTTTGTTTGTAGTTCAATTGTGTTCCGAGGTAATGTGAAATATCGGTTCATTTTTTCGGGTGGGACAGTTGTAACAACTGCAGCTTTTACTTTGTCTACACCAAGACCACGCAGCTTTTTCTGTAGGTCAACTGGTTTATTTCCGTTGTACGTTAATTTCTGGCCATGCCTGCGTTTTACATCTCTCGCCTCTTGGCCGACTCATTTCTGCTTCTGCTTGTAAGCGGATTGATTTTCACCTGTGGGGCACTGTTTGTATGCCCAATATGCAGCGTCTCTAGTTCCTCAGTTATCCAGGGTACAGGCTTCCTGCTTACATTTCCAATCTTTAGGGGAGTATATTTGTTGTAGAGTTGAATAGCTTTGTTAGTAAATCGATGAAGCTTTCGTTTATGTCCGAGAAGGGAACAGAAGACGTCCCCTAAACTATTTATAGCGCCTCAGTTGAATTTCAGATAAATTAACGAGTTTGAAGCGTCGGTATGTAGTCAGTTATGATTTCTTTCTGGACCATTCTACCGGTTACGTCATGAAAATTATGTACGGGGAGACAAACCGGGTACAGATATTTGAGAGGTATGAATTACTCTGTTCGGGGATTTTGTTGAAAAATTATTTACGAGATTGTGACTACTGTTCATATGATGGTTAGGAGCAAGCAGAAATAGCGGCGCACTTGGAGAAGAAAGCATCCTCTTAAATTTCACACGGGAAGCGTAAAAGGGCTAAGTCCCTGCAGTCGCGCTGTTCGTCTTTGTCCTTGGTGGCTCAGATAGATAGAGCGTCTGCCATGTAACCAGGAGACGCCGGGTTCGAATCCTGGTCGTGGCACACACTTTCAGCTGTCCCCATCGAGGTATATCAACAATACCTGTCGGCAGCTGGGGCTTTCAATTAATTATCATTTATTCCAGAGAAAATGCACGGTCATTAATGGTAGCTGTTCTTTCGAGAACAGTTACTATGTTCATATATATAATTTTTGATCTTCCTAGGCACTTAGCACCTCAACGAAAAAAGAGGAAACCACCAACTCGGAGAAATGTACAAGAAGCGTCGTCTAATTCGGAAAATGTTATATAAGTTGCATTTTGTTTGTACTTTCATCGAAACGATCGCAACGAAACTTGTTGTGCACAAGTCTGACTGACTTACACATATAATTTGATTCCATCTGAAACTACATTTAGCTCAAGATTCATTTAGTTTGTATAAAAAGCTGAATAGTATCGTAGAGGAAAATTTGTTGTTAACAGACAATTGGAAGGTTACTCAGATCAAAATGTTTCATTTATTTATTTACCTTTGTTTCCATATCATTACATTATCTACAGTGTGTGTACTTTTAATATAGGACAAGTCAGTTTAATCTAATAATTAAAATACATAGTCTACATATTAAAATATAGAACATAAATTTGGTGATAATGATAGTAGGCTGCATAGATTTTTCTCTCGATTAATATTTAGGTCTTAAAGCTATTCGTATATTCCTTAACGACAGATCATACATCGTAACTATTTGATGCATAAAATTTGTTTCCATTAAACAGTCCTTTAGCTCTTTCCGGAATACCTTTTTAACCATACTGCCCAGTATACTCTTAGGAAGTTAAGTTTTACAACTGAGTACCAAGGAGCTTTCTCAGTAGTTCACAGTTTGTGTGGCATACTTCTACGTCGGCCTTTATTTGTTGTCATGTGAATGAACACATGGTTTTTTTCCTGGCAATACACTGGCAACGATTTACGAAATTTTTCTGTACATGTAAATGGATGGTAAGGTTAAAATTTTTATATTATGTTGGGCAGTTCTGCATGACTAAGTTTTTTTATTGAAGATGGTCTTAGTTTCCTTTTTCTCCAATGAATAAATTATTGCAGCTGGAGTTTTCCCACGCAGAAATTCTCTACTGTAAGTGTGGTTCAAAAGAAGCAAGATATACTGTACACAGAAATAGTCGGTTAGCATAAAGTGCTAACTGTTTCATGATAACATAATTAGCTGATTGTGTAATACGTTGTATAACTGTAGTTGCTAGCAGTAAAATGTTAAATTTGTGTTCAAAATCAGTGCAGGAAATTTTGTCATCATATTGCTTCTTTTTAGTCCTGTCACAGATCTATATCAACTAAAATGGCCAACAACTTTCATAAAATCGTATATAGGGGATTATACAAAGGAACCAGTAACTTTATCTCCAAATAAACCGACAAATTTGGTGGAATTTGCGATATGTAGACTTGAAGTGACGAAGAAAAAATTACATTTAGAGAGACAGAAATGCCGTCATTTAACAAACAAAATCGATACTGCTCCAGTCACTACCGTCAGAATTAAAACAGCTGACATGGTGGAGGTAAACTAACACTTGCAAATGCTTTGTCTTATTACCTGTATATCGTTACAAAGATATGTTTACTGTTTTGTATGTTGTACATTTAATCTTTCAAACACAAGTGTTGGAGCTTAAGGGCAGTAGTATACACCTGCCACACTCTTACTAAAATTACTCTAAATGCACATTTTACTACTAATAAGTTGTCCACTTGTCAAATTTTAGGCAAATTTTTTATTCAGTTGTTATCACAAGTTGTTCCTTTTCTGTTTGTAGAATATTTTCCCACCAGTTGTTGTCCATCAATTGAGTAGCTTTAAAGGAGAACATGGAAAGGACAACGCTAAAGAGCTATGTAAATTTGCACTCACTTTTAACCTTTTTCAAGTCTAGCCTATGACAACGTTAGAGGAATTTTTTAAAATATGTTAACATATCCTTACGAAAATGGCACCAAGGAGTAAATGGTAAATTATAGTTCAGTGCAGAAGAAAAAACTGCACTTATCTTGAAATCACGCCATATTAAAACTAAGGACAAATAAAGTTGTCGTGTCTCTCATGATGAAATAAATGCCCATCAGGAAGCACACAGAATTTGATGGTCAGTGGTTTGTTGGAAATGCAGATTGTGATGCTGAAGTTAGGTGTGATGACTTATCCGAGGTAAAAGATGGCTTGGTCTTCGTGGTTGTTGCACTGAAAGACTACTGCAAAATTCCAGTGGGGTATTTTCTTTCATGTGGTTTGAGTGATAGTGAAAGTAACAATTTAGTTCTGGCTTGTCTTGATTTCCTGAAACACATAGATATTAACGTGCTCTTCCTAAGAGTTGATGTACCGCTGTTAACTTGGCGATGGCTCATTATTTGGGGGATGAACTTAGTGCAGACGATGTGAAACCAAGGTTCATAAATCTATCAACAGATATAAAAGAACTTATTCCGTTGGATGCCTGCCAGATCACACAACTGGTGAGAGACTGTCTTCCCACAAAGGGGATACTTTTCATAAAATTGACTGAATATAATGCAGTTATTTTGTGGAATTATGGAACTTACAGAGGCAAGAGGGATTGCATTTGGGAACAGAACTAAAAAGAAGCTGAATTAATTGGCACAAAGAACCCATGAAGGTTAAAATTGCTGAACAGACATTTAGTGGAAGTGCAGCCAATGCTAATGAATACTGTGACAAAAATTTGGGAATGTCCCAGTTTCAGGGCTCTGAGGCAACAGCACACAATTTATTCCACATATTAAGCAGTAGGAACCTATATTGCAGGGGATACAAAAGACCTCTAGCCCCAACTACGTACAGTGATGTACGCACATAAGTAAAGGATGCGAAATATTGGCTGCATACATTAAAAGAATTTGTTGGGGGAACATTACTGGTGCATTCCACAACATGAATTCGGTTTATATGCATGATCATTTGCGTTCATGACAATATTACAAGTAGATGTGCACAAGGAATTACAGTTTTATTGGCACAGAAACTTAGTCAAGACCACTTGGAAGTACCGGGTGATCAAAAGCCAGTATAAATTTGAAAACCGAATAAATCGCGGAATAATGTAGATAGAGAGGTACAAATTTACACACATTCTTGGAATGACATGGGGTTTTATTAGAACCGAAAAATACAAAAGTTCAAAAAATGTCCGACATATGGCGCTTCATCTGATCGCAATAACAATAATTAGCATAACAAAGTAAGACAAAGCAGAGATGATGTTCTTAACAGGAAATGCTCAATATGTCCACCATCCTTCCTCAACAACAGCTGTAGTCAAGGTATAATGTTGTGAGCAGCACTGTAAAGCATGTCCGGAGTTATGGTGAGGAATTGGCGTCGGATGTTGTCTTTCAGCAACCATAGAGACGACGGTCGATCACGATACACTTGCGACATCAGGTAACCCCAAAGCCAATAATCGCACGGACTGAGGTCTGGGGACCTGGGAGGCCAAGCATGACGAGAGTGGCGGCTGAGCACATGATCATCAACAAACGCCGCGCGCAACATATCTTTCATCCGTCTAGAAATATGGGGTGGTTCTAATAAAAACCTACGTAATTCCAAGCATGTGTGTCAGTTTTTATCTCTCTGTCTACATTATTCCGTAGTTTATTAAGTTTTCACATTTATACTGACTTTTTGATCACCCAGTATTTAGTGGGGGGGGGGGAGGGTATTATACACCCACAGCTCAGCAATTTGAAGCTACTTTAAAGAGACTTCTGGTCCACATCCAAACTGGAAAACCTACAACTGCAAATTGTTCTACCATCGATGCCATCCTCAGCGTAACATGAACTAATCTTTAAATGAGGAAGTTGAATGCAATCAGTTGCCATCTGTTCCAGGGATGGCATTAATATATAGTGACCATGGTTACATAACGCATATAGCTATCCCACTTGATATCTGAATAATGTTGTCGGATACATCGCTGGATTTGTGGCCAGGAAATTCGTCAAAAAGTTAAGTGCAGTATTTTCCAATTGGTACTATGTCCAGTGTCCCACTGGCAGCTGTCTTGAACATTAGAATACAGGTACCTTGTCTATTCCATCGAATAACGTTGTTTATATCCGTAAAATGGGTGAGAGAGTATTAAAGCAAACATCAATTTTAAATGTGAAAAACCCCTTGAAAAAATTGTTCACAGCAGCTTTACAGAACTTAAGCAATGATGTGTTCCTGAGTTGAATTAACATATCACAAACTGTCCTCCCTTCGCCAGTTAAACAAAGTTGTACTCACTGAGGATTTTAAAATTAGGCTGCATTATGAAGTGCCACTCTGCAGTGAGAGACCTCATGACACTAGCATTAGGAGTTTCTACACCAAAAGGTAGGCCTACTGTTTGACTATCAGGGATCGTGTGTTTTGAAAATATGTGTATGTGCTAGTATTGATAGAAGTCCGATTCCTACAGATAAATTGTAGTTTGTATTACTTTCACATATTAGCTGTTGATGTTCACTTACATCACGACAACAATGAGGGCATAGCTTTGACTAAGTCATGTACATTTTCATTTTTGTGAGGATTTACATTTGCCTCTTATGCAAGAGCTTTTTCAATCTAAGTGTTTTGCACTACTTCTATTATTAATTGTAAATAATGTAAATCATACTGCAATCATGCCTTCGATAAGGGTAACATCCTTCAAGAATCATTCCTAGAAACTTCATACATTTTACTAGATCAGTGTTACATGTGTAAAATTATTACTAATGTTGTTACTCAAGAGCATAGAATACAATTGCTCTCACAGACATTGATGATAATTACAGGATGAACATGTAGAAATTTGTCAAGACTATTTATCAAACAAATTAACTACTATATAGTGGATAGTGAAACATTTTAATTCTGATTGTACTTGCGAATAAGTACGATTTCCTAGCGGTAGAGGTTGTGAAAAGCGATCAGCTTGGAATGTGTTCTTCCATTTACTTGATAAAAAAGTTTGAAACCTGCTCTCCAGTTTTAAGAGCGTCTGATGAAAGTTGTTCCTTATATTTGGATATTTGCCAAATACTATAGATTCGGTTTGTTTCATCTCAGCAATCTGCAAGGGATTTTTTTCTCTCGCCTTTGAACCCACAGATTGACTTTCGTCATGTGATCTGCTGTGATAGTGTACATAATAAGATTAACAAGAGAAGGAGTGTCCCAGCCAACCAGGTAAACAACTTCAAAGTCATTGGCCGTATAATAGCAGAACAATAAAGAAGGCTTATTATTCATCTGCCCATGACTATGGTACGGATAGGATGTTCTGTCATATAGCGTGAAATAATGTGTTGTTGAATGTGCCTGCATTTACACATGCTGAGGAATATATACTACACATGTAAATTATTGCTGCTTTCACATACACACAGGAACAGGTTTGTGCCTCTACACACACACACACACACACACACACACACACACACACACATATATATATATATATATATATATATATATATATATATGTGTGTGTGTGTGTGTGTGTGTGTGTGTGTGTGTGAATCAGCAATAGTTGGTAGGTGTCAGACATTTTATTAAGAACAAATCTCTCCTGGGCATATCTAACCATTATGCACTACAAAATGCTGGCAGTGTGCAGGCCATGTTGGTTGGAGCAAATTTGTCTGTCTCAGGACAGAGTGACTCTCAATGAATACGATTCTTTGAAATAGCTTGCGTTCTGTTTATGAAATGGCTTTATCTTGCGGTTGGCTTCAGCAAGTCGTTATTTCATTCACCAAATAAGCTGTACCTGACATGACTTCTAATATCCGTTGATAAACTGATTTTTGTAGGGGTGTGCTAAGGACAACATGTGATACATGTTACTTTAGGTGACGTCACTTTGGGGAATTTTGTGTATATGATGCACGATAATATTCAAAGTAATAAATCTTATACGTTTTATTTCAAATCCATAACAATGTTAAATAAAGCACAATTTTTGTGAGTCAACATGTGTTGCCAAACAAGCTTTCTTCGAAGCCTTGAGTGGAAGTAACAAGTTAAATACTCTCGTGGTCAATTCAATTTATATTTCATTCAGAACTAGTTGCCCATAATGAATATTCAGAAATACAATACTTTCTGTTTTATTAAGCTACTTTATTGAGAGGGCAGCTGCATCAATCTGATTACACGTTTTGTGGTATTACAAGCTCGCCACAGTTAGTTAATCATATTATCTATTAACGCACAACTACTACTCATATCTTACTAATCAGAGGAAAGCTAGATCCTAGAAACATTCAATCTGTTTCAGTAAAAGGAAAAGTTAAACAGCAGTAAATATTTTAAATCGCTCCCTTTGTCAGAAAAATTCTAGGACAAGGTTTTTTGTTTCTGAGTTTGCAATACTAAAAAGGGCAAATGTTGTTTTTATGTTACCTGGCATGTGTCCATTTCTGAAATGATCTCGGCCATGTTACCGTACAAACTAACGATGTGACAGTGGTGTGCTTAGCAACACACTGTTTGGGTTTTTGGCGCATTATTTACGCTAACACAATGGATACTGATCATGAGCAGAGAGTGAGTGTAAAGTTCTGCATCAAGCTCTGGAAAACCTCTAGTGAAACTGGGCAATAAATGCAGGCGAGGCACTTTCAAGAACACAAAGGGTTTCGTGAAGACAGAGATTCGAATCAAGACGAACACGATCTGGTCGCCCGTCTACAGCACATAGCGATGCAAACGAGGAGCGTGTAAGGCTTTTATTCCAAGCGACTTGCAGCTGTGCGTGGGACATCAGGAGAACTCAATTTGAATCTTGATGTGTCTTGAGATTTTATGCGAAGATTTAGGCAAACGGAAAATTACTGCAAACTCGTTACTCAAACACTAGCAGACGAACAGAAAGAGGGAAGACGAAGAGATTCTGCTGGAGTACTGGATGGAGTCATTCCACATTTCTGTAAAAAATTATTGTTAGTGATTACGTTTGGTGATACCGGTAGCAAACGGCAATCTTCGAGAACAAAGACAGTGTTGAACACATTCTTTGATACTAAAGAATTAGTTCGCCTCTAGTATGTTCCTCCAGGTGAAACAGTGAACAAAACTGGTTACATCGAAGTCTTGAAAGGTTTGCGACAAGCAATTCGACATCGCTGCCGTAATTTGCGGCATTCACAACATTACTTCTTACTGCATGACAACGCAAGACACCTCACTGCTTCATCTGTTATCGAGTACCTGTTCTGTCATTCTATTATTGACATCCCACATCCAACATATTCGCCCGATCTCTCGCCTTCAAATTTTTTCCTTGTTTCCGCGAATGAAGAGGTGACTGAATGGAAAGTAGCATCAAGATATCGCAGACATCCTATAAGCTTTGAGAAATGAACTTAGAAGCACCACAACTGAAAATTTCCCCGCTTGCTTCCAAGTCCTCCAGCAACGCTAGTAACCGTTAGTAGGTAGCCAAGAGGACTACTTAGTTCGGAGCTAGGATCATGACTTGCTAAGCGCAGTTTTCTATTCTTTAAAAACCCTGTCCTGAAGATTTTCTGACAAACTGACTATTTTAAACATCAAATATGAAGTACGCTGCACGTTTTTAGTGTCGGTGTCTGAGAATTGTCACTGAGAGTAGCCCGACCTCGTTATAATAGTTGAGAATTATTCATTTTCGTAGGAGGGCAAACTTTATGCAGGAGTTAACCAACACCAACTCTTGCAATTTAAAGTACAAGAGAAATATTGAGTGTACAGAAATCGTACACTCTCTAATAGCATGAAAACAACATTTAATTGAAAGACAGATCTTTGTTTCAGTGAATATAAAAATATATCAGCTCAACAATTGTTCTTTTGGATAACATTCCCTAACCTTCAAAGTCTTTTAAATGTCTCTAATTATAATTAACGTCTGCACAAAATCTGTGTTGAGGAACACTCTTCAAATAATGTTTCATTTGGTCCTCATTACAGGTAATTTTTTAATAGACAGTCAATTCTTAGACCAAATTCTATAAACATGGTACCCTGCTAAACAGTCACTTTTCACAACACCATCCACATTACTATTGACGTTCATAGCTTTCCCTCAATCAAAATAAAGCTGATAACTATTCAGTGTACTCAGCCTCTGCAAATTCACTGTACGCTAGCATTCTGTGATGACTGCTAGTTCTTCTCATACTTCTGATGGCTTGATTTTTCATTTCTCATGCATTTATTCACTGTCAAATTTTACAGTCTTGAATTGCCTATTTTGATATTTTTTCTTTCTATCTTTTTGCTTGAAATCTTCTTGTCTTGCATATCCTCTTCTTCGTTTATAACGTTAACATCGGTGTCTATTCTTAAAACTCTGTTCGTCTCTGCATGGTCAAACAGCATTCTTCTACTCGTTACGATAATTCTATGCTCTACATAAAATCTTGTGACTTTCGTCACAAAGAAACTCCCTCACTTTCCTCGAAACTATCACTCTTTCTCACTGGTTGAATTTCTTGTCCTGTCTGTTCGTCATTAGGTTACCGAGCCCCATCAGCGACTGACCCCAACCATTTTTCGATTCCACCTTATCAAAATTTTGCACAGATAATTTTCCTGCTAGGCGAAGGCGATCTCTATACTTGTAAACTGCATACAGTCCAGAGGGCTTGTAACATTAGAATATCTAAAATACTTCAATTTAATTTACACTTAAATACAAAATAACAAAAGAACTAGTGGTATAACTTATATCACATTTTCGTTACATATTTAATGAACCACTGAAAATGCACTTCGTTATTTGGCGGAGAAAATGTCCATTACAGTATCACCATGGAATGAGGAAAGAAGCGATCAGCAGGCATTTGTACTTAACAGAGGAGATATAAAGCAAACAGAAGAAACATACATACCCAACTGACTCGTAAATATTTCTTTACGCACTGCCTTGCTTCTTGAATGCCTTTTACACAAGAAGAATCTATTTGATGATTTCTGTAAGGGATGTCTGCCACGATAACTGTTTGCTACCTCACTATACTCACATTCACTGCCAGAGTTTCAAATGTCTGTTTCAGTTTGTTCCTGTAAACATCATACGCATCACCAAGTATTGGAATCTATTGATGTTTTGATGCATTGCGTTTCATTAAAATTTCGCGCATACAGCAACCATGATTTGCTTGTAATGTATGTCATTCTCTTTGCGTGATTGTCTGAACATAGGCTGTTTTATTATGATCCATAACAGAAGCCTTTATTTCGGTTCCAATATATTGGCTAATTGCAGGCACTTTTTCTTTAGTTGGTTGCTGAAGCACATTTCACTGTAAGACATATAGTCAGTCTCATGACATAATTGGAGCTATTGGTTTTTTTTCTGAAGTAGGGCATTAATGTTTACTGTGAGATAGAGACTGATTTCTTGTGATATTTCTTCTTTTATTTATTTACTGCGGTTATTTATACATTGCGAAGTGTCAGAAGCGCTTGTTATTCGTTGAGTTACTCGAGAATGGCATTCAAATTGAATCGACGAATAGTTTAAGAAAGCATTTAACTACCGTACTTTTTCTTGTGCTTTCAAACACTTGCGGACCGACGAAACGGACGACTCGTTACAATTTTATCTTATGTAGCGTATTTGTTTCTGTCTTCTATTCCACCAGGAAAATTATTCTTACACCACATGGCTATGTAGTCTGTGTTTTGATAGCTTAGTAGTTTGTCTGCCGGATTAGTTTCGCATCAGGAATATGTTGGTACCGAAATAGTTTTTACATTTACTGTATGCATTCCGTGTATTTCGAGTAGCAAAAGTGAGACGTGTGTATTAACAAACCAATAGTTCAAAGAACGTTCATCGCAGTCTTCCTCCAAATTTTTTCTATTTTTATTTCAGCGACAGAGACACTTTTGTGAACTTTACGCCGTGCTATGGTCCA
Organism: Schistocerca piceifrons; assembly: GCF_021461385.2. Lineage (NCBI taxonomy): Eukaryota > Metazoa > Arthropoda > Insecta > Orthoptera > Acrididae > Schistocerca > Schistocerca piceifrons. The sequence goes on from NC_060141.1 coordinate 811,754,296, forward strand.
TTCATACGTTCCACCGCTGTTCGGACGCAACATATCGGCTCAAGAGGCGTTGGCCTTTTCATCTCTCTATTAGGTTGCCAGTTCGGAAGTCATATATGCCAAGCTACATTACCTCTCCTCCGAAGGTTCTGATCGCATTCAGTGGATGCCGTACAGGTTTACGCAAATGACCTCAGTCAAAGTTATGAATAATGTGAGGTCAGTGCAGCTTGCGTACACAAAAAATAACAAAGATCAAGCAGAGCCAGGATTAACAGAGCTAAAATCATTATGTGCCGACCTATGACCCAGTTCTGCACTAGGGGATATTCATGGCTGCATACACAGGATAAAATCGCAATTTTGGTGTGATCTTGGCAAGATGCATTACAATTAATTTTAAACCGACGTTAAAAAGCCAACACTTTCCATGTCTATAGCGAATAAAAATTGTACTCTTAACGCGTATGTATTATGCACACTGAACCATACAGCTAACCATACCTGAAAATAATGGGAGACAAACATCTTCCCTGAGAGCTTGCCATTTATTAACAGTTGAACTTGTTCTGACTGCCTTTCCTGTAGTAGCTACCCCGTGTATCAACGGTAGATGGAAGTGAGAAATTCGTATAGAGCATGTATACAATATTCCTAAACAAACTACGAGTAGAAAGGTACGGTACTCTTGGAAGTCGTATGGAGAATCACAGAAAATATATTACAGATCTCCCAAACATCAGACTGAAGGCGCCGATTTATATCGGTACGAACGCGCAATCTTCAGATATGTACGCATCTGCTACATGGAAGTAAGCTTCGTAGGAGAAAGTAGATTATGAGAGTTCTTCGAAAAGTTCCATCAATGTTTTATCCGACGGATATCTTATAGCTTGTATATACCCCCATATAAGTTGTTCACAAGTGTGGACAAATTTCCAGGCCATGATTTTACCCATAGTCATTGGAGAAATGGTGTTACACCTCATTACACACACTCATCGAACCCACTCTAAAAATTATAAAATTAAATTGAGCTTCTCAGTATCTTATGAAATGTGTCATTGTGAAGTGAACGTGGTATAGTAAACTAAGCTAAAATATGGGCCACTGTCGGAGGTACATGTTTACCCTATTTATGGCACTGTACTGAGGTTTTCAAGTGTCTTAGACTGTCTTGAACGCACATCGTAGTGGTTGGTGGTAATACAGCTGCATATGATGATCAATTACAAATAATGTATCCTGTGGCAGCAAGGATATATATATATATATATATATATATATATATATATATATATATATATATATATACCTTTCCATGACCGATTTTTGGGGTACTAGTCCCATCTTCACAATCCCATGAAGTACAAATCGAATCGATGTTGTATATTCTTTCTCTGAATATTATTTCTCTGAATGGCATCTGGCTGTCTACGAAATGAGAAGTGTACTATACCCACGTCTATAAGACTACATAAAATGGCCCAGCCGTGAGGTGACAATGTATTTGGTGCTGTGGACGAGGGGCTTACGTGTTTGGCATTCGGTTGACAGCAGGCTGTGTTGTTTTATTTTAAATAGCTATCTTTGATTAGTTTCCACAATGCAAAGCGTATATTATTGATTGCTATTAAATACAGGAAAATGAACTTCTTAGAAAGTATATTATTGATTGATATTAAATACAGGAAAATGAACTTTTTAGAAAGTGTGTTCGTGAACTATCATTTTACAGTAACACACGTAAAGAACTAGACAACAGTTGACGAAAAACAAAAGATTTATTTTTTGTATATAAATGAGAAAAAGATTGGTAATGAAAATTCAAAACTCAACAAAAATAAACTCGAACACAAGAACAAAGAACAAAACTGTGCAAATAACTCGAAGAGAAGAAAAAACTCGAAACAAACAAGAACTATTGGAACAAATAAATCCTTTCTTCAGTTTCTGGAAGCAGCAACCGAAGCATGGCTGCTGAGATCCTCGGCTGCCCCCTCCTCCACTTCTTTACGAGGTTTTTCATTATCAGCAGCGTCCATCTAGGCAAACAGCATAGCTATAGTTGTGACAAAATCAGTCTTCACCTAGGACTTACATAATAAAATAATACACTCCTGGAAATTGAAATAAGAACACCGTGAATTCATTGTCCCAGGAAGGGGAAACTTTATTGACACATTCCTGGGGTCAGATACATCACATGATCACACTGACAGAACCACAGGCACATAGACACAGGCAACAGAGCATGCACAATATCGGCACTAGTACAGTGTATATCCACCTTTCGCAGCAATGCAGGCTTCTATTCTCCCATGGAGACGATCGTAGAGATGCTGGATGTGGTCCTGTGGAACGGCTTGCCATGCCATTTCCACCTGGCGCCTCAGTTGGACCAGCGTTCGTGCTGGACGTGCAGACCGCGTGAGACGACGCTTCATCCAGTCCCAAACATGCTCAATGGGGGACAGATCCGGAGATCTTGCTGGCCAGGGTAGTTGACTTACACCTTCTAGAGCACGTTGGGTGGCACGGGATACATGCGGACGTGCATTGTCCTGTTGGAACAGCAAGTTCCCTTGCCGGTCTAGGAATGGTAGAACGATGGGTTCGATGACGGTTTGGATGTACCGTGCACTATTCAGTGTCCCCTCGACGATCACCAGTGGTGTACGGCCAGTGTAGGAGATCGCTCCCCACACCATGATGCCGGGTGTTGGCCCTGTGTGCCTCGGTCGTATGCAGTCCTTATTGTGGCGCTCACCTGCACGGCGCCAAACACGCATACGACCATCATTGGCACCAAGGCAGAAGCGACTCTCATCGCTGAAGACGACACGTCTCCATTCGTCCCTCCATTCACGCCTGTTGCGACACCACTGGAGGCGGGCTGCACAATGTTGGGGCGTGAGCGGAAGACGGCCTAACGGTGTGCGGGACCGTAGCCCAGCTTCATGGAGACGGTTGCGAATGGTCCTCGCCGATACCCCGGGAGCAACAGTGTCCCTAATTTGCTGGGAAGTGGCGGTGCGGTCCCCTACGGCACTGCGTAGGATCCTACGGTCTTGGCGTGCATCCGTGCTTCGCTGCGATCCGGTCCCAGGTCGACGGGCACGTGCACCTTCCGCCGACCACTGGCGACAACATCGATGTACTGTGGAGACCTCACGCCCCACGTGTTGAGCAATTCGGCGGTACGTCCAGCCGGCCTCCCGCATGCCCACTATACGCCCTCGCTCAAAGTCCGTCAACTGCACATACGGTTCACGTCCACGCTACCAGTGTTAAAGACTGCAGTGGAGCTCCGTATGCCACGGCAAACTGGCTGACACTGACGGCGGCGGTGCACAAATTCTGCGCAGCTAGCGCCATTCGACGGCCAACACCGCGGTTCCTGGTGTGTCCGCTGTGCCGTGCGTGTGATCATTGCTTGTACAGCCCTCTCGCAGTGTCCGGAGCAAGTATGGTGGGTCTGACACACCGGTGTCAATGTGTTCTTTTTTCCATTTGCAGGAGTGTAGTAGCATAGTATATCCAGACACTGTGACGAACAAACAGATAATACGGAATACCATTCTTGTTATTACGCGTGTAGTGCAAAGAAGAGATGAAATAAAAAGAAGATTTAACGATATCCATAACAGCTGATAGCTAATAAATGATACACTTTTACATGTCGTCTCCGGTCTGTCACAATTTATAAAGTAGTAAGCTGGAGTATTTTGCAAACGATGTTGTGGCAGAGTGAATGCAGCCATAGGCCGCCTTTAGAGGCAATCTAACTGTCACAGAGCACCGGACAAAATATAACATGGTGCGTCTAAGTGCTGATAAGAAACGCTTAGTCCTGTTCTCCACAAGAAGACCAGACCTGAGGGGCACACAACAAATCAGTAACAGATAGATACAGGGGACCAACCACGTCAAATACCTAGGTGTATTATTAGACAATAAATTTGTATTCAACTTACACATACAAGTTAAGAAAGAGAAGACGATCAGACTAATTGATGCCCTACATCCCCTACTAGACAGCGAAAACGTGAAAGTCAATACAAAAATAAGACGTTATAAGGCAGTCACGATAAGGCCAAGACATACAGAAGTTCGTTTTGGGGCACAGTACCCCAGACAAATATATTCAAGTCATATGAAAGAGATGCTTAAGACACATTTTCAAATAACTCCGATGGTCTAGAGCCAGAGACCTACATAATGAACTTAATGAAGTCATGATAGGTTAGTTGGTTGAACAAAACAGCATTAAACTGCTTGAGAAAATTGAAAATCTTAGACCAGCCTCACAACATTTGTAATATACGAGCACCGTCAATTGCCAAAGATGGCCTCATGTACGAGTTCCACGAGCAATGATAGAAGATTTCGAGTTGTAGCAGCAGAGTATAATCAAATCCAGGACAGGAGCACAACGTCCTGTTAACGTCAGAGAAGTGCTAAAATGATACTAAGAAGTCCAGCCTTCAGAGAATACCGTACGGCTATTAACCGTTAAAAAATATAAAAGAGAAGTAAATTGTTTACAAACAAGAGTCTTCGTCTATCGCACAATGTGCAATGGGATACCGCTGAAGATCTCTCTATTAACAACGGGACTTTAACTAGATACACACTGATACGATTTCTGGCAGGTTATTAATTAAGTTGCCTTTTCAATGTAATTTTTTGCTTGTAAGTCAGTCTGATGTGGGTGTTGTTACTGCTATCGAATTATCTGTTCTCAATTTGTTGATGTTAATCTAAAACGGAAAGTTCAACTGCTTGCGAGCAGTCTTGTACCTGGGAATTACCCAACTCGGTGGTTTACTTTTATTCAATGAAGAACTGTGTGTCAGTTACAAGCATCGTTTGATTTCAGCTGTTACGAGTCCTCCGAAATTACCCATTTCCTCTCCTTCTCCAGTGCATATTTGCTTATTCAGTGCATTTTGCGGTTTCTGGGCACCCAACATAACTTAATGTAAATACGGAAATAAGTGATATTGTGCTGCGCGTCAGCGTATGAGGGAATCTGTTGCAGTGAAATGTTGGAATAGCGAGCGAGAAGACAACTCACTGCCTGCCGGCGTATAGTGTAAGGTGCCACTGTATGCAGCTGCCTCACTGGTGAAGCCTGCTACTGGCTGAGGCGTGCCTCATTCCAGCCAGCGGGACGAAGTAAGGTGCTCGTTGGCGTCCTGATTAGGCGCTTCCCTCTGAAACACGTATTCCTGCTAAAGGGAGCTAATTTGGTTAGTGTGGTGGGGTTTGTTGTTTTGGTACTTCCTACAGCTGAAATCAAAGGGAAATTTCTCAGGAGATGATTTATTTATGAACAAGAAAATAGGAATGCGGCCGAACAACTTAGTAGCCAGATGAACATGAGTAGCCAGATAAACATCAGTCCTACGCCCACATGATGTTAGTACGATAGGCTGCTAGCTTGTACATCATTATAAGGTGGAAATAAATAAAGTTTAAATAGAAAAACATATTCATTGCATGTAAGGAGAAAACAAGTAATTGTGATGCAAGGCAGGAATTCGAGAGCAGGATAATATAAAATATAACAGAGCACCATGAGCTATGGGCAAGTAATAATAAAGAATGGAGCCTGGAGAAATGTGCACAAAAATCAATTTAATTTGGTTTTTTTTTTAAAGTGAAAGGAAGCTATGTATCTTTTGGAAACCTGGAGATACCAGAAGACTTCAGAAGACTTTTGAGTGTTTCAAAGGGAGGTTTATGCAACCGCTGTTCAGAAAGGGTTACGTATTGCAAAAGATGACGAACGGTTGGTTTCGAGAGATGTGATAATGAAGGATGCATAGGATCAAATGGAGGAAAAGATAACTCATCAGTAAAGAATTTTATTCACGAAAGAAGAAAATATCTAAATACAGAAAATTAAGCCAGCAGATGTGAATACACAGGTTTAAAAATAATGGAGAAGAAACTCTTAACTTGACTGGGGGAATAGTAGACGCCCCACACAGGAATTATTTAAGAAAACTTTGGAGAAAACTCAACCACATAAATCAATACCTAGGGTTCAGATAGCAAGACAGTATGAAGCAAGAAAGGAATTACTGAAACTGGGATACAGTGTACGGACAGGTTCAACAAAGAGTACCAGCTTGAAGTAATTATTATCGAAAGGAAAGAGGAATTAGACGAGGGTATGAAGGAACACATTATACTGTGAAAGGAATTTCACAGACCACTGAAAGACATATGTCGAAGAAGGGCACCTAGAGTAGACAAAACTTCTTTACTGTTATTGGGATCATTGTGAGAAGCAAGAAAAAAAAAAGCGTTCACCAGACATGTAGCACGAGCAAGGTTGGATACATACTCTCAGTCTTCAAAAATATGTAATGATCCCACTTCGAAAGTGGAAAAATTCCAAAGGAGTGTGAATGTTAATGGAATGGTTGGAAACACGAAATTATGATTAGACTGGCAAAAGATGAGGTTAGGTTCAAGAAGGATGTAGAGATGCACGAACCATTACTGACTCAATTCTACAACTTGGGAGATACACTGAAGCAAAACAAACGGACGTTCATACCTGCTGCATTTCTGAAGGTAACAAGGATAAAATGAGAGTCACGAATTAGACAGGCTTTTAGCTTATTTCACATGTTATTCAGTGTGGACACTAAGCAAGCAATACGGAAAGGAAACCGAAACTTGGAATGAATATTTTAGTTCTGGAAGAAAAAAAAAATAAAACTTTTGTTTAGTCGATGACAATGCAATTATATCAGAGACGGTACTTTACTTGAATTATCAGCTGAAAGAAATGGGTAACCTATTGAAAATATGTTGTTAGCTGAATGTTAAAAAAGCGAAAGTAAGGTAGTAAAATGCAGTAGAATAAAATCGAAATTGTGAGCTACGGAGGGAAATGGATTAGGAAATAAGATTGAAAGTATCAAAAGAGTTTTGATACTTGGGTGGAAAAATAACAGATGGATGCTGAAGTGCAGAAGATGTAAAATTGAGAACGCCAATAGCAAAATTCAATGTCACATGGTCTTTTCTGAAGATATTTGTCTGCAGTCTAGCCTTGTACATGAATGAAACGTGAACTGTAAGCAGTTCAGGGCAGAAAAGGGCAGATGGTTTTGAAGGGAAGTGTTCCAGAAGAGCGCTGAAGACGAAGTCGACATAGGGCGCGGCTTACATGGGGCAACTCAATCGACCTGGGGAGAAAAATATTTTTACGACAGAAAGTGAATAAAAGGTGGAATCTGTTGATAGGATGCATCATGAAGCCTCAGGGGGTTATCAAGTTGGTGAAAAGGGACTTAGGGAGTGTGTGTGATCGTGCAACGTGGGATGTTTGTAAAATTCTGCTGATAGATGAAGACTTGAACATGTTAAGTGGACTCACATGAATGACGCTTGCCATAGTTATGAAGAAACCAAGAGGCTCTCACTCGATGGACTACTTTGGCGAGCTGCATAATGCCATTATTCAGACCGGAGACAGCTAGAGCAACGGTTGTGCCTCGGGTTGATATTCTAATAGTTGCCTGTTCCGTGCGTACCAAGCGTTATAGCTGTACTGATGCTATTCACAGCAAAATAGTGGATGAGGCTAAACAGACGGATCCTCACACGAAAAATATTCCGTCATGGTATATTCTGGTAGCAGTGGCGACTGAACTTATGTAACATAAGAGTTGTCCTTGTACCTTCGCATGCAGTAGCTTTATTAATCTTCTGACATTCAACACACTTCATCCTACCATTCTCCTTTAAACTCGTCGTTGTTAATTCTTATTGTCATATCAGATGATAAAACGTTCACCGTTATTTTGTGTGTTAGGTTATCCGCATTCTTTGGTGTAACATTCGGTGAATTATCACTCTGTCACAGCAGAAAGGCTCAGTATCATTGTTCGTCATAAATATTTCAATGAATCTTACATCTGCTCCCGACATGTCCTTAGATGTAACTTTGGATGAAACGAATGTCCTCGTTACCAAGCTTACTGCGTTAATGTCATAATTCCGTCGGTTCCTAAAATCTGCGTTACATGGGACGTCAAATTCTCATGGGTATCAGTCACTATAGTGATGTAATTGTTTTTGACTGCTTTATCGATGATATTCTACTTCATAACATGTTCATCTGTGGTATTCAGGCGACATCTCATTCTGCCTCCCGGTTTCATATCCTATTACACTAACATACCCTACTATGGCGCCCAGTTCAGGTAATAGGTTTTCTTACGTCGCTTATACATGTGAGTACATCGTAATCTTTTCCTTTGATAATGATACGTCTTGGCTGTAATATTTCTGTTTGGTGCGTAATCGAGCAGATGAACCGATGCTACTGCGGTCAATGTTTACATTACTGTCCAGCAGGTTGGTAATTTCCTCTGTTTTTTCCAGCAAGTAGCTAAGGATGCAATCTCGTTGAAGCAAGAGGTACCTGAGATCACTAGAAACTAATTAATAGAACAGTTCATCTCTGAAGGAGTCGACTTCGGCGAAGTCTTACATCTCCGGAAGAAACAAGCCAGATAGAGACGATATTCCAAAGAGAACTACAACGTGGAGAAGTTGTGAGTTGGCTAAGACACAGTACTCGAAATCAGTACGTGCCCTTTTAAATGTTCACCGACTATCCAGATTTAGATTGTTCACATTTCCATAAATTACGTAAAACATTGATCGTCATAGATGCGTTGAAAGTGAGTCAATCGATTTGAGTATTCGTCATTTCCCAATCAGAAATCACGCTACGTAAGTAACGTCTTTGTCGCGGAATAGAAGTTAACTGCTTATCTTACACCATTACCTCGAACCTGCCGTGTAGACGGAAGGATGTGACTCCAGCCAGCAGTGACATACTGTCACTTGTGACTCGCAAGAACAATGGTCTACAACTGGCACGACTCAAGTCGTTGCAGGGTGCCACGTAACCATACCGAACCCGAGACAATTTTGCAGTGGAAGCTTATAATCTCTAGTGATAGCATCGCGTTAGACCTTGGATTCAGTTCAGTGTCTAGTAATTGAAGGACGTGAATACACTCTAAATAACCAAGTGATGTACATATATAGACTAACAAATTACTACAGTTTCAGTTAAACTGAATTATTTATGTAAGAGAAAGGGCTTCACAAATTGAGGGAGGCAACAATGCGCTGTTCCTCCTCTGGGCTTTATACCAGCAGTTTTTCGACGTGGCACAGATTACTGCTGTTACTGGATGTGCTCCCGGCATCGTGGCATATTCTGCCAATAGGAGTGTTTACTGCATCAAAATCTCGAACTGGACGGAGGACAACACGCATAACACTACGAACGTTCTGAATTGGGGAGAGATCCGACGAACTTGAAGGTCATGGTAGAATCTGACAAGCAAGAAGGGAGGCAGTATAAACTCTCGTCTTGCTGAAATATAAGTCCTGCATAGCAACAAAGGGTTGCGTGGAATATCGTCAACGTACAGCTGTGCTGTAAAGGAGCCGCGAATGGAATCCAAGTGGTTCCAGTTGTGAAAAAGAATGGCGCCCCAGACCGTCACTCCTGGCTGTCAGACTGTATGGAGGGCGGCAGCCAGGGGCTTCCTGAGACACGTGTTCTTTGGTCACCGGTGCTCAACTCGAAGAGAGCTTCTTCGCTGAAGACAATTCTACTCGTGTCAAAGAGATACTTAGCTGAAAACGCATATATACGCCCCAGACATCGGTGAGATACCAATTTGAATGTCGCCCGACGTATGGACCGACAACCAGAAATAATGCATATTGCGCCTTTTCCTTTCATAGAAGGACTCGGTTGGTTGTCATCCGTGGCAATCTTACAGCACTGCGGTACGTCGAAGGTATTCTGCACCCCGTTTTATTGCCCTTTATGACAAACCGTCCTCGGATTAAATTTCAGCAAGATAATGCTTTTCCGCACAGGGCAAGATTTTCTGCTGATTGTCTTCGTTCTTGCCGAACCTTAACCTCACCAGCAAAGTCGCCGGATCTCTTTCCAATTGAAAACGTCTGCAGCATTGTGGAAGGGAACCTGCAACCAACTGAGGATTTTGACCATCTAACGCGCCAGTTGGACAGAATGTGGCACGATACCTCAGGAGGACATCAGACAATCATGTCAATCAATGCCAAGGCCACCAACTGCTTGGAGAAGGTCCAGAGATGTACCAACGTGTTTCTCACTTGCTCAGTTTGTTAAGATCATCCAACTTTTTTGAAAGCATAGTCATTAGTTTGTCTGTACCTGTACACCTGAACATCACGTCTACCGATATCCTTCCCATTCTAATAATTCGTTTGTGGTGCGTCGTTCTTTTGTCTTAGCGTGTAATATAGGACTGTAATATAGTGAATCTCTCGTTTAGTCCTTCATGTAAACGAGACAGTCGACTACATTTTATAGTCGTGACAGGTAACCGGATTGTGAGAGGTTCGCGAAAATTATCGGCCGACAGGGTGGCTGTTTCAGTAATACAGACAGTCTCAGATGTATTTGTCTTTTCTTCGCTCCAAACTGAGTGGCCATTTATTCCTGCTAGCTCTTCATTGTACTAATAACACTAACTTACCTCAGCGGGATCCTCCTTCGGAAGATAAACGAATTCCACCTCTGCTTTCTTGCAAATAGTCTCGGCGTTCACAGTCAGTTTACAGGCGTCGTTCTCGAGCGGTGGAATATCTTCTAGCAGATTGGTCACGTCGAAACGCCCAATGACGCGGACCTGTGGATGGTTTGACTTCATCATCACTGACTCAGCTGTAAAGGCAAGCTTCTAACCTACAGAGCACCTTAGATACTGACTTAACTTTCTGAAATGGGTTATACGAGATCTTTATGTGTAGGTTGTAATAAAGATGAAGAACAGTGCTACAGATGTCTGTTAAAAAGTAAGATAGAGGTAGAGAACTATGAGGTACAGGAATTTAATGGGGGGGGGGGGGGGAACATTTTTATGGGGCAGACTGATCAGGAAGGCTAACGTGAATATTCGTAAGGCAAGGAGGAGTAGTTAATCGGGCGCTTGAAAGTAAGAATTGTTAAGAGATGGTCAGGTTCGAACATAAGAAGCAGGTTATTGCCTATGCAGTGCTTCGTGCATACCATGATACAAAATGATCACGAAGAAGAATGAAACTTTCTAAAAGAATGATGATCTAAAAACATCAGACATTGTCTATGGTCTATATGGCATGTAATGTTTTTGATGGTTTTTGTTTACTTCTTACAATAGGACACACAAAGACGTACAGCAACTACGTAGCAAAACATACACTCAACTCTAAACAAGGGAGCTTGCTAAAGAAAATGTCGATATATATGTTTTTTATTACTACTCTGAATCATGTAGTAAAGTTAAGTAATACATCCAATTATCGTGATATCGTTTGGAATTAAATGCAGTATATTTGTCAGTTGTCCAGATAACTAATTTCATTTACAATAAAAGTGTTTTGTCAAGTATAAAACGTTCATACGCCTTTCACATTCATGTGTCATATACCAGAACTTGTATAATTGCTCTGAAGTTGTTAAAGCTTTATGTTTTAATTCACTCCAATAACGTTACATCCGCTTCCCCGCAACAGATGTTGTTCTTCTACTTAACTGATGTCTGTTATACGTATGATTTCATATTTTTAACCTCCAATAAATAGAATTACTTCCTAATGAATTACTAGTATTCTTCTTGTTGAGTCATATATTTCTCATCAATGATTTCTGTGACGTTACGTTTCACACATTTGTATTCATGCAGTGGTAACACTTTTATATCTAGAATTGTTACTGTGTTATCACGTGGAACTATTTTTCGCGCATTTGTGTACGTCACTCTCTTCGGTCAAATCATCCCAGCTAATAAGTGCGAGGAGCGTTTTTAGCCGTATAGATTCTGTCCCAGATCGAGTCATTCAATAAAGTAATCGACTTCCTTAGGATTTCAGATAACAAGTGCAACACCATCAACCACACAGTAGTAAATTTCAAAAAGATATAATCCGACGTATCCCTAACAGCACAGCTGTGGCGAGGCAACATAACATGTAGAAAGTACGTGCAGTGGCAGCCGCAATGACGGGAGTATGGTGACTGAGACGTAACGTACCAGCGTTGACGAGGTCATTAGAAAACTTTGTCTAGATATGGGAAAGGATGATGGGTGAAAGAGCATGTGTTCTTTTCGATTGGATGCATCTCGACTATGTTTTATAACAGGACCATCGAAACCCGTAACACAGTTTGCACAAATTTCCATTTCGTACTAAATTATTCATTTACTCTGATTAAGTACTTGAAGTAAAAGGTGGTCAGAGGTAATCCTCTTTTGTGACTAAGAAGCGCAGTCTTTTGGTAAATACTACTATGTAAGTCGTATTTCGCACATTCATTGTTTTCGGATTACATGGTTATGACGTTTGAAGTGGGACACACTTGCAGATAGACGACGAGCTAAAGGGAAGGGGCTCTCCACTAAATTCCAAAAATCCTATCTTCGTCGAGGATGTAGAGCATATATTATTTCCACCAGCTTACAAATCTCGCAATGATCATCATCCAAAGATAAGGGAAATTAAAGCTCGTACTAAGCTGTTGAAACAGTTGTTTTTCTCTCGCGCGATCCACGAGTGGAACACAGGGGGTGGTTAAATATGGCTTTGGCGCGAATAGTGCCCTTCGCCACACACCGCTTGGTGGCTAGCGGAGTTATATGTAGATGTAAATGTAGTGGTAGAGTTTGCCTCTAAGATGTTGCTCAGCCTGCGACAGAAGGTGATCCAAAACATTGTTACAGCCTTATTTTAAATAATTTAGCCTCGAAAGCAGCCTACTATTGCTAATTCCAATCAAAATTCTTGCCTCATTTCTTTTTATGAATTGCTGTCCAATAAAGACGTCGTAATATTATAGTAATTATGTATAACTTCGGTATTAACAATGATTGATAGCGGTGTGGACCTACAGATGGGATGGCATCTGTTTCCGTTCTCGTCCTAAGTCTGTCAGAAGCTGTACCGAAAATGCCTGGGCAACCCTTCATCGCCCTTTCCTTACGGCTTGTGCCATTGATTCCACGTGGTCTCTGCCAACTGCTCGTATGCTCTTACAATTTTTATACTCTTACAGTCTACGTATCCAGATAGTTTTCATCAAGAACTTAATTACAAGATCACGTGAGCGTCAGCATTAGAACAACCGTTGGCAGTATCACAATAAGGCAAAACAGACGCCACGAAAGTTTAGCTGGAGCAATTAGGTGTGAGCTATGTTAGAAGGTAGCTGAAAGAGTCCAAGTAGAGCGCCTTTTTGGATGGTATAGAATATTCCATAAGTTCATTCGGAATCTTTATGTCGTCACATTTATCCTGTTGAACTTTTACAAGGGATTCAACCATCGTACCCGTTACCACGCATACTGATTTTGTGTAATAGTCATTCCGCTTCTATCATCTGTATTAGGGGGCACGTTCACCATCTAGTCGGCTACAATCATTGAGATTTTGTGATTCCTTCTGTCTTCCGTATTTATCCCCTACTGCCACACAACATGTTAATTTATGGCGTTCATAGTCATTTGTTTCCAGCTCTTGGTTTCAAATCCCCTGACATGTGGATGTCGGATTCGAGACATCAGTTCAACTAACAGGTTTGCCTAATGTCACACAATTACAGAACTGCATCGCAGCTTTTCCCTTTACTACTGATACGTCTCCGCAATGATACTTCTGTTTAGTGTGTGTTGATGACACAAGTTGTGCAACGGCGGTCTACATTTACAGAACAGCGAGGCATGTAACCGACCTCGTGTGTTCCTCCCACAAAATGGCTGAGGACGCACTCCACTGGGAGCCACAGGCCAACTTAAGCTTAGTCGCAAGCTTCAGAACAGTCCAGCTTTGATGCGGTCGTATGTTTCAGTAAAGAATTGTATCTTTCTTTAAGACACAAGGTATACAAAGTTTTATTTCCGCATGAAATTGCAACGTGGTGAGTTGGTTAAGACAAACTCTTGAAATCAGTATGTGCTATGATAATTTCACTTTTTCCCGGATTTAACTACTCCACGTTAACATAAATCGCTAAACACTATCCTCGTCGTAGTTGCGTTAATAATGAAGCAACCGGTGTCACTCTCCCGCGGCCCACAACTCGAAATCGCACTGCGTGTGTAACGCCTTCGTCGCAAACTGAAAGTCAGCTTCTAATCTTACACGTTTGCCTCGAACTTACGACACCGATGGACAGATGAGAGTCTGGCCAGCAGTAGAGCTCGACCAGCTGCGACTCTCCAAGGCTGTCGTCTATAATGGGTGCTTCTCAACTTCTTTTAGACCGACATCTCACGCTAGTGGCATTCCGAAGTCATGGCAATTTTACATCTGAAGCTTACTGCATCTCAGCAAAATTAAGTTGTATCTGAAGTTTACTTTAACGTCTTCTAACCAATGGACGTTAGTATTTCTGGATTGTAATAAAATGTAAACGTGACTCTCGAGTGCATTTTGCTGTCCTGAAGGCATGTCTGGAGCGTGAGAGATTCGAAATAAATCAATAAATTTCGCAGAGTGGGTGATTCTGCAATGCATGCAGTCAGAGGTGTAACTGGCTTTCTTCCGCTGTCAACCTGTCGGGCCCTTTCTTCCTACTAACTATTCATGGTAGTAAAACTACTGACTTACCTCTGTACGGCCCTCCTGCGGAGCATCGAACAACTCCGTCTCTGGTTTCTGCGGTAAAATCTCAGGTTGAGCACTTCGATCGCAAGTGTCGCCCTCAAAACGTGGAATCTCTCCAGCCACCTCTTCCTCTCCAAAGTCCCAAGTAAAATCAACCTGTGGGAGGTATGAGTTTATCATCACTGATTCATCTAGAATAGCATTTGTCTAAAGGACAGAAAAGTTAAGACGTCTTTCTCAGCATTCTTAAATGGATTACATATTAAGTAACTAAGCCTTCACTGCAGACAGTAACGAACGAAAAATACAGTGTTTTTAATGTATGTTAAAATTGTGAAGATATGGGCAGGTTAGAAAAAAAGAAGCAGACCATTGCATATACAGTGGGATAGGGTGCGTGATGATATAAAATGATTCGGCCATACAAAAGAGTGACACCAAGCAAGACTATGATGATACAAAAAACATGACGCATCCTTTTTTAGCCGTATGATATGTGACGTCTTCGATAGTTTTCGGTTACTACTTGCAATCTTACAGCAACTACGCCGGTAGATTTAAAAAAGGAAGATTACTAACGAAAATATAAGTATATTTTGATATTGCTACGCTGTGTCTTCCGCCAGGATGAAATATTACGCCTGATTAACAATACATCATGTAGAGTTATTTACTCTACCTTTGTCAATGTCTTAATATATTTTTTTACAGTAAAAGTAATTAGTAACATATTTTAAATTCATACTCCTTTCACACTGTCTTGCTATATTATAAGAAAATGTATGATTCCTCCGAACATATAAATACCGTATTGTTTGTTTAATTTACACCAATTATACTAGAGCCACGTCTCCCCATGGATATTGTTCTTCATCTTCCGTCTTCTTCAGTTTCATGGCCTAGCATCCCTTTCCACATTTATATCCTTGCATGCAACCTTAGTTTTACCTTAGGGTTTGTAACAAGTTGAGAATAATATTATTGGTCTGTAGTAGAGTGAATATCTCTCATTGCTCTTCTTGTAAATCTGAGTGTCAGTTGCAGTCTCTCATGCTCTGAAAGCACATATGGAGCTTGAGCGATTCCCAGTAATACACTGAAGCACCAAAGAAAGTGCTATAGGCATGAGTTTTGAAATACAGAGATATGTAAACAGGCAGAATACACCGCTGGAGTCCGCAACGCCTGTATAAGACAATAACTGTCTGGCGCAGTTGTTAGATCGGCTAGTGCTGCTACAACGGCAGGTTATCAAGATTTAACTTAGTTTGAATGTGGTGTTACAGTCGGCAAGCGAGTGATGGGACGAGGCATCTCCGAGGTAGCGATGAAGTGGGGATTTTCTCGTACGATCATTAAAGAGTTTACCGTGAATATCAGGAGTCCGGTAAAATGTCAAATCCCAGACATGGGTGTGGCCGGGAAAACATCCTGTAAGAAAGGGAACAACATCGACTGAAGAGAATCGTTCATCGTGACAGAAGAGCAACCCCTCCGCAAATTACTGAAGATTTCAATGCTGAGCCGTCAACAAGTGTCAGAGTGCGAACTGTTCAACGAAACATCATCGATATGGGCTTTCGAATCGGAAATCCCACTTGCATATCCTTGATGACTGCAGTATACAAAGCTTTAAGCATCGCCTGGGCGCGTCAACACCGACATTGGACTGTTGACGAGTGGAAACATGTTTCCTGGAAGGACGAGTCTCTATATTTAAATTGTATCGGGCGGATGGACGTGTACGGTTATGGTGACAACCTCATGAATCCATGGATCCTGCATGTCAGCAGGGGACTGGTGGAGGCTCAGTAATGGTGTGAGGCGTGTGCAGCTGGAGACAGACATGAACATTATTGAGAGTTGCAATTTCTTGTTCAGAAGAGATCTCCATCCCCTCGAACTCTTACGGATTTATATACAGGCCTGCACGATTCATGCTGTCAGTTCCCTCCAACACTACTTCAGTCGTTAGTCGAGAGCGTGCCACGTCGTGTTGCGGTACTCTGGGTGCTTTGCAGGAGCCCTACATGATATAGGGTATGTGCACCAGTTTCTTTGGCTCTTCAGTGTATTACCTGGCAGTGGAGTATTCCACAGTGCATACCATCTGAGATACCATCTGTACATTCTTTCCTCACACCCTGTCTGGCCGTTCCCTACTGCTTCTTTATCATGGTAGTAATAATATTGACTTACGTCAATGGGATCCTCCTGTTTCTTCTCTCGCCTCTTCCGGCGGTTGCGAGGTTCTACAGGAAGGTTGCAGTTGTGGGCAACAGATGGAGGAATTTCTTCGGCCACATTTATCACCTTGAAGCGCCCAAATATACGAACCTGGGGGTGTTTTGTTTTTACCATCACTAATTTAGACAAGACGTCATGTATACAGCAGATATAAAGGTTTAGATATCTGAACTGTAATAATTAAACAGACTATATATTCAATAAGTGGCCCGTAATTGCAGTTTTAAGGAATTTTAGTATGGTGCTATTGATATGTGCTGAAAGTTAAGATATCGAATAAGGTAGAGAGCTAAAAGGTACTAGAGTGAAAACACAAAGAAAGATATTTATGGAGCACACTTAGTTACTCACCTGTAGTTTGTTGCTACTAGTGCTAAGGCATCAACAAACAGTTAACTTACGTCACTACAGCAAATAAATTTGAAGTGCCAGTACACAATTAAATACGTTGGGAATTGCAAGTGAGAGTGCTTACTAACGAAAATGTAAATTTATGTTTATAATTGTCTTTGATATCACACTAATTTCTCTTAGCTTATTCTTCCCATCGTCATTTCAATTTATGTTTTCTCTTCCTTCTCACCGCATAATCAACCTCGAATTCCGATTCTGGAACATTACATTGGGTCTCTACGGCAGCACTGTTATCTTTTGTTTAAGCATCCCCGCCCTCTAATACCCTCTCTAACACCTCTGTGGTCTCTGTTCCGGTTATTTATTTTCTTATCAACTATTCTTAAAGTTTCTAAACTTCCTCCTGCATCGGCTCTAGGTAAGCGTCACATGGACTGGAACTGAAACACACGTTATATCGTTCTGCCATTGTGTGCATTTTTATACGGTGGATTCGTACTACTTCCTCAAATTATTGCACTCAAATTAAAGTCATCTTTCGTCTTCCTTTTAAACTGAAGGCATACGCTTTTACCAGTTTATGGAAGTGCTTAGCTTTATGCAAGGATATCCGAACTAACACTCCCTATGGCCGTAACCTGTCTACTGGAGACTGAGGTAGCACGTCGAAAGCTTTTGACAGTTTTGGTGCACTAAGTCACTGATAACCTTCGTTTTTCATTTCGTGAAGGTGGACCGCCGAAGAACACTATTGCGTATGAAACGAGTGATATATTCCGAACCCCCGGCAGTTTTACAGAGGAAGCTTAGTGCACGAGTACTACTGCTGCTTTTCACCTTTGGTTTACCTTAGGTTCTTGTAACCAGTGCACGATACTATTACTGGATTGTAATAAAATGCAATTCTTATTTAGTTCTTCATGTACAAATGAAAGAGTGATCCGGCAGAGTAACAGATTCTGCAAAGCGTACAGTTTGTTACTTTATTTGGTCATTCTTCTCTCTCGTTCTTTCTTACCCTTTCTTCGAGATTACTTCACATGGTTGTATTGAAATTGACTTACCTCTGCATAGCCGTCCTTCAGCGTACAGTCCACACCGTTATCTCTATACTTGATGCGACTAGCTGATTCTGGGCTCCATTGGCAGGGAAATATCTCAAAGACAGAAGGCACTTGTGACACACTCCTCTTTTTCAAGCGGCCATAAACCTGGAAGAGTGGGTTGCATATTTTTCTAACAGATGCGAACATTCTAAACACTTGACTTACAATACTGAAACAAATTTTATACAACATATGCAGTCCATAACTGTATCCTTTAAGAGATATGAAGTACGGTGCTAGAGACGGCGGTTATAAATTAAGACATCAAATAAGGCAGAGAACGAAGAGCTACAAGAATGAAAACGTGAGGTAAGATTTTAACGGAAAACACTAGACAAAACTGTGGCACGGTAATATGGCTACTGCTAAGGCATCCTGTAATAGTTAACCTGGCGCTTGAAAGGAGAAAAACTGTATGTACAATGGTTTAGAATATGTGAAGCAAATGTGGATAGATGGTTCAAATGGCTCTGAGCACTATGGGACTCAACTGCTGAGGTCATTAGTCCCCTAGAACTTAGAACTAGTTAAACCTAACTAACCTAAGGACATCACAAACGTCCATGCCCGAGGCAGGATTCGAACCTGCGACCGTAGCGGTCTTGCGGTTCCAGACTGCAGCGCCTTTAACCGCACGGCCACTTCAGCCGGCTAAAATCTATGGTCATTAGTCCCCTAGAACTTAGAACTACTTAAACCTAACTAACCTAAGGACATCACACAACACCCAGTCATCACGAGGCAGAGAAAATCCCTGATCCCGCCGGGAATCGAACCCGGGAACCCAGGTGCGGGAAGCGAGAACGCTACCGCACGACCACGAGCTGCGGACTGTGGATAGATATATTCAGTAAACACGTAGTGAAATATGACGGCCAGAATAGGCCGGACTGAAGCCCTGAGTACAAGACCTTTGACTTTCTGTGAAGTTTGGAATTCGGGAAATGAGGCACTGGTGGAAGTACACTTGTGAGGACAGGTCGTGTGTCGTTCTTGGTTAGTATAGTCGATGGAGCGCGTGCCCGCAAAAGGCAAATTCATTCTGCTGCCATCGTCCCACTGTGATCCTTATACTACTGACGAATGACATGTCATCTGAAGACTCAGAACATAAACACTGCAAGCTACTCTAAGTTTCAGAAAGCCTGCTACATTAAATATCACTTAAGCAACACACATCTGCGTACACTAAACGCATATCCTTATTGATGGCGTCATGAAAATAATGCTATGTCATATAGCTCTGGTTAAGGTCATGATGTCAGACATTCCTCACGGATGCTTGCTGAGAAGAGCATTGATAACGTAAATAATTGTAGACGTATTACAATCTACTGTGCACCTATTTTAATACCGCGTGGTCTGCGATGGTGTCACATGTCTGGGTTACATCTACTAAGGGAAATGAACTTATCCATTAAAAGATATAAAGTTTTCCTAAATGTTTGAACCATTCATCAATTGCTACTCCTGAATATTCTCAAACGGAACGATGTTTAATCCTACCAGGCATGTTTTTACGGTTTGACCCACAAATCTGTAACAATATCGACAGAGTGTAATTTTCGGTTGCCTTCATGCGTACTTCACTTTACTATTTATTAAAGACAGGATGCTGCTGTCGGCAGCGTTGCGACTGACTGCCACATTATGTACAGAAGTTGCCTCCTAGTAGGAAGAACGTAAGTACGCGCTCTTCTTTTCTCAAACCGTTAATGACTGCATGCTTGACTGAATGAACTTGTAATGTAATATACAGACATCGTATAAACACAGACTGTGTGATGGTTGTAGTAATTAGTCTCTCCCTCCGCATGCACAACAAAATGCGAACTTAGAAAATATGGGCAATATGTGACATATAGAAGTTTTGGTCGTTCCGGGATGCGTACGTGTACAGCCGAAATGTTTTCTTCAGTTCAGTTTACTAGCTTAATTCCAACCATAAGTGTTGTTACCGTTGTCACCAGTTATTACGAGTCCTTTTGTAAGCAGGTATAGCTATTACGCTGATCCGAAGATCATAGGAAAGTGAGCTGCTTGTGTTACGGGGGTGATGGATACGAAGACGTGTGGCTGCAATTGGGTTACGTGGCTCGATCCACATTTATTTCACTATCGCTGTAAATGCACTTATAAAACGATGGGGTCAGTGTGCACTGTAGGAGGAGATGTCGTTTGGTGATGGCTTGTTTATGACGAGTAGTTGAGAGAGTTCAGCCGAGTCCAGAAGCTGATACAGTGAGATTCTGTATGGTGCTGTACCAGTGATTATATTAACTGTAATGTAACTGGTCGTTGGCTTCATTGTGGGATTGTTCATACACCTTGGAGTTACTCAGTGCTCACCTTCTCCATGTCCACATTTCTGTAATCATAGACTTCCGTCGAACGTGCTTTCTTTGATTTCTGCCCCAAATCACGTGTCTTCTTCCTGCAGGGAAGACACAGACAGCACAAAATGCTGTAAAGCACCTGCGAAGACAAAAGAACATTACAACACGTGTGATTCAGAGTTTATGTATTCAGACAGCAAAATGACACCGCCTCATACTCTTGCTGTAGAGCAGTCAGTAAGTTACGAATTTTTTGTGGACGGCCTTTCACATGGACTCGACCCTTTCCTCAATTTGTTTGAAAAATACCCTAAAACTACAAAATATCACATGAAGAGGCCGGAAACTCACAGACTATCCCCCTGCCTCCTCTATCCCAGGAAAGAACGACATGTCACGAGGCAGGCACGCAAGTAAGCTTCACGACGTTCACGAAGAATGGCAGCCACTATCAGTACACGCGTAACACCAGCAGTATCACATTAACAACCGAGGTACTCTTCCCCACCAAAGTAGAGGTACACATGAGACATTTAAGAAATGGAATTGTATGTGCTATCACCTATCACGGTTTTCGGGGTCGTTCAGTGGAGCGTTCGGTCAGCCAAAGAAAGTTAAGAAAGTCTTCCGAGAGATTTCATATCCAATTATATCTGCAGCTTGCAATTCCGAAACCTTTTTGGCACAAGACAGACGTATCATTTCTAGAGAGTTCTGTATTATCAGGTCGAGCAGACCAGACTGGAAAGACGGTGTCGCCGGCCGCAATGGCCGAGCGGTTCTAGGCGCTACAGTCTGGAACAGCGCGACCGCTACGGTCGCAGGTTCGAATCCTGCCTCGGGCATGGTTGTGTGTGATGTTCGGTTTAAGTAGTTCTAAGTTCTGGGGTATTGATGACCTCAGCAGTTAGGTCCCGTAGTGCTCAGAGCCATTTAAACCAAAGGCGGTGTCCCTGTCCTGCTGTGTTAAGAAGACACTTTTTCGGAACGATAGATCAGTTCCCCTAATATAAGACTGCAGATACCAGTAGCACAGATAAAATTACGTTTTGTATTATTCACCCTGTTATCGGCACGTTTCTCCCCGTAAAGCAATGTAAGCGAAGTGGAGTGGAATGCACTGTTGAACAACCTCTGGTGATCTCAACGCTTACAGCGCAAGATAGGTAAATTCGTTCCGGAGAAAACGAATCCTATCGGAGCACAAAATTCGAATATTCTCCTGTTTGAAATGACTCTGACTGAAGTATGGTCTACCAGTCGCCTCATTGTAGTTCCCTCAGCACCTTTAAAATTTTACCAGACGTCTTTGGACGCGAACATATTCGCACTCTATTTGACACGCAACTCATCTCTCATTCCGGCAAACTCCCCTCACTGTAACCCACACCCCTACTACTACTACTACTGCATCCCCTCACTGTCATTGTCTCCCTCTTGCTCTCTCTTACTGCTACTATTTCACTCACCCCTTCAAACTGCCGCCGCCTTCTCACTTTCGCTATCTCTCTCGTCCTCGATGTCACAGTCGTAGACGCTGTCTCTTTTTATCACTGGCTGTCATTCACTTTCAGCTGCACCTTCGCTTTACTCCTGTATCACTAGCACAGTCTCCTTCACTATTTTCCTAGCACTGTCAACTACGATACTATGCTACTGTTTCAGTCTCTTTCTCTCACATTTCTAATGCCTCCTTCGATCTTTCTATGCCACAGCCACCTTTTACTACCTTCCAGTATATTTGTGTCTTTTCCAATGCCGCTTTAACATTTTCTCTCTGCATAAAAAAGCGCACGAATTTGCCTGCATGCCAGAATTGCTGGGAAATTTGTAAAGTTGCTGGGGAAACCAAGATGAGGCAGCTGGTACTCCACTTTTCTGTCAGAGTCTTTTGAACAACAGCGTGTTCGCCGTTTTAGTGCTCCTGTAGGAGCATTTTTCCGCTACTTCCCCACTTTTGCCACCCACAGTAGTGAATGCCACTCATATGGATAGAACTTTATGGTTCAGTAAAATTTTGATACATTACTTTATGAAACTCAAATATTGCGCGACTAATTTTACACCTCATTGAGGATTTAACGCGCACAAAACTTTCCCTGTGCTTCAGTACTACAACGTGGGCTTCCCAGAACTCTTCTGATGTTAGTGAAGACACTTTACAACTTGTTCATCGGTGCTACGCCACTTCATAAAGTACGTTTTCGGCTCGCAACGTATTACGCCTCTTCGTTACACGCTAACACCCCTGTGATATCATGGAATACGGAATCTTCACAAATGACTGCGTAGCGTTGACTAACACGTAAGTAATATAAGATCTCCATATCTTGAAAAGACAACCTGCAATGCTGGAAGACAGATGCTACAACTAACAGGTTGTAAAAATAAAAAAAAGGTCGGGAATATCAGAAACAAATAATTATTGTGAAACGTTGAAGAGTGTCGTTAAGCTGTCCGATGTGTTGAATACAGTAAGAAAACTCAGAAATCGCAAATGGAGCCTGGACCAAATGTTTGTCTCACGATTGCAGTCCCGTTATTCCACCAGTAGCCATAGCATCTGGCCATATCCTGCGATCACGTTTTCAGCTACAAGAGCTGAAGAAAATGCTGCAATCCTCGACGAACTCTGTCCTTGGAGTGAATCATGTTCACTATCCTTCGCTGTGTAATTCGCCAAATAGTGCATTGACAAAGTCTCTACGAACTTTCAACGGTACTTGGATGACACTCCTCTCCTCACTGAACAGTTCAAATAATTATTCCAGCTCAGTGACCTAAAGCAATGGCCGGAAGTAGAACGTCGTCTTGAGCCAGAAGGACCCTTGGATAGTTTATTAAGACCCACTCAGAGTGGCAGCTGCGATAGAAGTATATGCTTTCAGAAAACCAGGTGGGGTTTCCGGAGGGTAACGGAAACTATGCGTTCTTCGTATTATACATTTTGAAATTTTTCGTTCAACAGTAGGCGACATTTTTGCATTAGCGTTTGTCGACGTAAAGGTGCGCACGACAATGTTTAAATTTCAGTTCTACTACAAAAATTAAGCGATATGTGTATTCCAGAGACGTTTTTGTTTGGAATTCAAACCTTCCTAAGATACAGTGCTCTGACTGCAGAACAAATTGCTATTACAACCTAGAAAGGACTGCCTCAGTGCTCCATGCCCAGCCCTTATATGTTTTAAACGTACACACGAGATACGGACCACGTACAACATAATTTCACCCGGCACTGATAGTCTCCTGGTTGCAGATGATTTATACCTTTCTCCTATACACCACGATCTTGAAGCCTAGTCAGCGTCTTGAATCCTGTACAGCATGATCTTGAATATCTTTGCACGGCTTTAGACAGAGTCGTTTACGCATTAACACGCTGTTACCATGTCAACAACCTAACAATTTCAACTCAGAAATGTTCCATGGTTCTCTTTAATCGGAGATGGTTGCGACGGTGTAATTCATCCATTTTATTACATAGTGTCTCCCTCCCATAGGCAACTGAAGCCTGTTGTGTTTGGAACGCGCTTCAGATGGGATGATCACATATCTATTGTAATCAGGAAACAGCATTAACATTACGATATCTGTAGATGTAAGTTGGTAGGGTGTGGAGCCCACCATTCTCTTGAACGTACCCTAGGGCTTCCTCCGCTCAGTCATCGATTATGGATACCAAAGGTGCACCTCATAAACTTGAAGCAGTACATTTCGGTGCCAGCGATTTTTCCTTGGAACAATGCGATCAACTTCGACAAATACATTACCAGTAGAGACGCTTGAATCTCCGCCGTATAAGCCACTATTTCGCCTCACACCCCGTTACACGTGCATATCTTACTTGTTCAAGTAGGGTAACTTTCGACCTTCGTCTCACGGAAACGGGCTCGGTATTGTAGGAGTATATTGTAGGAAATCCAGCCATATGGTATTAAAATCCGTCTTGGAATCCGCGGCTCGGTTTTGGTTGAAAGAATACATGATAAACAATTTTGGGTGGTTTTCTGACAACCGCCCATAAATTAATGATGCCTCCAGAAGCCTCTTAAGACACACCATACACCAAATCAATCGCAAAAGGCAGCAAACGATTGTGTCCGTTTGCCAGAGCAAGACATATTGTGAAATGTTCATATTTTGACCTGCACTGTGGGACAGTGACACTAAGACGATGCTTCTGTTGGGTATACAATATAGAAGAGCATAGCACTCAAATAAAAAATCTGTCGTCAACTGCCATGTTCTTCTATATTGATCCCAACTTGGCCGGCCTTGGTAGCCGAGCGGTTCTAGGCGCTTTAGTCTGGAACCGCGCGACCGCTACATTCGCGGGTTCGAATCCTGCCTCGGGCATGGATGTGTGTGATGTCCTTAGGTTATTTAGGTTTAAGTAATTCTAAGTTCTAGGGGACTGATGGCCTCAGATGTTGAGCCCCACAGTGCTCAAAGTCATTTGATCCCAACTTGAAGTTGTAATATTTGCTATTATTACGTGGGTCTTCAAGACTTTAATATTTGCACTGAAGGTGGTTACTCAGTGACTAAAATCGATTTTCTGTAATACATGCTTTCACACCCTTTACGACGGGTGCTACCGATTTTGTTGTTTACATACTGTCAATTGTCAACGATGGCTGTCCTCTCCTGATGTGTCTTCCCCCATAGAGGCAGCTCTGTTGACGATATCACGTTATGTTCGTTACCAGATGATACGGTTTCTACTTAATATGGAATGACCCATTAGGATCAGATCATATCCCTAATGTTCTGATGACAAACCGACAGCAAGAACGTGGGATTCTTCCCTAACACTCCTCGGCACTCTTTTAAACAATCGTGGAGAATACAGTAGCTGTTGTGCCAGAAACGGATCCACAGCACGTATCCCGCTACACATTGTTCAATGTGTTAAATGTGACAGATCTCTCTATCCCAAAAACGACATGCTACTTCGTTATAGATTAACAGCTCTGTGACGTGGGATACGGATTCGTCACAATTACTGAACAACGTGGAGTAGCATTTAAGCAATATAAGCTCTCCTTATCTTCAGCAGACAATCTGCACTGCTGGAAGACGAATGCTAAAACTAACATGTTGCACGAAAGAACTAAAAACGTCTAATCTGGATAAATTATTGTGAAACAATGAATAGTGATGTTAAGATATCTGATATCTGGAGTACAACAAGGAATCTCAGAAATCGTAACTGGAACACAGACACGAAAGACTTCGTTAGATGTAGTGCTTGACAATAAAGTACTTCTACATCTACATCCACATCCATACTCCGCAAGCCACCTAACGATGCGTGGCGGAGGGTAATTTGAGTACATATATCGGTTCTCCCTTCTATTCAAGTCTCGTACTATTCGTGGAAAGAAAGATTGTCGGTATGCCTCTGTGTGGGCTCTAATCTCACTGATTTTATCCTCATGGTCTCTTCCCGACATATACGTAGGAGGGAGCAATATACTGCTTGACTCCTCGGTGAAGGTATGTTCTCGAAACTTCAACAAAAGCCCGTACCGAGCTACTGAGCGTCTCTCCTGCAGAGTCTTCCATTGGAGTTTATCTATCATCTCCGTAACGCTTTCATGGTTACTAAATGATCCTATAACGAGGCGCGCTGCTCTCCGTTGGATCTTTTCTATCTCTTCTATCAACCCTATCTGGTACGGATCCCACACTGGTGAGCAATATTCAAGCAGTGGGCGAACAAGTGTACTGTAACCTACTTCCTTTGTTTTCGGATTGCATTTCCTTAGGATTCTTCCAATGAATCTCAGTCTGGCATCTGCTTTACCGACTATCATCTTTATATGATCATTGCATTATAAATCACTCCTAATGCGTACTCCCAGATAATTTATGGAATTAACTGTTTCCAGTTGCTGACCTGCTACATTGTAGCTAAATGATAAAGGATCTTTATTTCTATGTATTCGCTGCACATTACACTTCTCTACATTGAGATTCAATTGCCATTCCCTGCACCATGTGTCAATTCGTTGCAG
Source organism: Schistocerca piceifrons (assembly GCF_021461385.2). Classification (NCBI taxonomy): domain Eukaryota; kingdom Metazoa; phylum Arthropoda; class Insecta; order Orthoptera; family Acrididae; genus Schistocerca; species Schistocerca piceifrons. The sequence continues at coordinate 811,781,029 of NC_060141.1, forward strand.
ATCTTCCTGCATTTCAGTACAATTTTCTATTGTTACAAATCCTCGATGTACCACAGCATCATCCGCCAAAAGCCTCGGTGAACTTCCGATGTTATCCACAAGGTCATTTGTGTATATTGTGAATAGCAACGGTCCTACGACACTCCCCTGCGGCACACCTGAAATCACTCTTGCTTCGGAAGGCTTCTCTCCATTGAGAATGACATGCTGCGTTCTGTTATCTAGGAACTCTTCAATCCAATCACACAATTGGTCTGATAGTCCATATGCTCTTACTTTGTTCAGTAAACGACTGTGGGGAACTGTATCGAACGCCTTGCGGAAGTCAAGACACACGGCATCTACCTAGGAACCCCCTCTGATTCTCGTGGACGAATAGAGCCAGCTGGGTTTCACACGGTCGTCTTTTTCGAAACCCATGCTGATTCCTACAAAGTAGATTTCTAGTCTTCAGAAAAGTCATTATATTCTAACATACACTCCTGGAAATGGAAAAAAGAACACATTGACACCGGTGTGTCAGACCCACCATACTTGCTCCGGACACTGCGAGAGGGCTGTACAAGCAATGATCACACGCACGGCACAGCGGACACACCAGGAACCGCGGTGTTGGCCGTCGAATGGCGCTAGCTGCGCAGAATTTGTGCACCGCCGCCGTCAGTGTCAACCAGTTTGCCGTGGCATACGGAGCTCCATCGCAGTCTTTAACACTGGAAGCATGCCGCGACAGCGTGGACGTGAACCGTATGTGCAGTTGACGGACTTTGAGCGAGGGCGTATAGTGGGCATGCGGGAGGCCGGGTGGACGTACCGCCGAATTGCTCAACACGTGGGGCGTGAGGTCTCCACAGTACATCGATGTTGTCGCCAGTGGTCGGCGGAAGGTGCACGTGCCCGTCGACCTGGGACCGGACCGCAGCGACGCACGGATGCACGCCAAGACCGTAGGATCCTACGCAGTGCCGTAGGGGACCGCACCGCCACTTCCCAGCAAATTAGGGACACTGTTGCTCCCGGGGTATCGGCGAGGACCATTCGCAACCGTCTCCATGAAGCTGGGCTACGGTCCCGCACACCGTTAGGCCGTCTTCCGCTCACGCCCCAACATCGTGCAGCCCGCCTCCAGTGGTGTCGCGACAGGCGTGAATGTAGGGACGAATGGAGACTTGTCGTCTTCAGCGATGAGAGTCGCTTCTGCCTTGGTGCCAATGATGGTCGTATGCGTGCTTGGCGCCGTGCAGGTGAGCGCCACAATCAGGACTGCATACGACCGAGGCACACAGGGCCAACACCCGGCATCATGGTGTGGGGAGCGATCTCCTACACTGGCCGTACACCACTGGTGATCGTCGAGGGGACACTGAATAGTGCACGGTACATCCAAACCGTCATCGAACCCATCGTTCTACCATTCCTAGACCGGCAAGGGAACTTGCTGTTCCAACAGGACAATGCACGTCCGCATGTATCCCGTGCCACCCAACGTGCTCGAGAAGGTGTAAGTCAACTACCCTGGCCAGCAAGATCTCCGGATCTGTCCCCCATTGAGCATGTTTGGGACTGGATGAAGCGTCGTCTCACGCGGTCTGCATGTCCAGCACGAACGCTGGTCCAACTGAGGCGCCAGGTGGAAATGGCATGGCAAGCCGTTCCACAGGACTACATCCAGCATCTCTACGATCGTCTCCATGGGAGAATAGCAGCCTGCATTGCTGCGAAAGGTGGATATACACTGAACTAGTGCCGACATTGTGCATGCTCTGTTGCCTGTGTCTATGTGCCTGTGGTTCTGTCAGTGTGATCATGTGATGTATCTGACCCCAGGAATGTGTCAATAAAGTTTCCCCTTCCTGGGACAATGAATTCACGGTGTTCGTATTTCAAATTCCAGGAGTGTAATACGTGTTCCAAATTTCTACAACTGATCGAAGTTAGAGATATAGGTCTATAGTTCTGCACACCTGTTCGACGTCCCTTCCTGAATACGGGGATGACCTGTGCCCTTTTCCAATGTTTTGGAACGCTACGCTCTTCTAGAGACCTACGGTACACCGCTACAAGAAGGGGGGCAAGTTCCTTCGCGTATTCTGTGTAAAATCGAACTGGTATCCCATCAGGTCCAGCAGCCTTTCCTCTTTTGAGTGATTTTAATTGTTTTTCTATCCGTCGTTCATCTATTTCGATATCTACCATTTTGTCATCTGTGCGACAATCTAGAGAAGGAACTACAGTGCAGTCTTCCTCTGTGAAACAGCTTTGGAAAAAGGCTTTTAGTATTTCGGCCTTTAGTCTGTCATCCTCTGTTTCAGTACCGTTTTGGTCACAGCGTGTCTGGACATTTTGTTTTTATCCACCTACTGCTTTGGCATAAAACCAAAATTTCTTAGGATTTTTTGCCAAGTCAGTACACAGAACTTCACTTTCGAATTCGTTGAACGCCTCTTGCATAGCCCTCCTCATACTACATTTCACTTTATGTAATTTTTGTTAGTCTGCAAGGCTTTTGTTATGTTTAAGTTTGTTGCGAAGTTCTCTTTGCTTCCGTAGCTGTTTTCTAACTCGGTTGTTATACAACGGTGGCTCTTTTCCATCTCTTACGATCTTGCTTGGCACATACTCATTTAATGCATATTGTACGGTGATTCTGAACTTAGTCCACTGATCCTCAACGCCATCTGTACTTGAGACGAAACTTTTGTGTTGAGCTATAAAGTACTCTGAAATCTGCTTTTTGTCACTTTTGCTAAACAGAAAAACCTTCCTAGCTTTTTTCATATTTCTGTTTACGGCTGAAATGATCGGTGCAGTAACCACATTATGATAGCTGATACCCTGTTCTGCGTTAACTGTTTCAAATGTTTCGGGTCTGTTTGTCACCAGAAGGACTAATACGATATCGCCACGAGTCAGTTCTCTGTTTAACTCGCGAGGAGGTTTATTGGCCTAGATTGGCCAGTAGATTAATCACCCTCCTACGGGATGTAAGATAAATTCCTCCGCACATAAGTTCCAAATCGGATATGTAGCGTCATTATTCCTTACTAATTTAAGCATTAGATCCGGTGTTTAACACCTACGGTTGAATTCAATCTGATATCTACATAGGCCCACTTGGTATTCCATTCCTACATCTGTTTGTAAACCTCGAGATTCTCTTCTACGGTTTTACGAAAAACTGTTCTGGCACAATAAGTTCACCTGTCTTATTCGACGAACATTGTTATGTTTATACTAATGGCTTGTTCTTTCAAGAGATTTCAGCAGTACGACGTGTATTTCTTGTCCAGAAGCTGAAATATTCCAAGCAGTTTCGTCTTCCACCACATGTCTCATTTTCTACAGTAGAAGCTATAGCGATTCGAGAGAGTCTCAAATCTGGTCGTCCCGCGAGGCTCTAGAACGTTCTATAGAGTAACAATCCAAATGTGTATAGGAATGTGTTCAGCAATGACTATGGATCAGTGAAATGAATATTCGGGTACTGCAACTAAGCTAAGAGGTACATGAATCTCCTTTCCGTGGAAACGAGGTCACTTGGGATTAGTCTTCAATGACTAGGACGAACAGATGACGAACAAGGCCGGTGTTTCTCACCCTGTAATTAATGTCATTTACCATCCTCTGATATCGGGTTGCAGAGGACGAAACTCGCCAAGGAAGAATGGGCAGAGGATTGGGTCTTTTAGTGTACCATAGAATTCAATACTACACTCCAATAGAAGCACCTATTAGAAGCTCCAGCAGGTTTCGAAAGTTTCAGGAGAGGAGAAGGCTGGTAACTGTTTTTCTACAGATACATCGAAATACAATGCAACTGTTTCCTGCACGATCTTGAAGATCTCTCTTCCGTCAAGTGTTACTGTTTTATTGTGCCATGAAGATCCTGAAATACCCTTCCCAGTCCTCAATAAGCACGTACTCTGTATCCAAATTTTATTTCTTTTGGTCTAGGTCAGATAATTAATTGAACTTGTTGTGCCTGATTGTAGGTTGCACTTTGCACCATGTATTTTCTGTTCATCACTTGGTTCCGTTTCTGCAATCTCCCCATAAGTTTCAGTATCTGACTGAAGAAAGCTGTTTATCGCAGTGTTAGCGTGGTTTGGACAGAGAAAGGTAATTTAGGGTTGTACATGTGTATAAATTCCGCTATGGAATAAGAGACCGCTTATTTGCGAAAAACAATGTAAAGATAAATTTTTTCGATGTACGAAAGCGTGATGAAAAGTGATGCCTCCAAATTTTTTATTATGTTCTCAATATCGGTTGAGGTATTACATGTCATGCAAATTACTCGGTTGACTTTTTAGCATCGGAGATGGAAGTTGAAATACGCTGGCGCTAGAGTGCTCCGAGTTTTTTTCGTGTAACATGTCTGTGTCCATCGTAACTATGTCGTTGCGTGAGAAACAGAATCACAAAAAACAGAAAATACGAATTCGGAGAGTTCGTCTACACATGGAACACAGACGAGGGCTGTGACATCTGAAACAATCCGTCAATTGTGTTCTCTGTCATCGATACATTCCCGACTAGGTCTCATTTGTTTTCCAAAACTTAAAGATTACCCTCGAGGACTTCGCTTTAATAGTAATGGTTCAAATGGTTCAAATGTCTCTGAGCACTATGGGAATTAGCTTCTGAGGTCATCAGTCCCCTAGAACTTAGAACTACTTAAACATAACTAACCTAAGGACATCACACACATGCATGCCGGGGCAGGATTCGCACCTGCGACCGCAGCGGTCGCGCGGTTCCAGACTGTAGCGCCTACAACCGCTCGGCCACCTCGGCCGGCCTTAATAGTAATGAAAGGGTGCAAGCAGAGGTGATGTAGACATGAAGAATAAAGGTGTAGAATGTTAATAACGTACGCTTTATTTAAAAACCTTAAGAGATTCAGCACTTTGTACACATTCAGCAACGACACACACATTCACATTCACAGTAGAGAATACAAGGCGCAGAAGACAGTGAGGAAGAAGAGGTGGAATGTAATGACAAAAGCGATGCATTACGAATGAGGAAATGCTCCAGAACACCAAACCCTGAGCCAACACTAACAGTAAATATGCTCCATGCCTTGTGTCGTGTCCACCTGAGATACTGAATACATCCGAGAGAAGTCGATTCAGATGTGCGCTGCCTGGATGTACGGGTTTCACGTTATGCAGTACACTAAATGTATTTGTCTCACAGAAAAAAGGAACTGTTCTTTTCAATTCCATGAAAAAGCAGAAACGCAGCGACTTCAGGCAGTAACACATGTTGTCCCACGCTAAGACCACTGCACAACTAGACTGGTGCGTCATCAGAAGACAGTACATGCCCTGAGCCTTCTGCAGACACAGCTACACTGCGGTACGTATAATACCTGCGTCATGCTTTGAGAGAGAAATGGAACGGCGACTGGAAAGCTGCTCCAAAGTTGAGCTGCGCGAGGCAGTTCGATTCGTGTCGGCAAAACATCTAAATTTCACACAAACTGACCGTGAATTCTGGCTGTGTGTGGACATAATGCAATGACGCGTCCCGCTGTATTGGAATGGTGTCATCAGTTTAACCAATGCTAATCAGCTGTGTAAGACGCTGATAGGAAAGGAAGGACATCGATATTGACATCGATCAAAGAACCCAATGTCCAGACCATCGAGGAACTGATTCAAGAAAGTCGCCATTTTCCGGCGATGAAGACATTCACATTGAGGTTCTGGAGAGATTCCGTGACCAAGGAGTGGATTTTTATAATCAAGTAATTGAAGGACTGGTGGAAGGCTCCGAGGCCTGTTTACAGGGATTTGGTAACTATGTTGCTAAACTGTCTCATGTATCTGTGTCAGTTTGAAGTGTAGGAGAGCATTCAGTAAAATTTGCTTTGCCTATCACGGGAATCTTTATCTTACTATTTGAGGTACTTTACTGTGGTACTTGCAAATATATATATATATATATATATATATATATATATATATATATATATATATATGTATGTATGTATATGTATCAGTCGGCAGTTTATAAGTAAACGTCAGCAAATTAATCCGCGGAAATAAGTCATTACCAGGATGAGAAACGTGTGTGAGTACTGATGTAAAATATGTACTGTGTGTCCTAATATTTGGTGAATATCAAGAATTTTTGTAAATTAGTATTTCAATCTTATTTGGTCCCAGAAAAAAACATTGACCAACGACACAAAAGTTTCACGTACGATATGTAAGTTCAAGATTCATGAGGATACAAAACATTTTTTTGATTTACAGGAGGTAAAAACATGATTAAATAAAATTTGTGTTAACTGTGATTACATAAAGGTGATATTGTCCATGTGTATGCTTCTCATTCTCTCCTGAGCTGTGTTTGGTATATTCTGCCTGTAGCTGATATGTGAATATTTATTAGCTACAAACCATGGCCCTTCAAGAAAATTGTTCAATAATTTGAAATCATTGTTTGCACTGCTTATATTCTGCTTGCTCAGCATATATTATTTTGTATTTGTACCAGGTTTTTCGCAGTGTGGCACAATAAACCCAATCCAAATATAACGAGCAGTAAAACTCCTACAAGGGAAAGCTACATTGGTGTTGCCTGTTCTATTTATGCCTGTCTCGGATAAATCCACACGTTGTTTGCCCTACGACCCAGTTGGTTTCTGCCTATTTGGCAGATTAATGTACGAGTGCTGTTGTTTTATAAAGACCCGATCGGTTGCGAAATGGGAAGCACGGTGATAGTCAAAAATTATTTATTTGGAAGAGTTGGTTGGTTTGGGGGATGGGACCAAACTGCGAGGACTTCGATCAATTCGGATTATGGAAGGATGGAGAAGGGAGACGACCGTGCCCTGTCAAAGGAACCATCTCAGCATTTGCCTGATGCGTTTTAGGGAACTCACGGAAATCCAAAAATCCGGATAGACGAACGCGGGTTTCAACCGTCGCCCTCAGGATCGCAAGTCAAGTATGCTAACCATTGCGCCACATCCATCAGTTCGCAAAACTTGGCTAACACCATCCATCTACTTCTCTACATAGGCACCGTTCAGCGTTAGACAAACGTCGCATCCTTGTACTGCATTTGCAATACCCAAGCCTTAGAAGGCAGCTGCCTGCGCTTTCCGAAAATTCTCTAGGCTGGTCTGCAGTCTTGTCTAGTCGGGACTGCGTGGTGGATGATATGTGCAGGTGTCGCAGTGCTCGTCTCTGTTCCACGTGAAACCAACTCTTCTTCATGGAGAGCGGTTCATGTGAGCAGAGATGAAACTCAGAGGGAGCCATTTCGGGCTGTAGGGCAGGTGATCAAACACTTTTCATCGAAAACGCTGCAGGAGCAACTTCATTGCCGCTGCAGTGTGTGGCCAGAAATCTCATGAAGAAGAAGGAAATCCCTAACAGTAACGGTACGTGAGCTGCATGTAATAAGGCGAAATCTATCGGCAGGCTCTTGTTCTTGGCGGGGCCATTATTTTCTGTGCACTTTTACTTGCTCTCTGTGCTCTCACAGCTGAAAATAGTGACATGACGCGATCGACCGGCATACGTGGGACACAGCCGGAGACATCTCTGCAAGGTTTCATCGGATTTCCTCTGTGGTTTAGACTTTACTACCCAGCAGACCTTAATAATGGAATAGCCTTCGTATGAGAGGACTACTAGTAACTTGCTGATATTAGCGACGCCGACAGAGCAGCGAAACTGGTTTCGCTAATGCGTCTATTGGCCAGCGACCCATATCAATCTTAATCAGCTACGGCTTAATTTTGAATGTGGACGAGTAGGAAGAGCAGCACACGATGACGGAGAGGTTAATGCACTGGAGTTTCCTACGTTTCGAGCCGTTCAGGGATCTCAGCTAAAATTTATTTCATTTCCGTAAGTCAGTTCAGTCGGATGCCAGATTGGTACATCTGAGAATAGAGGATCCTTACGGTGGCACGTCTTTATCGGATCCTCGCGTCACCGAGTTGCCAAGGCCATGTTTTCCTTTCAGCTATATTGCGATCCACCGAATAAGCTGAAGTTCCAACACAGCTCTAGATATCCCTTTAAACTGTTGGCAAAATTTAGGATCATTAGTCAGCAGTTTGATTCCTAGTAATTAAGTCTCCATCTTCCTAATTTGTGCCTGTAACTCAACAAAATCACTCACTATTTTAATTGGAAAATTATTATTTTTCCACACAATAAATGGTTCACAATTATCATCCACTTCGAAACGTCTTTTTTGAGTCTGTGAAGTCTCCCTAAGTAGTGAATGTATTCTATTATCGACAACGCTAAATAACTACCTTCACTACATTAGTCGTAAATTTCAGTAAATGTATCAACAGCAAATATATAGTGGACAAACATTTTAGATTCGTAAAATAGCTGCTAGCTGCGTTTACTGAGTCATTGCGTTGTCAATATACACCTCAACACAAAATGCAGCTGTAGCAAGATGAATAAATACGGCGGCATTGACACGCGCTTTTTATGCTAGTAGATCCTTTAATATATATATGCGCAACACACTCACGGGCGTTTAACCAATTATACTCCATTTAGACCTGTTCTGTGACTTATATATCGTTGTGTCCGAATAAAACGCTGAATATCGAGGTTCCAGGAACATGCAAATAAAATTCAAAAACCCTAAATCGTTTTCTTATTCATAGTACTTAGCTAGAACATAGTACCTGACAGGAAGGAAAGTTATTATGTATTACTGACTCGACATAGTACCGACGTGCATGGTACTGGAGCTCGACTTTCCAGCAAAAAACGACATTTAACATATTTTTCTGAGCATGTCAACCTGTATAAAATATTTCAAATCACTTTCAGTAACAATAATGTTATTGTTAAGCTGATCATAACATGGTGTCTGAACTTAGTTTCTTCGCAATGCTTGAGCCGAAAACAAAATTCTGATATTGTGAGGAAAGAGTGATGATGATTCAAAGCTGGTTTATCTTTTATTTTCCACGCAGTCCCACCTTCTTGTGGACTCAACACTATTTGTTTGTGGTAATCGCACATTCAGCCTTTACTTAATGAAAAACCAACTTAAACTGGATATTAATATTACTACTACAGTGCTACATTCGCATTACATGTGAGTCTGGAATCTTTGGATCGCATTTAAACAGTCCTGTTTATGAAAAGGTTTAATTTGATTGACACCGGATGTTAGGTAATCTATCTGCGTAGCACATACGGCAAAGAACTTATCTGTGGTGGCGGTAGGTCGGAGAATTACTGATGAACCATTTCATCGGACGTAGACTCACTACGGCTGGGAGAAACATGTACACACCCGAGCGGGAGACATGAGAGCTAAAGTTTAGCAACTTCTATTACCGATTAGTGCATCTACTCTGTGGACTGGTGAGATTGCTAGAAGAGTCCTGAGGAAGTGCAATTCATCCACAAAAGAAGATACTTACAAAAACCTTTGTCCAAGCAATTCTTCACTACTGCTGATCACTCTGGATCCTTGGAATAATAGAAGAGTTGGAGGAGATCCAACGGAGATCGATAGGTGCTCTCGCGGGATTGTATAGTAAGCGGGAGAGCGTTAAGGAAATGCTCAACTCCAGTAGGAGACTGCACAAGAGTTGTTGTGCAACACGGAGAAGATGCTGTGGAAAGTGGGAGAGACTGAGTTCCGGAGAGAATAGGGCAGGATATTATTTCCTCGCTTACAGCTGTCCTGAAATGATAATGGTGTGATACTCTGACTGATTACAGACATTACAGTAGCGTATTATTAAGCGGTCGTCTCAAGCACGAATCGCGAATACAAGAGGAAAAATGGTTCAAATGGTTCTGAGCACTATCGGAGTTAACTGCTGAGGTCATCAGTCCCCTAGAACTTAGAACTACTTAAACGTAACTAACCTAAGGACATCACACATATCCATGCCCGAGGCAGGATTAGAACCTGCGACCGTAGCAGTCGCGCGGTTCCAGACTGTAGCGCCTAGAACCGCTCGGCCACTCTGGCCGGCAATATAGGAGAAAAGGTGGGAATTCAGAAGCACTCTCGGCCACACGTCGTAAGGTGGCTTGCGAAGTATAGATTTCTATATACAGTGATAGGCGATCACGCTGGAGACTGTGAGCCCCACATACGAAGCTCTATATTATTCTGATTACGACGTATGAGGTAATAGCATTCAACAGTAGCCGTTTTTTATGGCTGATGCACACAGTCGGGGATTTCTACTTCGACGTTGATGATGGCTGAGTGTAGACAGTTATTGGTCACTTACCTCCACTGGCTTCATGGTTTCCTCCGATATCTGCCTGTCTTCAGTAATCAACCTTTTTTCGGCGACGACTTAAGCTCCTTCTATCACAGATGTGCAGCTCACTTCACTTTTCAGGAGATTCTTTTTCTACAATCACCGATACGCACCTCAACAGCTTAAGTTCACCAGGCAGACAATTGCTAGGCAACGCACGCAGCACGTCCCGCGATCTTTAATTGTTGTGAGGCTCGCCTAGGAACAATGCTAATAAAGACTTATCATCGCGTATGACTCTAGAGAACTTTGTAACCAAACGCGATTTGTTTGTAACTGTCGGTAATCCACTAAATAATGCTCGTAAGAAAAGAAAACACAAAAAATTTATTTCTGCATCACCGAAAATCCGGAATCTTAATTTAAAGTTGTCCCAAAATAGCAAAATAAATGGGTGATAGAAACTTTCAGCAATATCCACATGTTTTGCAGTTACTTTGACTAGAACCGTTCCTCGAAAAATGGCTCTGAGCACTATGGGACTTTATATCTGAGGTCATCAGTCCGCTAGAACTCAGAACTACTTAAGCCTGACTAACCTAAGGACACCACACACATCCATGTCCGAGGCAGGATTCGAACCTGCGACTGTAGCAGTGGCGCAATTCCAGGCTGAAGCGCCTAGAACCGCTCGGCCACACCGGCCGGCGAATCGTTCCTCGGTTTATATTCCTGTGATAAGATCGAAACATTTTCATATTGTGATATTCTGGCGAAAATGAGCACGAAATATGATTGAAGGAGGTATTCGCCGTGAAATTTGTAAATTTATGCATTCAAGCAACGCGACCATCTACAGTTCGTTTAGTGAATTGAAATTTATTTCTGATTTTGGAGAAAACAATCGACACTGAATGGCGTGAGCGTCAAGATCACCTCATCGTGAGGGGTAAATGTCGTGTTAAGAAGAGTAAGCGACAGCACACAATGACGATACCTCCAACGTATTAACAAATTAACGAAGGAGTAATGCATACAGTTGTTTCAATATAAAGTCGACTGCACAGGTTGGGCGTATGAAGTACTATATAGCAGAGCTCCCTGTAAAATACCTTCATTGAAAATGGCGTGTAAACATACGACTGAAGTTCTTTAAATGCGAAATGTGAGCTAACACAAAAGTGCTACCGATGGGAGGTTTGCGTGCCCCTTTCCGGAACAGTGCAGTGCATGAGTAGTATGGAAAAAATGAGAAAGAAAGAAGGAAGGAAAGAAGCCTGGGTTTAACATCCCAGATAAAAAGGGTGAGAAAGGAGTACCTGAACGAATAAACATGTTTCACAGTAAGGGAAAAGAATGTACCAGGGTGAAAGGTGCAGATACGTTCCATACCAGAAATTATAACTGTACCTAAAAGTTGACATTAACCAAGAAATGACAAAACGCTTTTAACTAACGATTTCCAAAATGGAATTTCTCACCCGCCTAGCTTCAACTACGATTTGCGATCAGAGTCCGTTTACTCCTGTCGTGCGGCAGTAACCACGTCGCACACCTTTCCGCATCTCCGCCAGTGCACTCACTGCCCATCTACACACCTCTTGTACGCCGTACTACCGCCATCCGTATGTGTGCACACTGCCGTCTCGTGGCTTCGGTCACGTCAGTGTATTCTTCTGTTTGAGTTCAGCAGAGGGGTGACAGCAGAGGAGGCAGCCAGAAACATTTGCACCGTCTATGGAGTAATACAATCGGACAGAGATTGGCAAGGAAATCGTTTTCTAGTTTTAAGGAGTATGGTTTTGAGATTAGGGAGTCCGCAGCTCGTGGTCGTGCGGTAGCGTTCTCGCTTCCCGCGCCTGGGTTCCCGGGTTCGATTGCCGGCGGGGTCAGGGATTTTCTCTGCCTCGTGATGACTGGGTGTTGTGTGATGTCCTTAGGTTAGTTAGGTTTAAGTAGTTCTAAGTTCTAGGGGACTAATGACCACAGATTTTAAGTCCCATAGTGCTCAGAGCCATTTGAACCGTTTGACATTAGGGATTCTCCACGTTCAAGAAGACCTTCGAGGTTTGATGAAGTTATTGTAAATGCATTAATCCTCAATGGACCACTTCATCATACTCGAAAAATCCCATATGTGAGGAACTGTGATCAATGCACCCTCGTGTGGCTTTCGAAAATAGGAAACGTAAACGCAAAACAGTTACAAGCAGTGATAGTTTTGACGAGGCCGTTGTCAGGAGAATTGTTTACAACTTTTATCTGACCGAAAAACGAGTGGCTACAGTGGAAGGAATTAAAAAGAAATTAAAAGAAGCTGTAGACTTTGAAGGTAGCAATATTAGTGTAAGGTGGTTGTTAAAGAAAGGTAGCAATATTAGTATTTTTTAAAGAAAAAATGAAGCAGACTCATATTGTTGGACAGAGACAACATCCTAGAAAAAAGAATTGCATATCTGAAACAATAAATACACTCAAGAGCAAGAGCCAAAGAAATTGGTTCACCTGCCTAATATCGTGTATGGCCCCCGCTAGCACGCAAAAGTGCCGCAACACGACATGGAATGTACTCGGATAATAGATGAAGTAGTGCTGGAGGCAATTGGGCCCATGATTCCTCCAGGGCTGTCCATAAATCCCTAAGAGTTCGAGGTGACGGAGATTTCTTCTGAACAGCATGTTCAAGACATCCCAGACATCCTCAATAATGTTCATGTCTGGGGAGTCTGGTGGTCAGCGGAAGTATTTAAAGAGCTCCTGGAGGCACTCTGTAGCAATTGTGGACGTGTCGAGTGTCGCATTGTCCTACTGGAATTCCCCAGGCCCGTCGGAATGCAGAATGGGCATGAATGGATGCAAGAGATTAGACAGGACGCTTACGTACGTGTCATCTGTCAGAATCGTATCTAGACGTATCAGGGGTCCCATATCACTCGAACTGCGGACGTCCCAGACCATTACAGATCCTCCACCAGCTTGAACAGGTCAGGTGAACCAAGGTTTTTAACGAGGCGTTACTCCTCTCACTCCTCTTTTTTCAACTGGACTTGGGACGGCTTAGGTGGAGTTGTTTGTTCTCTGTTGTTATTAAAAGTGAATAATTTAGAGAAAGTGTAAAATCTACTTTTATGAGACAGTAGTATTAAATTATTTTAATACTTGTAGGAGCATCAGTCAATAATTATTATGTTGCATTTCGCGCATGGCAGGTACGATGTTGACAATATGAGCAGATAGCCGTATTGGTCGACCACAGTATTATTGCACTTTGTGTTATCGTGAATCAGCGCGTCATCGTGGTTGATAATGTATGAACAACCGAGCTGACATCACTGACAGTGTGATGCATTTTCCTCAGTCGACACTGTACTTGTTTACTCTAACATCACCGCGCGTTTTCGGTAACGGCCAAGTGCAATAATATCGTGGTTTAATAGCAGTTTACCATTGTTTTCCACGTCGTTGTGAAGTGATGATGGTTACATAGACGAAATTTTCTATCCTGAAACGGCTGTCTTGGCCGTATCTGTATTGATACCTGAAGGGACCGATAATTAATCAGTTTGGATATTTCTCTTAATTATAAAGATTTCTTGCTTAGGGCACGCACTTGTCATATATTTGAAACACAACAGAGTCTGCTGCTGCTGGTTTTTGTGGAGAGGATAATTTAGCTGGGTGTAATACCTGTTCTCACATTATAGTGTGACTCGGTAAAATGTTAACTACAAATTACTAATGAATTAGCTAGCGTATTTGTCGCGACGTTTTGTAGAAAAATCTCTCGTAACCGCCTATTTATTAGATCATCATCAACCAAAAATCAGTGGTATTTATTACATTCGGTTTTCCGCTTTCTTCCTTACAGAACGGTCTCAGCAGTAAGGCATTTGTAACGAATAATGAGTGTATTTCAGACATTTATCTATCGCAAATATTCAACTATATCAACACTACTTCACTGTTGTACGAATGAAAACACTACGACAGTATTTTCAGATATATGCTTTCTCTATTGCTTACCTTCGTTAAAAGATGACTGCAGTTTCAGGAAAGACTTCAAACATGGTAAGTCCAGCATATCATATACGGTGAAACTTCGATAGAACAATATTCATGGGACCAAGAAAATGATATTTTTATAGGAGCGTCATTTTTACAATGAGGTTTTCTTAATAATGACTACTACAGTACTGTATCATAAGGGTCGGTATATACGGTAATTGTAACACGTTTCCGATGAGAAATAACTTTAAAAACAAATAATAAAGCACGATTTGTTCACTTCACTTATCAGTGGAGTACCTTACCCTCATGTAGAGAAGAATTCGCCCATCTTCCTTAGCTCCTATTTCCTTAAAGATTTTCTTGTAAATATTGTCTCTATCTCCTCTAACGCAATCAACTGTTCCGCTGAAACACTGGTGACTGAAAATGCTACTTGCTGAACATTTTCCAGTTGACCTATTAGTTCCATCAGAGGAAAATGATTCACGCTTATCACATCACTCTCATCATCAGAATATTCAGCAGGTATAATTACCCTTTAACTCTTCGATGACAGATTCTAGAATCATGTCACAAGCCTGCTTCGCGTTTGCTACACTAGGGATTGTCCACCTTTCTTTCAATATTTGCGATCACGTCTTGAATTAGAGCTGAACGCTATTTCGTCATGAAGCTCTTAATTATCCCCATGTCAATTGACTGAAAAATCGGAGTACATTTCGGGGAGCAGTAACATGATTCTACATTCACCAACTGCGACATGGTCGCGTATACAAACAGTGATCCAATACTGTCAAATGTTTTTTATTTCAATCTTTGATTACAATATGAATTCTTTAGACGATGACCGGTTTCAGTCTGCAATGACCATCCTCAGATCTTTTTTACACCATGGCTTTATCACATTAGGACATGGTGTAAAAAAGATCTGAGGATGGTCATTACGGACTGAAACCGGTCATCGTCTAAAGAATTCATATTGTGATCAAAAACTGGAATAAAAAACATTTGATTCTACATTCTTCAACGCTGGCAATTTGTTATGCGCACTACAATTATCTACCAGAAATGCAATATACTTATTCCTCCTTTTATCTCGTTATCAAGCAAAAGCAGCCACCCACTAAAGAAAGCAGACGTCATCCAAGCTTTTCAATATGCCTTGTAGTTGAATGCAATAAAATAAATCACATTTCTAGTAAGGGAAATACATAAACTTTTTCTGGTGTAGTACTGTACTGTATGTAGTCTTGATGCACATGCATAACATTACAACTGAATGTCCTGAATCAACTTAAAAATTAAAGGAAGATAAGATGAAATGTATGTACTCTTACCCGCTAGGTTTCTCATATTTTTTTAAGCATCAGGTATTTGTTGATCGTCCGATCGCGAGAGGTGTCAACTTCCGTCTCAGTGACTCATTGTTTCCAGAAAAGAACCCTGAGGGGTGTTTTAAATTGCTTCCCTCTTTTGCACTTTTCTCCTCTAAAGGCCATCGATTTCTCTGGCATCAGCTGGTAAAACAGTCCGGTCTCATATGCACTGTTCATGTGTTTGGGACTGTATTTTTCCACCAGCTTACACGTGCTAACATTCTGCATCACCTAAAGGTGCAGATTTTTCTTCACCTGAAATCACTTTAAAAATGATCTCATGTCTTTATATCTAAATCTCTGCAATCAACCGTAATAGCCTTAAAATTAGAATCGTCATGCAACTTATCGCAATCTAAGGCTTTTTGACATTTCAATTGATTTTGTGCTCGCAAATAAATAAAAAATCATAGTGAAGCACTGTCCACATCGCCACATGAACCGCTTTCATTCTTTTTCTTGAAAGGTTAAACTTGCCACTTAGTGAACTTTGTTCAATTTCTTTTTGTTTATCGAGGAATGCAGATAACGTTAATACTTCCTCGCGACGTCTAGCTGTTTGGTTCCGTTATCGATCTCTTTGAAAATGTCCTTTTTAGTCTCTAACCTTATCTGTTTTCGAGTTCCAGCCATCGTCCAAACCTTATTAGTCAAGTCCATGTCGTATATGCAACAAGATAGAAACATCCAAAAATCGCGAAAGTCGCGGAAATAAACTTCGTTTGAACCCCCCCTCCCCCCCCCCCCCCCCCGCCCCGACACTGAAGACTGCAACTCAAGATCGACAATGTACCTATTTAAACATATAACAATGGTTCAAACGCAGGAGGTCTATGACTCTGTAACTGACGCTGAGAAGTGGTCGCCCGCGGCTGTAAGGAGTTTGCTACTTGCTTACTGCCAGCTCTGTACGTAGCGAAGCTTCCGAAAATATGACGCTGAAGGTCCTGAGGTTTTAGGAGCAAATTCTTAGAAGCTGAAAATAGTTATATTCCCGAAATTTTGTCTTAGTTATTACGGAGTGTTGCTAAAATTACTCCATCGTTATAATGAGCCGTATACAGAACAGTACATACAGGAAACCTGCCGGGACTCTATAAAATTATCGCTGCATCCGGGTTTATGATTGTATCGGTAATCGTTGAACGGAGGTTTGACTGTACTACATATTCACTATTCACAGAAGACAGAAGCAAATCTGATATTGATACTAGCAATTCGACAACCCTGGAAAGCCTAGCAAACCGACGCAGTGTGGCGCCATGTGCAGGAAAAATTGTAAACTCCACCGGCACATACACCCTCATTCGACTACGTGAAGTTCCAAGGTTGTTAGAGTGTACCAGTGTCCTGTGGTTAGAAAACAACTCTCTGACATTAAATTTCAAAGAACGCAGCCATCTGGCTCACCTCGATGACATTACTGGTTAAACAATTCAACGCTCCGTTCACCAGCAAACTTAAGTTTCAAAATTCACAAATCCTAGGTCTAAATGAGACAAGAAATTCAAAATCTTCTCGTTCTAAGTCCAAAGAGATGGGAAGCACACTGATTATTATAGAGCAGTACTTGAGGGAACCCCACTGGTTGTCGGAGCTGTGAATAACTCATTCATGGGGTCTGTATGGTTGTCAAACACACGTCACTGTCGTGTGTAGTGGAGGGAAAGGAACAGCAGCTGCCGTGTCGTGCAGCACCGTCCCGGATGATGGCAGGCGCTGGCCGCACCAACACCGCAGCCACAGCCGCCTCTTGCCGTAAGCCTAGGTCAGCTACACAGCTCACGCCGTATTCGCAACTGGCCTGCTGGACGCGCCAGCGGGCGTTTAGGTCTCGTGTAACGAGCTGCTTTCACCTGTCCAATATAAGTGTGAATCGGCCTGCGCCACGACATTTTGGATTGCAGGCAGATGTTCGCCCGTCTCCTACTGGCTGATACGTACTGAATACCTCAACACAGTCTTCTTCATTCGCACTTTCGAACTGTACAGTGTCTTATGGTTCTTCACAAACATTACTAGCCACACGCTACGACTATGACTACCTTTAGTGCTTTGTGTTTCCGTCTCCTTCCGTATTTACAAACAATAGTAATCACAGTATACTTATTTCTTACTTGTTGGGACATGCAGTTCATTCCAGTTGAGTACGTCACTTAGTAGGTACTTAAACGGAGGCTTTCATGACACCTTAAACACTTCTCAGTTTAGAAATTTCACAGTAGCTGACTATGTCGAAGAACTTCCAGTACACTGAGACAGGAGCCGACGGAAGCATAAAGTTCAACACCAGGTGTATTCTTGCACTTTTTAGAACAATTAGTGTAACAAAAAGACTGAATTTTATCTCGAAAACAGCGAATATGGTTCCGAAGGTAATGGAATTTTATAGGTACTGTTAATGACAATATGCTGGTAGCTAGGAACTCTACTCTGCAATCATAAATTCGTCGTGATATTCCTTATTTCGCTAATGTGGTGACATCTCGGAGCTGTACTGAACGTCCAACCAGAAGTCGGGAACACTTACTTTATGCTTCAACACACACATGAGGATCATCGAAAAGTTTTTTAATAGATACTTGCCATGGATTAGTGATCAATTTTGGAGCGCAGGTTCAACGCAATTGGATACTTTAAATTTACCCGAAAGAGAACACCTAGTGCGCAAGGGTACTTAATCGTTCACCTATTGCTCCAGCTGTGAGTGGAGTAGGAAAGGAAACGGCTAACAGTGATGAAAGATACACTCTACGATGTGTAGTTTGATGGCTTCCACTGCATGCATGAACGCTTTTTTAAGTTTGTTATCTACTCTACAATTGACTGTACTACATTCCTCTCCACCATTTTTCCTTTACATTACGTGGGATTTCCATAAAATTTGCGTCTTCCATCCATTTCTCCGTTACTTTACAAAGTCAGACAACGATTCAAGTCAGCCACAATAAAGGGAACGAACTATCGTTAAATGTTATTACTACATCAAACAGAAAATCAATGAAATAAAAGCGAATGCCTTGACAGAAATAGACGTGCCGAGGACATTAACTTTTGACGTCAGAACTGAAGCAGTCGCCTGCACTAGTGTCACAACAAGAACAAAACAGAACAGAACAGAACAATAGATCACCACAGTCTCTTTGTCACACAATAACTGTCAAGCAATTTGCTAAACGAGAAAATGGATGCCAAATACAAACGAACCTAAAATATCCAAGTTTGGCGATCTTCTACAAAAGCTAGAAATTTAGCTCGGTCGTCAATGTGAGACGCTTACAACAGTTTGCACAACGAAACTTTGCCTCGAATCCTTGCAGAAAATCCAAAGAGATTCTGGTCGTGCGTAAAGTATGCTAGCGTGAAGTCATAGTCTTCTCTGTGCTATAGCAATGGAAATTTTATCGACGGCAGTTCTGCCAAAACAGAGTTACTAAACACAGCTCTCAGAAATTCCTTCTCCTAAGAAGACGAAGCAAATATTACAGAATTCGAATGAAGAACAGCTGTCATTATGACTAACTTAGAAGGAGCTGTCATCAGAGTAGTGAAGCAATTTAAATCACTTATTAAAAGTAAGTCTTCCGGGCCAGATTGTATGTATATCAATTATGTTCCTTTCAGAGTATGCCGATGCAGTAGCTCCACACTTAACAATCGCACACAACTTCTCGCTCGACGAAAGATCCGTATCCAAAGACTGGCTTGTTGCACAGGTCACACGAATATTCAAGAAGGGTAGTAGGCGTAATCCACTAAATTACAGTCCCATATCATTAACGTCGATATGCAGCAGGAGTGTGTATTGTGTTCGAACATTATGATTTACCTCGAAGAGAACGTTCTATTGTCAGACAGTCAACTAGGATTTAGAAAACTTTGTTCTTTTGTAACTCAACTAATTCTTTACAAACATGAAGCGTTGAGTGCATTTGACAAGGAATTTCCAATTGATTCCGTATTTCTATATTTCCGGAAGGCTCTTGACACTGTACCACACAAGAAGCTTGCAGTGAAATTGCCTGCGTTTTGAATATCGCCTCAGTTATACGACTGGATTCGTGATTTGCTGTCAGAGAGGTCACAAATCGTAGTAACAAACGGAAAGTATCTCTATAACTCCGACAATACAACGTCGTCGACGACGAAGCGTAAATCAGGTAACATCGGAGCCTAATACTTCCGAGAGGAACGGATGCAGAGTCTTCCTGCACAAAGCGAGATCTTATTAAGTCGATGGTATCAGGAAAAAACGTTCTGAGACAAATATGCCGTAACTTAAGTCGTGTTTGCCATCATGACTGGGTTAATTAAAAATGCGTTCTGACAACGTATGCATTGTTACATTACGGTCAATGTACCTCAAGACTGACTTACACATTGCTTCCTACGAAGAACAGAAAAGAGCTATGATCAGCCAATGGGTTTTGTCACTGTAACGCATTCCTCACTAAGCGGATGACTTGCCCTATGTCTTTTTTTTTCAGAATTATACATATGTAAGCAATGGACTGTAAGTACAAAATATTCTGTGGTAGTAGCTCTTGCGGTAAATGTTACCTAAAGCCAGTAAACAAACATGGTTAGGGTCCCAGACTGTTGATGAAATTTCGTATTTGGTCGTAACACACCACAGCAATCCTAAAGATGTTATGTGAGCTATAAACAATCATTGACTCGAAGATTAATCGTAGCTACAACGATATTCACATTAGCATTTCTAGTGGAAGCATGGCACATCTCGAAAGACGACGTTTCTATCAGTCATAGCTGTGAGAGCGTAAGAAGTAACGGATCAGACGAAATAATTTTCTAATTTCTTTCCAGTGGCTATCCTCAGAAGCAAGAACAGATTTTTTTAAAAGTAAAAACGCCTTCTATTGCTGCACTATATTTTATTTTCCCAGACGCGTTTCGCCTTTTCAGCCATCCGGCAGAGTAACTCTGAATTCGTCCTTTAGTTCAGGTGCCAGTATCGCTGTTTTGTGCAAACAATTCCCACACAAAACTATGTATTATAGCACTTTTTATGGACCATTACTGGCCTCGATGGTCATTTCGTAAGTGGAGTACCGAGATGTTGCATCCTTTCATTACCGAATAATCCATTAAAACTATAGTCATACACACATCCAGCTAAAATCGTCGTCTGTGAGTAGTTATTGCACTTTGACATCGAACACAGCAGGTGCATTGTGATTGGATGATGTGTTAACCACTCTGGAAATGAATGAAAGTGCAGGAGCACGTTGCCAGAGGTCTTCCAGCCGTGTGTAAAAAGCAGGACGACGTCAGTGTGGCAATAGTGGCAAATGAATCTGACTCCACAACATGAGGCATTTGAAAGAACGGGAAAAGACAATGTTTGTCCATCATCGAGCGGTTACGGTACACACTGGTGGTGTTTCCACTACATGACCTACTACAACATTTGGAAGACTTCACAGGGGGAGAATCATACAGAAAGTGGAAGGAGGACGAAGTGTAGCAAGTGTAGGTTAGGAGTTTGCTACTGATCACAGCGTTGTCTTCATCTTCATGTACAGCGTTTCAAACCGCAGGTACTGCTGTCAGACGGAGGTGAGGTGATCGACCACGGTCAACCACAAAAGCAGACGACCTGCACCATGTGCAACAGGCAAAAATATATCTACCTCATACAGTGGGAACAACTTGCTGGCCTGCATGGGGCGCAGTCTTAGGCTGCACCGTGGTATGGTGACTGGACAGTCGGGGTGGTCACTTTGCCATATCACTGGTATGTTGTATTCTGTTGACACCCGTGCATCGGACGTATCGTTTGCGATGTGTCGAGAGCACAAGGACTTGGCCAATGAGAGGAGTGGTCGTTTGCTCTATTCAGATGAGTGGCGATTCAGTGTGAATAGTTGTTCTGGACGTACCCTCATCTAGCGAGAGGTGGTAACATTTAATTCATCCAGCAATATTACTGAACATGATCGTTTTGGTGGTCGATGTGATATGCTGCGGTGAGGTCTAACATTGCATTGGCATCCCGAACATCCAAATCTTTGACCACGGCACACTCACTGGTCAACATTATTGTGACACAGTAGACCTCTCCCGTGCATTTTTTTCAGGGATTCATTCCTACCTTACTTCGGTTTTATAGTTAACAATGCGCGCCCGCATAGTTCAGAGCAGGTGGAGAAGCTCTGGGGACGAGATGCTGTTCGGGGATTGGGCTGGACTGCCCGTTGCCCCCGACTTAAATCCTACCGGGCACGTGTAGCACGAGTTGGAGAGACATACTGCAGCTGGCCCACATGTCCCAGTGACCTTCTATCAGTTCTCAACCGCGCTGGTGGTTCAGTGGGAATTCGTTACCACAAGAATTTATTACAAAACTTATGGCCAGCATGGGAGCATCTTGCAGAGTATTCACTGCCCTTACAGTTTGCATTAGTGTTCATAAAAGTGTAGACAAACGCTGGACTGCGTCATTTTCTCTTGAGTCATCAATCGTCTGCCTGGTTTGATTCGATCCGTCACAAATTATTCTCCTCTGCCAACCGCTTCATCTAAGAGTAGTACTTGCAGCCTATGTCCTCAATTATTTGCTTGATGCATTCCAATCACTCTCTTCCTCTACAGATTTTGCCCTCTACAGCTCGTACTGCACAAGTCACTCCCTGATGTCTTGTCCTATCATCCTGCTCTTCTTCTTGTCAGTGTTTTCCACATTTTATTTTCCTCTCCGATTCTGCGCAGAACCTCCTCATTCCTTACCCTACCTGTCCACCTTTGATCCCGTTCTATTTCGGTTTCCCCATAGTCCACGTTTCACCATCATACAATGAATTCCTTTTTCAAATTAAGGCCTCAGTTTGATGCTAGCAAACCTCTCTTGGCCAGGAATGCCCTTTTTTCCAGTGCTAGTCCACTTTTGATGTCCTCCTTGCTCCATCCGTCATTGGTTATTTTGGTGCGTACGTTATCTATTTCGCGACCATCAATCCTGACGTTAAGTTTCTCGCTTTACTCATTTCTGATACTTCTCATTACTTTCGTCTTACTTCGCCTGACTTTCAGTCCTTATACTCTACTCATCAGACTATTGATTCCATTCAGCAAATCATGCAAATCTCCATCAGATTCACTCAGGTTAGCAATGTTATCAGCGAATCGTTTCATTGATATACTTTCACCTTGAATTACAATTTCAATATTACACCTTTCTTGTATTTGCCTGATTGCTTCTTCGATGCGCAGATTGAACAGTAAAGACGACAGAGTACATCCCCGTCTTACAGCCTCTTTAATCCGAGCACTTCGATGATGGCCGTCCTTTGTTTTATTCCCTCTTGGCTCTTGCACATACAGTATATTACCCCTCTCTCTATAGCTTACCCCTATTTCTTCATAATTTTCGTATGAACCTGTCTTCATTTTTGTTTAGTCTTGCTTCCATTATCAATTGCAACGTCAAAATTGCCTCTCTGGTGCCTTTGCCTTTCCTAAAGCGAAACTGATCGTGATCAAACACATCCTCAAGTTTATTTTCCATTCTTCTGTATATTATTCTTGTGAGCAACTTGGTTGCATGAGCTGTTGAACTGATTGAGACAAAATTTTCGCATCTATCAGCTCTTGTAGGCTTCGGAATTGTGTGAATGATATTTTTCTGAAAGTCAGATGATATGTTGCCAAACTTAAATATTTTACACAACAACGCGAATAGTCGTTTTGTTGCCACTTCCCTCAAGAACGTTAGAAATTCTGATGAAATGTGATCTATCCTTTCTAAGCTCTCCAAAACTCTCTTAAATTCTGAATCTAATGTTGGATTCCCTATCTCCAATAATTCGACACCTGTTTCATCTTCTATTCATCAGACAAATCTTACCCCTCATAGAGGCCTTCAGATTACTCTTTCCACGTATCCGCTCTCTCCTCTGCATTTAACAGTGGAATTCACCTTGCGGTCTTTATGTTACCACACTTGCTTTACATTTCACGGAGGGTGGTTTTGACTTTCCTATATGCTGAGCGAGTCCTTCCGACAATTACTTCTTTTTCGATTTCTTCACATTTTTCATGCAGCCCTTTTGTCTTAGTTTCCCTGCACTTCCTGTTTATGTCATTCCTCACCGACTTGTACTTCTGTATTCCTGAATTTCTCTGAACATTTTTGTACTTCCTTCTTTCATCGATCATCTGAAATATTTCTTCTATTACCCATGGTTTCTTCGCAGTTACCTGCTTTCTACATCTGTTTTTCTTTCCAACTTCTGTGATTAGCCTCTGTAAAGATGTCCATTCCTCTTCAACTGTACTGCCTACTGAGCTATTCCTTATTGCTGTATCTATAGCCCTTGAGAACTTCAAGCCTATGTCACCATACCTCAGTATTTCCGATTCCATTTCTTTGCGTACTGTTTCTTCCTGACTAATTTCTTAAACTTCACCCTACTCTTCATCACTACTACATTATGATCTGTGTCTATATCTGCTCCTGGGCATGCCTTACCATCCAGTATCTGATTTCGGAATCTCTGATGTTGTTATTGTTGTGGTCTTCTGTCCTGAGACTGGTTTGTTGCAGCCCTCCATGCTACTGTATCCTGTGCAAGCTTCTTCATCTCCCAATACCTACTGCAACCTACATCCTTCTGAATCTGCTTAGTGAATTCATCTCTTGTTCTCCGTCTACGATTTTTACCCTCCACGCTTCCCTCCAATACTAAATTGGTGATCCCTTGATGCCTCAGAACATGTCCTACCAACCGATCCCTTCTTCTAGTCAAGTTGTGCCACAAAATTCTCTTCTCCCCAATCCTATTCAATACTTCCTCATTAGTTATGTGATCTACCCATCTAATCTTCAGCATTCTTCTGTAGCACCGCATTTCAAAAGCTTCTATTCTCTTCTTGTCCAAACTATTTATCGTCCATGTTTCACTTCCATACATGGCTACACTCCATACAAATACTTTCAGAAATGACTTCCTGACACTTAAATCTATACTGGATGTTAACAAATTTCTCATCTTCAGAAATGCTTTCCTTTGCCATTGCCAGTCAACATTTTGTACCCTCTCTACTTCGACCATCATCAGTTATTTTGCTGCCAAAGTAGCAAAACTGCTTTACTACTTTAAGTGTCTCATTTCCTAATCTAATTCCCTCAGAATCACCCAACGTAATTCGACTGCATTCCATTATCCTCGTTTTGCTTTTGTTGATGTTCATCTTATATCCCCCTTTCAAGACACTATCCATTCCGTTCAACTGCTCTTCCAAGTCCTTTGCTGTCTCTGACAGAATTACAATGTCATCGGCGAACCTCAAAGTTTTTATTTCTTCTCCATGGATTTTATTACCTACTTGACCATAACTGAAATCTTACGGTATCAACCAGCCTTATCCATGTATACCTTGTGATTACTGAAGAGACTAATCGCTACTACTAGCTGAAATTTATTAGAGAACTCAATTAGCCTTTCTCCTCTCTCATTCCTTGTCCCAACCTTTTCTTCTGCCCCTTCCCCTACAGTCGCATGAATATTCGATTTCCGCCTCCCTTTACGTACTGTAGTACACTTTCAATATGTTCATATACTTTCATAATCTCTTCATCTTCAGCTTGCGACGTCGGAATGTTTTGTATCCCCCCTGGAAGGCGGCGCATGGGTTGGATCAGGAAAACGTGAAACACGTCGGTACTGCTGTATGAATTTAAATCTCCTTTACTCAAGCAATAAGAATACATAACGTGGAATGTGGTACGAAGCTGAAGCGAAGTGTCCTGGCTGGCTGCACCTGATGAAATGGGCTGAATCTGTAGCGGAGCTCGCAGAGCTGCACAGCACCAGCTAGAGGACGCTGCCGTCGGTGTCTCGTGGTAGTGCCAACCTTTGAAACTATGTGGCCTCGTTACTATCGATACCACAGCATGTATACCTGATTTATTATCGTCGTTGTTAGTTTGCTGTCGATTCTGATAACAACCCTGTCACTGATCTGTTCGCAGTAACACACTCTCTACTCTACCCTACTATTCATATAGAATCCTGCTGCCATTATACGATTTTCTGATGCTGTTGATATTACCCTATACTCATGTGACCAGAAATCCTTGTCTTCTTTCCACCTCCACCTTTCCACCTCACTGAATTCTACTATATCTAGATTGTGACTGCATTTCCCTTTTCAGATTTTCTAGCTTTCCTCCCACGTTCAAAATTCTAACATTCCACGCCCCAACACGTAGAACGTTATCCTTCCGTTGGTTAATTAATCTTTCTCTTATGGTGACCTCCCCCCCATGGCAGACCCCTCCTGGTGGACTATTCCGGAATCTTTTGCCAGTGGAGAGATCAGCATGACACTTTTTCAAGTACACTCCATATGTCCTGTGGATACACTTTATGCGTCTTTAATACAGTGCTTTCCATTGCCTTCTGCACCCACATGCCTTTGATCGTTGCTGGTTCTTCCGGCCTTTAGTGGCAGTTTGCCGTCCCAAGGACAAGAGAGAGCCCTGAACCTCTGCCCGCTCCTCTACCCTCTTTGACAAAGCTGTTGGCAGAATGAGGGTGACTTCTTAGGCCGGAAGTCTTCGGCCGCCAGTGCTGATTATTAACCAAAATTTTTGCGATGGCGGTTTCGAACCCGACACGTCCGAGATCTCGGGCAATATAATCATCATGAACAAATGCTTTTTACCAACGATGTTGTAGCAAAGAACCGTCACGTATAAATCAAGATGGTGTCACTCCCAATCATATGATTCTTCTTGTGAATCTCAGTCTGATGTTTGCTTTTCCTACTATATTTTTTAAATACCGGTGTTTGATTATAGCAGTCTGAGTCTTCTTAGGGTTGAGATTAATTCGGCATGTTTGCATCCAGGTCTGTAGTCTTTTTTGTCTTGTTGTGATCGAGGCTGCAAGGCACCAGCATCCCGCGTGGTCTGTGTATAACTGGACGTTTTCTGTCGGTCTGTTTACGGATGGAACAACGGTGGTTTATAGGGTGATCGCTGAGGATACTTAGTCCAAAATTTTCACGTGCTTCCAGCAGTTCGTCACCAATAGTGTGATTGTAGAGCACCTGTTTTCTTTTCCTACTGACGCGCAATATACTATATTTGTTTACGTTCAGAGTCAACGCCAGAGCCTAAGCCATTTACAAACTGTCTGCAGGTCATTCTGGAAATCGATAATACCTCTGGTATTGCTAGTTTCTTGTAGGCAACAGTATCATCTGCGAAGTCTTAAAGAGCGTCCTGCGCTTCCTACTATGTATTTTACAATGATTATAAACAGTAACGGTTCTAAGACATTTCTTTGATGTACTCTGGAGATTACATTTACTTCTGATATTTTGTTTCATTAAGAGCAACGTGTTGAGCTCTGTCTGTAGGTAAGTATTGAATCAAGTCGCAAATCTGGTCCGATGATTGACAATCTCGTGGTTTTTTCACTAAATGGCAGTACGGGACCGTTTCAGATGCCTTCGTGAAGTCAAGAAACGCGGCATAAACCTGAACACCGTTGACTCTAGCATTATGGATCTCATGAAGGAACAGCACGACCTGAGTTTCTCAAGATGTCTGTTTGCGGAATCCATATTGATTTTCATAGAGGAGATATTCGTTATACAAAATCATCGTAATTCTTGAGCATGAAACATGTTCCGTAATTCTACAACAGATTGACACCAATGATATGGATCGATAATCGTTTTCATCCGTTACGCGTGCCTTGTTGAAGTCGAGAACGACCATTACTTTTTTCCAGTTGCTAGGTACTCTGTGTAGCTCCAATGATCTACGATGAATTGCTGCTAGAAGGCGGGCAACTTCTTTCGCATAATCTCTATAGAATATTATAGATATATCATCTGGTTCTAATGCCTTTCCACTACCAAGAGATTGTAGGTGATTTTCTTTTCAGCGATCGGTTATGTCAGTATCTGCCGTTTCGACGCTCTTACGATGATTGAAAAGAAGCACTGTGTTACGATCTTCCGCAGTGAAACAATTTCGGAAGACTGAATTCAACATTGCGGCCTTCTCTCTGTTATCTTCCGTTTCGGGGCCAGCATCATTGTTGAGTGAATGAATAGAGGATCGCTTACTGATTTTACGAGTATGTAAGACCAAAACCTCTTAGGGTTTTTATTCATATGTTTTGACAAAATTTTACTTTCAAAGTCACTGAACGCTTCTGTCATTGCTCTCCTTACGCTCATTTTCGCTTCACCTTCCGTTTGTCAGCTAGGTTTTGCATTCTCATGAATTTGTGTTTACATAACACGATGTTAAACTGGTGTTAAGCCAGGCTGGGTCTTTCGCGTCCATTAAGACCTTGTTCGGAACATACTTGAACACTGTTTTTAAAATTTCCTCATTTGTACTACACGCCATCGTCCCCAGCACTTTATATTTCATACTAACTATTTACATACTGTGCAGTTGCTTATAAAACCCGTGCTCATAGTTGCCAGCGCAGCTTTATTGTGACTGATACCTTCCTCTACGTTAATGATTCGATAAGTTCCAGGTCTGCTTGATTGTAGGAGGTCTAAGACGTTAGCTTCTGTAGTTTTTTCTCTAACTGTCTGCTCGAAGCAATTTTCGGACGAAGCATTCACAATAATGTCGCACCTTGGCACCAGTGCTCATAGCATGACTCCTAGTCTGTACCTGGCAAGTTGAAGTCACCACCTATTACAACGAGACGATCAGGAAAAGTGTTGTCGATGTCCTGGAAGTTCTCTCTGAAGGATTTACCACAACAGCTCCTTAGTCGATATATAAAAGCATCCGATTACCATTTTTAGCGAGTTTTCAAGCTTGACTTCACCTAGGTTAATTCATGTTCGCAATCCGTGATGTCCTCCTTAGATATTATCTAATTCCTTACCTCAATAACTTACCAATTCGTATTTCCCTAGAATCAATAAACAATGTTTGGCAACAAGTAAATGAAATAAGCTCTTATCTTTACCGGCAATGGGTCAACTCTTGAAGAAACAGTTATAGCTGAAGGGAGGTTACCACTTAGTCCCACAGTCTTTCTGGAACATCTTCACACGACTTTTTTTACTGCTTGTTGAAGGCGACGTAAAAAATACCTTCATACTCTCCGATTGTTTTACAGTTTCCTTCGTTTGTTTCCCTTGTCGTTTTTGACGGTATGTGCTACCAAATGTATTTTTTTTCACACGTAATTTCGTGATACAGTTGGTCGTTGTGCAGGCAATAAATCGAATAGCCTCTCAAAAAGTGCTGAACGAACGTACTCTGAAAAACACACTACCATGGAACAAGAGCACTCGAAGATACCAACTGAACGCTGTGGTCTGGCTTCACGTGTTGGTACCACGTTGGAAGTCATTGCAGACTATGATTTGGGGAAGGAACGAAGGGAGCAGACACTGCAGGCTAGCGCGCGCGGTTCTGCGTACGTAAATAGTTTATCACTCATCACTGAGCAATGACGCAGTGCTCATTATTTTGCTGTGAAGAGCGGACGTAATTCATAAGTTGAAATAGCCTGAGGTTAATAACATCCATTCATAGTAATTTTATTCGCATCACAGTTATTATCATCACTCTCTATGGCTGAGCGGTAGCGTTCGTGCTTCTCGTGTGGTGGACGACACCCTGTGTCAGTGGGGCTCAGATGTACCCGACTGGTTTGAAGAACGCTGCGAGCGATTCGAACGAATTTTTCGACCAACCAGATCTCCCGACACGAACCCCATCGAACATTCTACACTCCACTTTCTAGCGTACATACCTCCACTCACTGTCTCCAAATGCCGGCCGGAGCGGTTGTAGGTGCTTCAGTCTGCAACCGCGCGACCGCTACGGTCACAGATTCGAATCCTACCTCGGGCATGGATGTGTGTGATGTCCTTAGGTTGGTTAGGTTTAAGTAGTTCTAAGTTCTAGGGTACTGATGACCTCAGAAGTTAAGTCCCATAGTGCTCAGAGCTATTTGAACCATTTTTTGGCTCCAAATTACAGAATGGCAATATGTAAACTGAAATAGCAACAGTGAAATACAACTAAAAAGTGACAATCGATGAATAAATCCATGACAGACGGAATATCATCATGCAAAACAAGAACGCTACGATGACATGCACTGAACTAACACACTGCAACAGTTGCGAAGCTTTCATGTACGCGGCACAGAGTGAACCCGTGAGGCCGTGAGGCGGGGGGTAGTTGCGACCGCTCGTGCACATAACTCACATCGCAATATTGTCTGGATTTTCGATATGTTCCATCTTTACTGCAGTCGGAAACATCGATGTGCATTTCAAATATATTTAACAACTCAGACGTTTCCAAAAATGTAGTCGCTCATCAATATCATTTACTGCAAATTTTTCAGCACTTCAATTGTTGTGGGGGTAGCGTTATAGAATCGATACTACTATGCGTCTACTGGACTCGTATTCGGGAGGACGACGGTTCAAACCCGCATCCGGCCTCCCTGGTTTATGTTTCCCGTAATTTTCCTAAATCACTATAGGCAAAAGCCGGGATGCTTCATTTGAAAGGGCACGACGGACTTCCTTCACCACATTTCCCTCATCCGATGGGACCGATGACCTCACTGTTAGGTCCCCTCCCTCGAATCAACCATCGAACCAACTATACGTCTATGTCCGAAGCCAGATATCAACAGCATTTGCTGCCTATCCTACGCTTCCGGGAGTAAGAAAGATTTGATTTTCAATACTTCACGTAATTATTGACCGAATTTAAAAATGTAAAATGCTATCACAATGTACTTATTAAGAAGTATTATCTTAGTTAAATGTTTAACACAATTAGAAAAGTATACAGATAGAAATCACATGTTTTTCTGGAAGCAGAGTGACTGATGGTGTCCACATACCTAGGCATTATTGATGAAGTATTTTAGAATGATATCACTTAGCGACTTCCAGCAGACTTTTCACATAATATCAAACCTTTATGAAACTCTTTCTTCTTGATATCCTCTGTAAAATGACGAATAGGATAAATTTTTTTGGAATACTAAATTTTGATAGACTTCTGCATCAGACATGACGATTTAATTTATTAGTTCCTCACTATGGACTCTACTCTGAACACAGTTTTCAGACTGTATCCATATACCAGTGAACGAGCCAGTAAAGTTATATATTACTGCGACACGAAGTTTAGGAGGTATGACGTCGCAGACATGTAGATAAGTGAAAAAGTAGCTTCTGCTAAAACTGGCGTGCAGTAATTGTTCAGTGACGTTCCAGTTTATTTTCTTTACTATAAGCTCTATTCGCAACACACTTTACACACAAAACCTAGATATATCATTGAATGTGCCTGCAAAATTATATCATTGTACAACACACACTTCAGGAGATATGACGTCATAAACATTAAGATACCTGGGAAACTTGTTTTTGTTTGAAATTTAGCGCAAATTACCCAGACTATATTCAAATGTTTCAAATGGCTCTAAGCACTATGGGACTTAACAACTGAGGTCATCAGCCTCCTAGACTTAGAACTACTTAAACCTGACTAACCTAAGGACATCACACACATCCATGCCCGAGGCAGGATTCGAACCTGCGACGATAGCAGCAGGGCGGTTCCGGTCTGAAGTGCCTAGAACCGCTCGACCACAGACAATATTCGTGCAGTGTTCCCTAATGAGAGCGCTTAGCGACTTTCAACAAATTTTAAACATAATTTCAATTATTTTGCACAGTTTTTGTCGCTAATACGTTTAACGCCTAACATTTGATACGTTAACTCATTTGTAAAGTAATCAATACTTTTAAGGTCCTTTATACTTGGGAGTTCCATTGTCTAAGGAATCTGGAGTTTACCGGTATTGTACTGAACCTCCTGGATCATCACTTCGATCCTAGTCGCCGCTTGAAATTTGAATAAAAATTGTCTGCAACGGAGCCCAAACACTTTGAGACTCCAAACGTTTTCTACCAACGCTTTGTTCCACAGGGATTGAGCGAGTAGATGTCTAGGGCATCTCCCACTTCTCCTCTGTAACATTACTCCATAAACCACCTTACAATGCATGGCGTAGGTTACTCTGTGTACCATTGTCGCTCATCCCCTTTCTTGTTGAAGTTTGCAAATGAGGTGAGTGAAGAAGATTAGTTGTTGGTGAGTCTCCGTGTGAGCTCATATCTCTCTAACTGTACCTTCACGGTCTTTACATGAGATATGAGTTTCGAAGCAATATACTGAGTCTTCCAGGAATGTACACTCAGAGAATAATTTTAAACATTTCTCCAGTTTCTCTCGGCGTCTTTGTTGATCGAAGAGGCCACGGGTGCACTGTCGTTTCGCAGTGTCGAGCGGACACAAAATTTCGGTGATCAGACGTGGCCGGCCGCTGTGGCCTAGCGGTTCCAGGCGCTTCAGTCCGGAACCATGCTGCTGCTACGGTCGCAGGTTCGAATCCTGCCTCGGGCATGGATGTGTGTGATGTCCTTCGGTTAGGTAGGTTTAAGTAGTTCTAAGTCTAGGAGACTGATGACCTCAGATGTTAAGTCCCACAGTGCTCAGAGCCATTTGACCCATTTGATCAGACGCGTCGCCATCGTCAGGTGCGCTGACAAACTGAGCTCCTTAGGGCGCGCGGCCCACTGACACCCCCTGCCCCCACCAGCCACCACGTCGGCGGTCGCGGAGGCGCTGGCGTCGGCGTCTGTGACAGCGCTGATGCACGTCCTCTGTCCATCGTGGTCGCCAGATTGTTTTGTTTGCTGAGCGTCTTCTTAATTAAACTCAATGCTCATTACCAAGCCTTCAAGCCTTGCTAAGATTATAGCCGCAGTCTCGGTTGATAAGACCGTCCCTGGTGCTAATCTCTGTGGCCTCTCTAACGGCGCTGTCCCAGTATTTGGAAGTCTGTGGCGAGATCCTGGTACGTTCGCAGTCCGTCGCGTGACCGTCGGATAAACAGTGCCCTGCGACAGCTGACTTACTGGCGTACCTCAGTCGAGTGTGCCTCTGGTGTTCTCGGCAACGACGCCCGACGCTGCGCCCTGTTTGTCTTCTCACACTGGCATAGAATCTGGTATACGCTGGCCTTCCGCGGCTTGTGAAGGTCTTCGTCTTCAATAAACATCCGAGTTTTCTGAAATTGTAATCAATCGTTTGTTTTCACCTTTACATCACATATACCGATTTCCGTCCCTTTTCGGATTATTTCTGTGTGGTGCGTCGTATTTCTTTTTTTTTTTTCTTAGAGCGTACTTTATCAAAAGTTGTTTTCACTTACTGATTATTGGTATGTAGTACACTAATAATGCAGCACAGAGACTATTACACACAGTAACCACAATATTCACTCTGTTGGAACACTTTCAAATTGGAACAGAATAATTCTTCTACAAGAGCATGATGACGTTCGAACAGACTTTCGCATTTGGAAGACTTTAGTTTTCGGAAATAAGTGTTTGTAATTTCAGAGAAAGACTTCAGCAGTGAATGCTGTCATTTCAGTTTTGAATGAGAAAATATGCTGAACTTCAGTTACAGAACTGTCAAAATCCGAAAACCTGAAACGGGTTGCAAGGTACAACACTTTAGCCTAGTGAAGCACCGTAACCGGCAATGGAAATCAAAGTGTTCCTTAGTGGCATATGAGTTGGTATTTTACGCAAACCTTAATATACGGTCACACACTTTCTTCGGTAAAGCACACAGCGATGCAAAACGCTTCCCTTCTAACGTAGGCAACTGGACTTGGCTACACCGTTTTGTGACGGCACCGTGTTTAATAAATAGTCTTCGTGTATTTGGAGTGGCAACGTTTTCGGGGTAGTGGCGTGCACGTATGTGTCTTACCCTAATCGACGGATTGGTCACGGCAGTATTATTAATTCAAAAATGGTTCAAATGGCTCTGAGCACTGTGGGACTTAACATCTATGGTCATCAGTCCCCTAGAACTTAGAACTACTTAAACCAAACTAACGTAAGGACGTCACACAACACCCACTCATCACGAGGCAGAGAAAATCCCTGACCCCGCCGGAAATCGGACTCGGAACCCGGGCGTGGGAAGCGAGAACGCTACGGTACGACCACGAGCTGCGGACTACTATTAATTGGCCAGCAAGATCGCCAGTAGATCTTACGCCAGTAGAATATTGTTTATAATTGGGTGAAGTCTTAGGTGTGTAGACGAATGCTGAATACGTGAAATGAGCTGCTTGGTCGCGTCATGGATGCTGCTTCCCTCCTTAGAGATCGCACAGAGGCACTCGCAGTGTTCTCCCCAGAGTGCAAACATGCACTGAAATTGACGGTGGCACATTCGAAGATTTCTGGTGAACTGTACATCAGCTGTATTTTGATCCATCTCACATTTTCTCACAGACGCCGCAACAAGTCCCGATAGTACCATCGATTAACACTCTGTCCCTGTGGCAGAAATTCATGATGAACCAATCTTTGAAAGTCAAAGAAAACTATCAACATGGCTTTGACATTTGACCTGCTTTTTCCGGTCTTTGAGAAAATTTCCCGAACCACTGTGGAGATTGAACTTTGGTCGCAACATCATAACCGTAGACCCGCGTCTCGTCACCAGTTATGATACTCTTAAGGAACATCTCGTTCTCATTTGCGCGATCCAGAACCTCTCCACAGTCTGCGAGGCGAAGGTCTTCTTGGTGTTGACTCAAGAGTAGTGGGAAGAACTTGGCATTCCTAGATGCTGTGTCAGGATTTCAAGACATGATCTAAGTGAAATGTTGCATTCTTCTGCAATATCTCGGACAGTCAATCTTCGACTGGCACGCACAATTTCATTGTTCCTGGCATGAGCGTCGTCAGTAGACGTCGAAGGACGTCCTGAACGAGGGCCGTCTTTAACTTCCGTCTGGCCATTTTTAAACCGTGTGAACCATTCGTAAAACCAAGTACAGCTTAAGCACTCATCGCCGAAGGCTCCCTGCATCATTTGATGTGCCTCTGTAAACGTTTTTTTTTTTTAGTTTCATGCAAAATTTAAAGCAGATACGCTGCTTCTCTGACTCTTCCATCTCGAAATTCGCAAACTGTGAGGCATAAGGCTCTACTCAGTACAGCACAGAACAATAACTAACAGACATACAACACTGAAACTTCCGCAGTTACACATAAGCACAAGCGTGTACAGGGATGCCAACCGCATTTCGCTGCAACACACCATTGGCGCAAAATTACAAATGTTCCGGAATTTTTTGAGCAGACTTCGTATCTATACTTATTACTTTACATTTGTTGATGATCCACGTTAAACATTCTACGGCAGCCGGCTTATCGCTGTGTACGAAAAATGACTGTTTCCCTGGTTCCCGTTGAAGCACTTCATGTCAACTTTTTCTCGTATACTTGTTATTGTCACATACATTTTTCCCACGTACAAGAAATTTCCTGCACTAAACATACATGTAAGTACTCCTTTATTGTCCTACAGTTTTCCCGAATTTGGCGTATTTTCCCTCAATTTAGATGTATTTTCCGTCAAATTCGGTAATTTTACAGATTTTATGTCACTTCTGCTCGTGTAATCATGACGTCACGTCTCACCACGTATTCTAAATCTGCTTGTACGTGTAGTACAACTGTCACCACCTAGCACAACCACGCTCTTTTTCTATGTGTTTGTGCCTGCATCGGTTTCACGTTCGGGGACCTTCGTGGCATAAGGTTGCTTGGGGATATGATCAGGATAGGGATTGCATTATATCAGGGATAGTGTTTGAGGGTGCATTCCCACGCATTATGGTCCGGATAGGGTTCGAATATAAATCTATCATGCATTACGGGTGGGATAGTGTTCGAAACTGGATCCAACATGCGCTATGGCCAGGAATTCGTTATGAAGTGCTTCTGAAGTTAATCCACTCGCTATATGTGTGGGGTCGTGGATTTATTGGTGGTAGGTTAGGAGCGTGGTCTGGAGGCCTCCAATGTGAAACTGGGGAAACTGAAGGACAATGAGGGCGTGATTACATGTCTAATTCACGCAGGAAAGTTCTTGTACATCAGAACGAGTATGCGGCAGCAAGAGAAACACGAGTAAAGGTGACATGCGAGCACTCGGAGCAAGGGAAACAATCATTTTCCGTGCACAGAAATAAGACAGCTGTAACAGAATGTTTAGCGTGGATGACACCAAATACAGAGTAATAAATTTATATATGTCCGATTACAAGCACAGGTGTGACCCCAACGTTATGAGCAACTACCTTGTAGACTTTTATAAAGTGTCCTCAGCTAAGCAGCATTGTATTATAATTTTGGGGAATGCAATATATAACTACAGAATGGATCACATGATTCACCCTGTGCAAAAGTGTTTATGTCTTCTAAACTCTAGCAAACAGCAGTTATAATGTGTTTCTAAGTATTCTCTACCAATCACAACCACACAGTTCCAGCTTACAAGTACCTTACAGAACAGTTGTTGCACGGTTTTTTAACAACATTCTGCTGTATGTCTATTGAGGTAACAGGGATACATACAAGATGCTTTCTTAAAAAAGAGAACCATGTGCCTCTAACTTGACATGGATTTGCGTTAAAGTCTAATTGAAAGTAGATGGAGTAGTCGGTTGAGCGTAGCAGTGCCTAAGTATGATTTAATGGTAGACTGATGATGCATTCTAGAGAGAGGGAGATGTTGCGGTAGGTCATTCACAACACATTTAACCACTATTTCTGTTGTTCTGCGGGATGTATTAGTTGTGTGGTATAACCTGTGTTCGACCTTTATGCAATGCTTGTTGAGTGTGTGACTTAGAGTGCTTTCTACCTTCAATCGTTAACAGCAAATCTGTCTATACCATAGTCAGCAGAGGGTTTTCAACGCATGTTTGATGAATCATGTCCACCAAACCGATGGAAAACCTATTTCAGCATCATATGTCACATCTTGGACATAAATCGAGTCTTCAGTTTCATAACTGCAGTGATTCTAAGTTAGTGACAAAGCATTGGTGAGGTACTGCAATTTGAGGTACTGCAATCCCTGTGTTAAATTGTTTGTCAGATGTGTGTGTAAGAGACTGTGTTCTGTTCATGGAGCTAGTGCACCATGAGTATAATTTCACATGTCAATTCCTGCTGCTATTCATATGTCTACTTCCCCATAAAATTTCGTTGTTTCATGCATTTTCCATTGCTGACGATCGTTTTATAGGACTGATGCGAGCGTAGCATAATTTCTCAATTGTAACTTGATGTGAAAACTGAGTGCTACACACCTCCAGAGAGCTATATAGTGCATGCATCACAAAGAATTTATCGTATTTTCCTCTGGCGTAGAGGGTAGTAGTTTTTATCATCTTAAAGTTTCTCATCATAATGAGTGGAATAGAAAACTCGCAGGGCGAATTAATGTAGGTGCTGAAAATATACTCCCTGAATTGTGGTATTAACAGTGTTGCATTCCCCACAACTAATATATCTGAAACTACATTGATTTAACATTATAGCATGTCTAAGTGTAGAACTGTATCCTATGAGGAGCTTGTGTTCGTGTTCTAGAATCATTTTCCCCTTTTCCTGTACCACCTTGGCACGGAATCCAAACACTAAAAGAGTACTACAGAACCTATAGCACAAGTGATTTACATAAAATGTTTGAAACCTCTTCCATTTGGAAGTTCATCTCATAAACCATACATTTTTCCTTCTTCTTAATCGTCTGTTATGTTACCATAACACCCTCAAATGTATCGGGCTTGTATCTAGTATACGGGATGAAGAGAATGTGTGTCACAATAATTTAACTGTGGATAGCTAATGGCAGTAGGAACCAAAATTACTAACGTTGTGTAGGTCGACAATACATCGTTTTTAAACTACGGAAACTTGGCGCCACGCGCTCCGATTGGGCGTGGGATTGCCCTGTTGCTGCTCGCCGGCTGATGGGCAGCGCTGTGGTTGTCGGTTCTCACTGACATTCAAACGTCCATCGCCCTGCCACTGCCGCAACGTGATACGCACACGCGTCGAATAGGTCTCCACCTCACGTCAAAGGCATTCACACCTAAGGCGCCACCCACATCCGTAGACGCTTACGGCAGTCATCGGCGACTTGGCGAAAACATATGTGGTGTCACCGCCAGACACCACACTTGCTAAGTGGTAGCCTAGTCCGTTAGTATACGTCGGACCCGCGTGTCACCACTGTCAGTGATTGCAGACCGAGCGCCGCCACGCGGCAGGTCTAGTCTAAAGAGACTCCCTAGCACTCGCTCCAGTTGTACAGCCGACTTTCCTAGCGATGGTTCACTGTCTACATCCGCTCTCGATTGCAGAGACGACAGTTTAGCATAGCCTTCAGCTACGTCATTTGCTACGACCTAGCAAGGCGCCATATTCAGTTAGTATTGTGAATCATGTACCTTCAAGAGCGACATTCATCATTAATGGATT
Organism: Schistocerca piceifrons; assembly: GCF_021461385.2. Classification (NCBI taxonomy): domain Eukaryota; kingdom Metazoa; phylum Arthropoda; class Insecta; order Orthoptera; family Acrididae; genus Schistocerca; species Schistocerca piceifrons. The sequence goes on from NC_060141.1 coordinate 811,819,072, forward strand.
AAAGTCAAGTATCAAACTAATTCCGTCCGCTTTCTGATTTCTAATTCCTTGTCATGTTCCAGGCCTCACGTCAGTATTGTCCTTCCCTCCTCACGCCAGCCTGCGTGAGCTAAAATGCGTGCATTTCGGCCTCCACTAGTAACACGGTGTTGGCTCTTCTGCCAACACTACAGCATATTCGTCGGCGGCATATCCTAGTGATGCTGGAAGACATCGAACACGACGTGACGCTGCATTTGAAAAGACTGTTCTCGAGCGTTTCGATGAAGCACGTATGACAAGTTGAACACGACTTGGCTCACTCATCGGTTAGTCTGGGAGGTTTTGAGGGATGACGGTCAGCATCCATTTAGTATCCACAGCGTCCAAGACCTAAATCCTGTGGCGGACTATGAACACGGGCTAGGGTTTTGTCAGTGGTTTCTGCGACGTGTTGCCCGAGATCCCGACCTCCCCGCCATTGTGTTGTTTACCGACAAGTTCACCTTCCATCAGGATGGCCTTTACAACACGCGAAACATTCATTACTGGGCAAGGGGAAATCCTCACCTCATGTACGTCCACGGACAGCAGGAACGATTTTCCCTCACATTTGGGTAGCCATTGTGGGTGACCATGTGACTGGGCCGGTTCAGCTACCTCCTCGACTTACCGGAGCAAATTACCTTCACTTTTCACAAGAAACTCTACCCGGGCTGCTGGAAGATGTTCCCCTGGACATACGGCTACGCATGTGCTTGCAGCATGTTGGGACGCCCGCACATAACTGTCGTGCTATTCGAGGATATTTCAATGAACTCTTCGACGGCCGGGCGATTGGCAGAGGTGCGCACAGGAAATGGCTCCCGCGATCACCAGACCTCGCGCCACCAGACTTTCTCCTATGGCGATACTTCAGGGCTCTAGTTCACCCACCTGGACGCGAACCACCTAGAAACGAAGAATAATTAATGGTTCGCGTTCAACATGCCGCCAATCACATCAGAGCAATGCCAGCAGTCTTTGAAAGAGTTCGGCAAAACGCATTCCACATACCGCCAATCACATCAGGGCAATTCCAGCAGTCCTTGAAAGAGATCTCGCAAAACACTGTTCGACTTTACCAAGCTTGTGTCACCTCATAGTGTCGTCAGTTCCAGCACCTGCTTTAAGTAAACAATGTCCTAGCTACAAAAAGGGCCCTTTTCAAGGTCGACACAATTTGTACAGGACTTTCTGTACGCTAACTAACAGCTGTTGACGGGAGTGTTCCCGATACGTCTTATCATGAAACTACAATGAATGTGTCGGGACCCCGGCGGAATCGCTCCCAGGACCTGGCGCGCTACCACCGACCGTGCGAGCCGCCTTGGATACATCGCGATCTCTGGTTGGCAAAGCATTCGCGGTCATGTTTTGTCCAGAGCATCCGACAATAGAGCAATCCAGCGGCCATTGGAGCGTGTGGCACCAAGTTTACGCAGTGTAAAAATTGTGTGTTGTCGACCTACGCATAATTAGTAATTTTGGTTCCTACTGGCATCATCTATCTAGGGTTAAAATTACGTGACACAAGTTTTCTAAAACCTGTATACGTTTTATTGAGGCAAGAAGTGATTTTTTATGTTTCATATTCTTACTTGGACATTTGGCGTATCAGTTTATATGTTCCCGATGTTACAGGCAATGACGTTTTTCTTGGCACACAATACTACTCCTTACTGTCTTCGCCCTGATAAACGCACTAAATTTTGCGTCCCTTTTGTCTCCCCTTTCTACGTTATTTTTAGTTTCGTGGAGAGATCCCCGGGGGTGGGGTAAAACTTTTTGAAACATTCTATACGATGATGTATTTTCAGGTCTAAGGAATCGCAGTCTGCAGCCATCACTATGGTATGCCTTCGTCTGGGAGTAACAGACGAAAAAATATATCGGAGTTTCCCGTGACCATGCATGGCTTTAAAATCAGTGGTACAGTACAGACAGGCTTAATAGCGTAACTGTTAAAGTCTGATCTCACATGCAGAAGGTTGTGGGTTTCAGTCTTGTGAGGTGCCTTCTACTTTTTTTTAATTTTTAAGTCTTTATCGAGATGAGTTTGATCGTTACTTTTATTCGTTAACTGCTTTAAATGTAACTTGTTTCTGTACCTGTGTCACGTCGTATTGGTAATCGTATGAAATACATTTTTGATTTCATTTCTCTTCCTATCAGCCTTTTTCCATAGTAAACGTAAACATGGTCCGTAATAGGCTATAATGCGACGTTTCTTTAATCGTGCGATTAGCCAGTTTCGACCAAGCGTAATTTTCAAGCACGCTTGTAACATCGGTATTTCACGTCATTTTCAAATCACTCTAAATTAAAAGTAAGTACTAGCCATAAGAGAGACTTGAAAATGACATGACATACAGATGTTACAAACGTGCTTGACAATGATACTTAATCGAAATTAGCTAATCGCACGATTAAACTTCGCGCTATAGCCTAATACTGACCATGTTAACAAAATGGTTCAAATGGCTCTGAGCACTATGGGACTTAACATCTATGGTCATCAGTCCCCTCGAACTTAGAACTACTTAAACCTAACTAACCTAAGGACATCACACAACACCCAGCCATCACGAGGCAGAGAAAAATCCCTGACCCCGCCGGGAATCGAAGCCGGGAACCCGGGCGCGGGAAGCGAGAACGCTACCACACTACCACGAGCTGCGGGCTACCATGTTTACATTTATTAAGGATGTGGAGGCTGTGGCTCGCCACAAATACAAAATTTTAAGTGTTTTGCCACTTTGAATCCTTGTCAGTTTGATTTGGATTATTGTTATTAGTCAACTTCAATTTAATATCTTCCATTTCATCATCTTCCATGTTGCTGCATTCGTTACTTCTGTTTCTCATTTTGTGAATATCGTTTTACTTATAATCGTCGCTTTAGTTTGACGTGCAATAATAATGTTTCAAACATTTTTGCGACGACTGACATTCAAAAATTGTACAGTCATGCTCAAATGTATCCGAACGACCTGAATTGCATTTCGCCTGATTCGCATGCAACCCACATAACGCAGCGGTCTAGCAGGTCCTCTAATCGCCCCTTGATACAGTCGTTTGACTATTGAAAATCGCTCCATCAAGTCACCACTAGAAACCACTGCTCTGTATCGCAATAACTCAAGATGTAAAGTAATACTACGATACTACAAATATCAGGGAACCCCTTATCACAGATAAGACTGTCCTTAAGGCTTGTAAGCTCACATTTATTACAATAAATGACATACCTGAAATGTTACCGATCTCATTATTACGTCAGATAGGTAATGCACGTAGTACGTTCGTCGTATTCATGATTTCCTCTTCAAAGCAACATACCGTACTTATTATTTAACACAAAAGGACATTAAAAATTTTAGTTATTCACGAGCAGCTAGTTGAGAATATGTATGAACTTCAAATGACACGACGAACAGTCTCGTTCTGCATATGGATGCAAACCCAAGTCATGCAGACTGTGGTGTCACCGCCAGATACCACACTTGCTAGGTGGTAGCCTTTAAATCGACCGCGGTCCGTTAGTATACGTCGGACCCGTGTGTCACCACTGTCAGTGATTGCAGACCGAGAGCCGCCACACGGCAGGTCTAGAGAGACTTCCTAGCACTCGCCCAGTTGTACAGCCGACTTTGCTAGCGATGGTTCACTGACAAATTACGCTCTCATTTGCCGAGACGATAGTTAGCATAGCCTTCAGCTACGTCATTTGCTACGACCTAGCAAGGCGCCATTATCATTTGCTATTTATCTTGTGATGCATGTACCGTCAGACCGATGTTTACCAATTATGGATTAAAGTTAAGTATTCCAGCAGCTACGTACTTTATTTGCTAGTCTCAATTACTTTAACTGTTCCAGACCTCACGCCAGCCTGCGTGAGCTTAAACGCGTGCCTTTCAGCTATCTCATAGTGGCTTGGCTGTCTTGCCAAGTCACAACACAGACTAAGCAAAGATTTCGTGACTGACCGAAACTAACAGTCATTCCTAATTAGGCATACAGAGAGTGATGCACCTCGATTTTAGACAGTATCAGTTAGCAAATATCAACTTTAAATTACATAACGCAAACATTTTTAACGGACGCGAATTCCTACCCAGCATCTATTGTCCCTGTTAACGAACTACGAGAGATGTTAAATATTGCTTCTTAACAAGTAACTTATTTGAAATGACGTGAGGTAAAGCTTTGTGTTGGACAGGGATTTGAACCCAGAACCTAACCGGAAAGATATCGAAGCACAATCAACTGCGACATACCGCATTTTCTCGGCAGTAGCTAGATGTTTTAAGGGGATACGGAATCACCTATCCCCGCAATGTTAATATATGCCCACTATAGGGAACATTTTCTCACAAACTACTGGAGACAGAGAGGTAAAAATTTTACTGTATGTGCATTCATATGTTACAACAATACTGAAACAACAGTTTATTGTCAAAGTGTTTTCTTACAGAGATATTGTACATTTATTTTTAAGTAAATTTTTTCCATCGCTTTTTACTAGACTATCACCCCTAAGTCTTTTGTAAATCAAGTAATTAAAAAATCGTTGTTTCAGTATGTAATAGGGACCTATGTCACTACGTCATAAAAATTTCAGACTTCTAGGTTGACCAGTACCTGAGATAATGTTCCTAGATGAAGTAAAAAGTAAACTTACGGGAAACGGAGAAAGAAGATTAAAACATTCCTGATCCGTAGCTAATACCCCCTTCACAGTCTTCATAATCATCTTCAAGTCTTCTTTTGGCACCCCTCTGCACCTGTCTTGCTTTTTTCACTAATGTCTTGATTATATTATCAGCATGCCTTAGTCTGTGCTGATCTAAAAAGAACATAGCACGTACCGTACGGGAACCAACACACATACCCAACTTTTGAAGGACCTGGCATTTAGTTATATTTCCAAGATTGAAGGTTGCCACAGCATCATACACACCAAAATGTAGTGTATTAATTCCGACAAACACTGTTTTTGGGAGACGATGCCATATCACACTATTCAAGCACTCGTTGGGGTTCTGCGTTTTTCCGTGAAGACATTTCATCAGAAGACTTCTGTCAGCCAGATCTCTGAAAATGGGCTTTATTTCTGCCATGATGGCTGATGGTAGACTGTGGTGGTGAATGTATTTCTCTCCTGTTGTTAGTCCCCTATTGTATTTACACCAGCTGTTTTCACCTTTGGGGCACAAACCATGTTGTGGATGCTCATCCGTGGATGCGGTGTGGAAATATAAAGCCCATATAGCTCTCCTCATTTCTTCAAGATTGCCTGTATTTTGCCTGATTGCAAGGCCATAGCAGTTCTGAATGTGGTCTATTATGGAATCAGTCAATCTTCCTCTGCCATCCAAGGTTTTCCCATCATCTAGTTTTTTCCCTTTCATAACTGATTTTAACCTTCTCAGCCTGGCACCCATTCTCTTCTGCACATGTCCTATACATTCAAGTTTGCTTATATTTACACTGTTCCCATATGGTTTGCTTTCCAAAACTTCTTTGAATGCTTTAGAGTCACCATCTCCCAGATATTTGACATAGCGAACATTATACCACTGTGAAGAGCGATGAAAAATTTTCTTCACCCCAGCAACCTCCATGCCACCACTACTACCATAATAATTAGCAATACAGTCATCACTGTGTTCATTTTTCAGCCTGCCTGTGCACCTACAGTATTTAGACATTATTGCAACATCAATAACCTTGCCAGTATCAACACTAGTTGCTGTTACAACACCATTGTTGGAGGTGTGGCCCCTTTTCTGCCACGTGCCATCAAACGCCACTGTGAGGTCACGACTGCCGTCATTTTCTTCCACTGCTTCTTCCACAGCAACCTGCATTGACTTCTGTGCTACATCTTCAACTGCAGATCCTAGTACATAATTGTAAGCTTCAAACTTTGAAGGTGCACTTGGAAGATTTAGAACACCACGTAGCATATCACCAGCTGCTTTGCCCTTACCAATTGCTCGCAATCCATAAACTAACCTAATATTTACACTATAAAGTTCAGTTTTCTTGTATCCATTATTTACAGTTACTGAAACCGAACTTGGAAACTTACAGCTGTATTTACAAACACTGCATATTAAATTAAACTGGGCAGCCAGGCCAACATGGGATTCTACTTTCAGAGAAACGTTTCCATGACATTTTTTGCAGCACAAACTGTTTTCAAGAGCTTCACACAATATATTCGTATCAATGAGTTCAAAAACTTCATTCCCTCTATCAAGTAAATTATATTTCTCTTCCAAATCTCTTAGTTTTTTATGAGAAGCACTGTTTTCATTTGGTGTAAGTTCGTTCGGCAAATCAGTAATAAGTGGATTCACATTTTCCAACAGTGATGATGATGAACTGCTTTGCTTTGCTAATGAATCATTATTTCTTTTCTTTTGCCAGTTCACACGCTTTTTAAATACTTTTGCTTTAGCTCTAGGCATTTTCACTGCGAAAAATGAAGCACTAAATACGAAATAACTCAACAACAACTACTTTCTTATATCACACTGTTTACAAAACAGTCCCGCCACAAAGTCAAAGAGTAACTTGAGGAAACCAGAGAGAAACATTTTCGGGCAACTAGTGTATAAATAGTCGCTGGAAACCGGGATATTTGAATTCATGTCACTTTAAAGGTACTGCCAAAAAGTTCATGGTCAGCCACGAGAGACATGTATAACTAAAGCGCAATACCCGATCTCACAAATATATAAAAATAAAATAGTTATAATTGTAGTAGAGCTATGTATGATACGTCATTTTAAAGAGGAAACATGGCAGAATATAATACGCCAATAAAAAAAAATTCGATTTTTTAACCCAAAATCCGATTCCGTATCCCCTTAACTGAAATGACGAGACGAAACATGTGGTGTCACCGCCAGACACCACACTTACTAGGTGGTAGCCTTTAAATCGGCCGCGGTCCGTTAGTATACGTCGGACCCGCGTGTCGCCACTGTCAGTGATTGCAGACCGAGCGCCGCCACACGGCAGGTCTAGAGAGACTTCGTAGCACTCGCCCCAGTTGTACAGCCAACTTTGCTAGCGATGGTTCACTGACAAATTACGCTCTCATTTGCCGAGACGATAGTTAGCATAGCCTTCAGCTACGTCATTTGCTACGACCTAGCAAGGCGCCATTATCATTTGCTATTTATCTTGTGATGCATGTACCGTCAGACCGATGTTTACCAATTATGGATTAAAGTTAAGTATTCCAGAAGCTACGTACTTTTTTTACTAGACTCAACTCCTTTAACTGTTCCAGACCTCACGCCAGCCTGCGTGAGCTTAAACGCGTGGCTTGGTTGTCTTGCCAAGTCACAACAAAACATTAATTTTTTCCTTCCCAGGACTGCTACACAGCACCTATCGCTGTTATATTCTAGTGAAAACGAACGTTAAATATTGGATTGTTGCACCAGCAACTACATGTGAGCATGTTTGAACTACAAATAATATGACTAAGAGTTCAGTGCTGACTGGGAATAGAGCACCACACATATCGTTGTTGACTACACACAAAGAGACGTCAGCTACCGAATTTTTCTCCACCAGCAGCTCGGAATAACATCTTGAACTTAAATAGTTCTGTCTCACTGGGAGTCAAAAACGTCAAATATCGTTAGTGCTGACAACGAATGAAAATACATTAAAAATCGAAATTATTATCCACCAGTAGATAGGTGTTCTTATGATAGATCTTGATAATACATAATGAAATCTTTAGTGCCGGGCCAGGATTCGAACCCATTCATGCGCAATATGTGGAGATGTTGAGGAATCTGCAGTTTTGAACAAACAACAAATTGTAGCCGAGCTGTATTGTCACGAAGGGATCAAATTCCGCGTTATGGGCGGTCTGAGTAGCATTCCCAGTTCGGAACCAATTTTATCGACATACAGAAGCTCAGATAAAAGATGGAATAAGTGGCCTGTGAGCCTACGTAGCGTTTGTTTCGTCACTAAAAATAAGTAACTAGTATAAGAAAAGTTAATGGTGATAGAGTTTCTACAATTCGCCACTCCAGACTTTATTGTGGCTCAACCTAATGTCTACTTGGTACAGAAGGAATATCATGTTTAATGTGAATTTCAAAATTTTTGAAACCATCAGTGAAAAGAGCGCGAAAAGACGCTCCTTACGAACAGCCTAAGTTAATTTAATATTTAATTAATTAATTTAATATTTAATTAATAATTTAATATACATGAGACTGTGATATGTAATTACATTTTTTTATAAATGGAACAACATACTCAGGTCACCCTGTGACGCCGGAAACGGACCGGCGAAGAGAGGCGCTATGCTCAGCATGTATTTATTATACTTATGATTTGAATAGTGGAATATTTTGACACATTGTTTGTAGATTCGAGAGCTCACGAGACTTACCACTGGTCGGGTGTTTAGATTAATTTATGAAATAAGAGCAACTGTGACTACTGGTAGAAATTTTTAAAAAGAGAAACGCCAGTCAATCTGTCGTCACACTACCTGATCTGGAGTTACGGCTTTCGTTTGCTGAGTTACAATAACACTGAATCTAGGACTACAATTCTCCATCATGCTTATCATCCGGACAATTTAATTCATGTTTGACAATAACAAGAAATATTTGCGCGAGTTACAGGTGTGTGACCACCCCACGGACCCAAGCGAGATCTTGGAACGTTAAAGCCGGCTACACACTCCTCTAATGAGTTCAATTTTGGGGGTGAGACTACTGGATTTTATGGATACCGACCCAACTGAGGACTCTCAAAGCGTGTTTCTCAATTGTGAACTTGCTCACAAGTAATTCCAGGAACTCAGCAAATAACATACGAGGATGAGATTTCTTGCTCAATACTTGTACGAATAAACGCAATGGCGTATTACAGCAGCAGCTAATTATGTGAACAGCAAGAGAAAACGAGATAACAACCAATAATTGTAATTAACAGTGAAAATAAAAGAGCAGAAATTCCGGCTTTACGCTTACTGACTGAAGGAGTAATGAAAAAGAGATAGTTTTCCGCCTTCAACATCTGTCGCATGTGCACTATGACATCAAGGGCTGCTGTAGGTAAAACGTAACGTTCTACTTACAGTAGCAAAACATTATTTCTGAATATCAGCACTCGTTCGCATAATGAACTTTTACGGGTATAGCCTTTTGATTTAGTAGTGAAACGCATGTTTAAGACTTTGGCAAAAGTGTGTGGTCTCACAGAGAAAAAAGTCTTTAAAAGAAATTCCACTACATTATGCTTAGGACAAAAAGAACCACTGACGCATTCAGTCCAACTGAGACACATTGTAACCAAATTGTGAGGAACAATGTCATATTTCAACAGTTCGTAAATACATTTTTGGAGGACCTCTTCACCATGGCTTATAACACTATGTGTAGCCTGTATTGGATGCATCAACGCCCCTTGATTCACAGTCGATGTCCACACATAGGGAAGGTTCTCTGAAGGTTGTGGAGAATATATTGATTTAAGACGTGTCACATGTAACTGACTTTGAAGTTCTGATAACTTTATGCACCACCCACCCAGACAAGACATGCTAGCTGAACAGTGTTAATACTTAAGGGTCTGATGGATGAGGCTCTCAGCCTTAGCCTCTGGCTGTTTTGATTTGGAAATAAGTCGACGTAGTACTCGTCATTACCGTGGTACACGTGAATACTGTGCAATGCTAAACTCCTGATTACATGTCTTAATTTTACTGGTGTAGGATGAATACCACCACTTTCACGGACTTGGGAAAAGAAATATTCTCTATAGTCTTTGGACAGCCTACCAGTTAGTAGATAGTCAATTTTCTGCTTCGAAGATAGTTCCTCAAACAACTCCAGAACAGTTGTAGTAGACAGTTGAAGTCCAGCTTGTATTAGTTTCCACTGCATCTTGCTGCTGAAACTCAAAGTTGTAAACCACTTCATCACATGTCTCAAATGCATCATCCTATCTGCATTGTTCGTATAGATTGATTCTGCTTTGTTTCTACTCACGATTATTTCATACCACTTATTAACATTATTAATAAACCAGCTTGTTGTTAGAGCATCTTTTCAAAGAAGCCCCGCTAATGCTGCAAACTGTAAAGCAGAAGCTACATTACGATTCAACAAGATTCTAGCCACTGGAACTCTCATCTTTCAAATGTACTCGGATTAATAATGTTCTCTAAAATGTGGGGCTGATCTGCAGCAAAATATAAGCTCTCGCCAGACAAGCACGGATGCTTAATTTTACATTTCACCTGGCTACAGAGGAGGAGGAGATTAGTGTTTGACGTCCTGTCGACAACCAGGTCATTAGAAACGGATCACAAGGTCGGATTAGGGAAGGATGGGGAAGGAAATCGGCCGTGCCCTTTCACAGGAACCATCCCGGCATTTGCCTGAAGCGATTTAGGAAAATCACGGAAATCCTATATCAGGATGGCCGGAAGCGGGTTTGAACTGTCGTCCTCCTGAAAGTACACACAGTTTTCCTCGCACATCTTCAGACTCCAGGTTCTCACCGAACTATTGAATAGTATCACGCTTAATTCCAGGTGCAAATATGCAGGTTTCAGTCCTCCTACTCAGGGTCCTTGATGATGGCAATGGGTAGTTGGTGCACCTCAGATTTCCATAACTCTTAGTACCAACAACACATTTAACTTTTAGAGAAAATGTTATAGTTTTGTTTGACCATTTGTAAGGGTTTGACTGAGAAACTCCTTTATATTACTTTTTCTGGTCTGCGTGTAAAAATTTGCTAGGGTTGCTCTCCATTTCAGCCATCTTCTCTATCATTTTCTTCATCTGTGAAGATAGAAGAATATTTAATATGGACTTACTATCAAAATATATGTAAATGATAATCATTATAACCCTTTTCTCACTAGTGAATTTTTATTAATGATGCAAGTGACTTCACTATAAAAACTCACATCCGCTTTCAGTCTCTTGTTTTGCAACTGCAAGTTTGCAACAGTATCTCCCACTGTATTGCATGCTTCCTTTTTCTGATCATGTGTTTCTTCCTCAAACGCGTAAGTGGCTAGAAATATAATTACGAAACTCCATTATTTCACAGCTAAAATTATTAAAATAAAAGTTGAAACAGCCTTTTCAGTAACCATCTTATCAGAATTGCGCCTTTAAGCGAACACTGGCATGCATTCAGCTATGAAACCAAGTCCTCTAATCCCAACATTGCAATTGCAGCTACAGTACTGGCATAGCAAAATTAGTGCGTCGGTTGCGACAATTGCCGTCTTCGGAATTACGATTTATTCTTAATATAACAGATTCCACTAACCACACTACACAGTAACAAACTGTACAAACCCGTATTGTCGGCAGAATGCCAGTACAGTACTGAGAATCAACAGAAACTGCAGTTGGGCCAAAGGAGAGTTTTAAACATAAATGCTTCATATAAATTTATGTGCGTCTACAATTTAATTCCGGGCACTATTTACTCGCCACTGATTTGATCCTCTCATAAGCTAAAATCCTTTCAGGTTACACAAGTGCTGGAAGATTACGTTCATAAATCTAAAATAAAGTAAACAATTGCGTTCCGTCGGAAACATGGTTACATATGAAAACTGAAAAATGTTGATGAACATCTCACCTTCACTGACAGTTTGGGTGCATTTGGGACGTCAAATTATGTTTGAATGCCAGTCCATTTTAGCAGTCTTCTTCCATCAGCTCTCCTTAACTCGAAGTGTGAATCCTCAAAGTGAAGCTTTAAAAAATCGTAAACATATAAGTTATTTAGAAAACATACGATATTTCAATTCTAATTCTTTTAACCGGTAATTTACTTACTTCACACAACTTGGAATGTATTGTTGGCTGCTATTTGTCTCTCCTACAGTTCTCTAACCATTTAACTCTCTGATCTATCTCTGTAGGAAATATGAATAATGTGACCTCTTTAGACGAATTGCTGGTGCAATTCGGTGCAGCACAGCAACCCATTGCTAAATACACTCACGTTCTAGTGACAAACAGTATACCTAGTACAAAAACAATCTGCTACAGTCGCGTGATAGGTTAGACCCAAAATGGCCGCGATCGCAAAGGATCACGGTAGCTTGACCAGACGTGTCCTTTATAGGCCCTGGGCACAAGCATGTGCTCGTCAAACAGGAAACTCACCTTCAGTCACTATCATGGAGCGCAGTTACTCCCATCACAGTGATCGCTTTCGCTATTACTATCTATGCCACCTAAGCGTATTACTGTTTTAACAGTTTCGTCGTCAGAAAAGATATCTTACTGCTAGTATGCTCGTTGAATTTTTTTGCGTGTTCGCACAACGGAATCCAATCTTCGTTGGCTACTGAACTAAATTTCTCCTCTCATAAATGTTTCACAGCTGTTACGTTGGAAGGATGTTGCCAGAAGCTACCCAAGCTTTCAGAAATGGCAAAATATTTCTACTGGATTTAAGTCCGGGGGGTAAGCAGGATGGAACAAAACAACGTGCCCCGCATTGTGCAGAAACCTACTGACGGAAATACTCGACAGTCCTTCGCTTGGTTCTTCGAACAAGGTCATGTTGAAAAGGTTTCAGCCTGTCATCCGAGAATGGGGTACGTTCCTTTGTTGGCATTTTACTAGAATTGGACGTTGGAGATATATTTATTTTACGGTTGTGATATAGAGTATTGTCGAGAATTAGTATAGAGTTACGATTTGAATTGAGAATCACCTTTTCCGTCATCTATTTTTCACAATTTTGTTCGTTCATGTGGTTGTGGTAATCTCCTATTGCTTGATTTGACTTATACATAACAAGCGCATTAGGAATAAACCCCTTTTCATCGGCTGTATGTGTAATTATTAGGCTTTGTCCCTCGATTCCGGCTTGAGGAGACAGTGAGTTGTGTTATTAGTTCATGATTTCCCACTTATGCGTGATGATAAAATGAAACTTACATAAGGGTAAACAATGTCTTCCTTTTCCTCCATAAATTCTATACTGAAGCGCCAAACGAGCATTCAAATACAGAAATATGTAAGCGGGCGCTCCGGTCGGCAACACCTACATAAGACAAACGTCTGGCGTAGCTGTTAGCTCGGTTACTGAAGCTACAATAGTAGGTTATCAAGATTTAAGTGAGTTTGAACGTGGTGTTATAGTCGGCAAACGAGTGATGGGACATGGCATCTCCGAAGTAGCGATGAAGTAGGGATTTTCTCGTACGATCATTTCATGAGTGTACCGTGAATATCAGGAGTCCGGTAAAATATCAAATCCCAGACATGGGTGTGGCCGGGAAAACATGCTGCAAGAACGGGAACAACAACGACTGAAGAGAATCGTTCAAATTGACGGAAGTGCAACCCTTCCGCAAATTGCTGCTTATTTCAATGCTGGTCCATCAGCAAGTGTCAGCGTGTGAACCATTCAACTAAACATCATCGATACGGGCTTTCGTGTACCCTTGATGACTGCACGACACAAAACTTTACGCCTCGCCTGGGCCCGTTATCACCGGATTTGGACTGTTGATGACTGGAAATACGCTGCCTGGTCGGACGAGTCTCGTTTCAAATTTTATCGAGTGGATGGACGCGTACGGGTATGGAGACAACCTCATGAATCCACGTACCCTGCATGTAAGCAGGGCACTGTTAAAGCTGGTGGAGGATCTGTAATGGTGTGGGGCGTCCGCAGTTGGAGTGATATGGGACCCCTGATACGTCTAGATACGTTTCTGACAGATGACACGTACGTAAGCATCCTGTCTGATCACCTGCATCCATTCATGCCCATTGTGGATTCCGACGGGCCTGGGCAATTCCAGTAGGACAATGCGACACTCGACACGTCCACAATTGCTACAGAGTGCCTCCAGGTGCGAGCACTTTACGCACTTCCGCTGGCCACCAGACTCCCCAGACATGAACATTATTGAGGATGTCTGGGATGTCTTGAACATGCTGTTCAGAAGAAATCTCCGTCACCTCGAACTCTTAGGGATTTATGGACAGCCCTGGAGGAATTATGGGCCCAATCGCCTCCAGCACTACTTCATCTATTATCCAAGTACATTCCATGTCGTGTTGTGGCACTTTTGCGTGCTAGCGGGGGCCATACACGATATTAGGCAGGTGAACCAATTTCTTTGGCTCTTGCTCTTGAGTGTATTTATCGTTTCAGATATGCAATTCTTTTTTCTAGGATGTTGTCTCTGTCTAACAATATGAGTCTGCTTCATTTTTTCTTTAAAAAATACTAATATTGCTACCTTTCTTTAACAACCACCTTACACTAGTATTGCTACCTTCAAAGTCTACAGCTTTTTTTAATTTCTTTTTAATTCCTTCCACTGTAGCCACTCGTTTTTCGGTCAGATAAAAGCTGTAAACAATTCTCCTGACAACGGCCTCGTCAAAACTATCACTGCTTGTAACTGTTTTGCGTTTACGTTTCCTATTTTCGAAAGTCACACGAGGGTGCAATGATCACAGTTCCTCACATATGGGATTTTTCGAGTATGATGAAGTGGGCCATTGAGGATTAATGCATTTACAATAACTTCATCAAACCTCGAAGGTCTTCTTGAACGTGGAGAGTCCCTAATGTCAAACGGTTCAAATGGCTCTGAGCACTATGGGACTTAACATCTATGGTCATTAGTCCCCTAGAACTAATAACTACTTAAACCTAACTAACCTAAGGACATCACACAACACCCAGTCATCATGAGGCAGAGAAAATCCCTGACCCCGCCGGGAATCGAACCCGGGAACCCGGGCGCGGGAAGCGAGAACGCTACCGCACGACCACGAGCTGCGGACTCCCTAATCTCAAAACCATACTCCTTAAAGCTAGAAAACGATTTCCTTGCCAATCTCTGTCCGATTGTATTACTCCATAGACGGTGCAAATGTTTCTGGCTGCCTCCTCTGCTGTCACCCCTCTGCTGAACTCAAACAGAAGAATACACTGACGTGACAGAAGCCACGAGACTGCAGTGTGCACACATACGGATGGCGGTAGTATGGCGCACAAGAGGTGTGTAGATGGGCAGTGAGTGCACTGGCGGAGATGCGGAAAGGTGTGCGACGTGGTTACTGCCGCACGACAGGAGTAAACGGACTCTGATCGCAAATCGTAGTTGAAGCTAGGCGGGTGAGAAATTTCATTTTGGAAATCGTTAGTTAAAAGCGTTTTGTCACTTCTTGGTTACTGTCAACTTTTAGGTATAGGTATAATTTCTGGTATGGAACGTATCTGCACCTTTCACCCTGGTACATTCTTTTCCCTTACTGTGAAACATGTTTATTCATTCAGGTACTCCTTTCTCACCCTTTTTATCTGGGACGTTAAACCCAGGCTTCTTTCCTTCCTTCTTTCTTTCTCATTTTTTCCATACTACTCATGCACTGCACTGTTCCGGAAAGGGGCACGCAAACCTCCCATCGGTAGCACTTTTGTGTTAGCTCACATTTCGCATTTAAAGAACTTCAGTCGTATATTTACACGCCATTTTCAATGAAAGTATTTTACAGGGAGCTCTGCTATATAGTACTTCATACGCCCAACCTGTGCAGTCGACTTTATATTGAAACAACTGTATGCATTACTCCTTCGTTAATTTGTTAATACGTTGGAGGTATCGTCATTGTGTGCTGTCGCTTACTCTTCTTAACACGACATTTACCCCTCACGATGAGGTGATCTTGACGCTCACGCCATTCAGTGTCGGTTGTTTTCTCCAAAATCAGAAATAAATTTCAATTCACTGAACGAACTGTAGATGGTCGCGTTGCTTGAATGCATAAATTTACAAATTACACGGCGAATACCTCCTTCAATCATATTTCGTGCTCATTTTCGCCAGAATATCACAATATGAAAATGATTCGATCTTATCACAGGAATATAAACCGAGGAACGATTCGCCGGCCGGTGTGGCTGAGCGGTTCTAGGCGCTTCAGCCTGGAATTGCGCGACAGCTACGGTCGCAGGTTCGAATCCTGCCTCGGACATGGATGTGTGTGGTGTCCTTAGGTTAGTCAGGCTTAAGTAGTTCTGAGTTATAGTGGACTGATGACCTCAGATATAAAGTCCCACAGTGCTCAGAGCCATTTTTCGAGGAACGGTTCTAGTCAAAGTAACTGCAAAACATGTGGATATTGCTGAAAGTTTCTATCATCCATTTATTTTGCTATTTTGGGACAACTTTAAATTAAGATTCCGGATTTTCGGTGATGCAGAAATAAATTTTTTGTGTTTTCTTTTCTTACGAGTATTATTTAGTGGATTACCGACAGTTACAAACGAATCGCGCATGGTTACAACGTTCTCTAGAGTCACACGCGATGATAACTCTTTATTAGCATTGTTCCTAGGCGAGCCTCACAACAATTAAAGATCGCGGGACGTGCTGCGTGCGTTGCCTAGCGATTGTCTGCCTGGTGAACTTAATCTGTTGAGGTGCGTATCGGTGATTGTAGAAAAAGAATCTCCTGAAAAGTGAAGTGAGCTGCACATCTGTGATAGAAGGAGCTTAAGTCGTCGCCGAAAAAAGGTTGATTACTGAAGAGAGGCAGATATCAGAGGAAACCATGAAGCCAGTGGAGGTAAGTGACCAATAACTGTCTACACTCAGTCATTATCAACGTCGAAGCAGAAATCCCCGACTGTGTGCATCAGCCATAAAAAACGGCTACTGTTGAATGCTATTACCTCATACGTCGTAATCAGAATAATATAGAGCTTCGTATGTGGGGCTCACAGTCTCCAGCGTGATCGCCTATCACTGTATATAGAAATCTATACTTCGCAAGCCACCTTACGACGTGTGGCCGAGAGTGCTTCTGAATTCCCACCTTTTCTCCTATATTGCCGGCCAGAGTGGCCGAGCGGTTCTAGGCGCTACAGTCTGGAACCGCGCGACTGCTACGGTCGCAGGTTCTAATCCTGCCTCGGGCATGGATATGTGTGATGTCCTTAGGTTAGTTACGTTTAAGTAGTTCTAAGTTCTAGGGGACTGATGACCTCAGCAGTTAACTCCGATAGTGCTCAGAACCATTTGAACCATTTTTCCTCTTGTATTCGCGATTCGTGCTTGAGACGACCGCTTAATAATACGCTACTGTAATGTCTGTAATCAGTCAGAGTATCACACCATTATCATTTCAGGACAGCTGTAAGCGAGGAAATAATATCCTGCCCTATTCTCTCCGGAACTCAGTCTCTCCCACTTTCCACAGCATCTTCTCCGTGTTGCACAACAACTCTTGTGCAGTCTCCTACTGGAGTTGAGCATTTCCTTAACGCTCTCCCGCTTACTATACAATCCCGCGAGAGCACCTATCGATCTCCGTTGGATCTCCTCCAACTCTTCTATTATTCCAAGGATCCAGAGTGATCAGCAGTAGTGAAGAATTGCTTGGACAAAGGTTTTTGTAAGTATCTTCTTTTGTGGATGAATTGCACTTCCTCAGGACTCTTCTAGCAATCTCACCAGTCCACAGAGTAGATGCACTAATCGGGAATAGAAGTTGCTAAACTTTAGCTCTCATGTCTCCCGCACGGGTGTGTACATGTTTCTCCCAGCCGTAGTGAGTCTACGTCCGATGAAATGGTTCGTCAGTAATTCTCTGACCTACCGCCATCACAGATAAGTTCTTTGCCGTATGTGCTACGCAGATAGATTTCCTAACATCCGGTGTCAATCAAATTAAACCTTTTCATAAACAGGACTGTTTAAATACGATCCAAAGATTCCAGACTCACATGTAATGCGAATGTAGCACTGTAGTAGTAATATTAATATCCAGTTTAACTTGGTTTTTCATTAAGTAAAGGCTGAATGTGCGATTACCACAAACAAATAGTGTTGAGTCCTCAAGAAGGTGGGACTGCGTGGAAAATAAAAGATAAACCAGCTTTGAATCATCATCACTCTTTCCTCACAATATCAGAATTTTGTTTTCGGCTCAAGCATTGCGAAGAAACTAAGTTCAGACACCATGTTATGATCAGCTTAACAATAACATTATTGTTACTGAAAGTGATTTGAAATATTTTATACAGGTTGACATGCTCAGAAAAATATGTTAAATGTCGTTTTTTGCTGGAAAGTCGAGCTCCAGTACCTTGCACGTCGGTACTATGTCGAGTCAGTAATACATAATAACTTTCCTTCCTGTCAGGTACTATGTTCTAGCTAAGTACTGTGAATAAGAAAACGATTTAGGGTTTTTGAATTTTATTTGCATGTTCCTGGAACCTCGATATTCAGCGTTTTATTCGGACACAACGATATATAAGTCACAGAACAGGTCTAAATGGAGTATAATTGGTTAAACGCCCGTGAGTGTGTTGCGCATATATATATTAAAGGATCTACTAGCATAAAAAGCGCGTGTCAATGCCACCGTATTTATTCATCTTGCTACAGCTGCATTTTGTGTTGAGGTGTATATTGACAACGCAATGACTCAGTAAACGCAGCTAGCAGCTATTTTACGAATCTAAAATGTTTGTCCACTATATATTTGCTGTTGATACATTTACTGAAATTTACGACTAATGTAGTGAAGGTAGTTATTTAGCGTTGTCGATAATAGAATACATTCACTACTTAGGGAGACTTCACAGACTCAAAAAAGACGTTTCGAAGTGGATGATAATTGTGAACCATTTATTGTGTGGAAAAATAATAATTTTCCAATTAAAATAGTGAGTGATTTTGTTGAGTTCCAGGCACGAATTAGGAAGATGGAGACTTAATTACTAGGAATCAAACTGCTGACTAATGATCCAAAATTTTGCCAACAGATTAAAAGGATATCTAGAGCTGTGTTGGAACTTCAGCTTATTCGGTGGATCGCAATATAGCTGAAAGGAAAACATGGCCTTGGCAACTCGGTGACGCGAGGATCCGATAAAGATGTGCCACCGTAAGGATCCTCTATTCTCAGATGTACCAATCTGGCATCCGACTGAACTGACTTACGGAAATGAAATAAATTTTAGCTGAGATCCCTGAACGGCTCGAAACGTAGGAAACTCCAGTGCATTAACCTCTCCGTCATCGTGTGCTGCTCTTCCTACTCGTCCACATTCAAAATTAAGCCGTAGCTGATTAAGATTGATATGGGTCGCTGGCCAATAGACGCATTAGCGAAACCAGTTTCGCTGCTTTGTCGGCGTCGCTAATATCAGCAAGTTACTAGTAGTCCTCTCATACGAAGGCTATTCCATTATTAAGGTCTGCTGGGTAGTAAAGTCTAAACCACAGAGGAAATCCGATGAAACCTTGCACAGATGTCTCCGGCAATGTCCCACGTATGCTCGTCGATCGCGTCATGTCACTATTTTCAGCTGTGAGAGCACAGAGAGCAAGTAAAAGTGCACAGAAAATAATGGCCCCGCCAAGAACAAGTGCCTGCCGATAGATTTCGCCTTATTACATGCAGCTCACGTACCGTTACTGTTAGGGATTTCCTTCTTCTTCATGAGATTTCTGGCCACACACTGCAGCGGCAATGAAGTTGCTCCTGCAGCGTTTTCGATGAAAAGTGTTTGATCACCTGCACTACAGCCCGAAATGGCTCCCTCTGAGTTTCATCTCTGCTCACATGAACCGCTCTCCATGAAGAAGAGTTGGTTTCACGTGGAACAGAGACGAGCACTCCGACACCTGCACATATCATCCACCACGCAGTCCCGACTAGACAAGACTGCAGACCAGCCTAGAGAATTTTCGGAAAGCGCAGGCAGCTGCCTTCTAAGGCTTGGGTATTGCAAATGCAGTACAAGGATGCGACGTTTGTCTAACGCTGAACGGTGACCATGTAGAGAAGTAGATGGATGGTGTTAGCCAAGTTCTGCGAACTGATGGATGTGGCGCAATGGTTAGCATACTTGACTTGCGATCCTGAGGACGACGGTTCAAACCCGCGTTCGGCTATCCGGATTTCTGGATTTCCGTGAGTTCCCTAAAACGCATCAGGCAAATGCTGGGATGGTTCCTTTGACAGGGCACGGTCGTCTCCCTTCTCCATCCTTCCATAATCCGAATTGATCGAAGTCCTCGCAGTTTGGTCCCATCCCCCAAACCAACCAACTCTTCCAAATAAATAATTTTTGACTATCACCGTGCTTTCCATTTCGCGACCGATCGGGTCTTTATAAAACAACAGCACTCGTACATTAATCTGCCAAATAGGCTGAAACCAACTGGGTCGTAGGGCAGACAACGTGTGGATTTATCCGAAACAGGAATAAATAGAACAGGCAACACCAATGTAGCTTTCCCTTGTTGGAGCTTTACGACTCGTTATATTTGGATTGGGTTTATTGTGCCAGAACGCGAAAAACCTGGTACAAATACAAAATAATATATGCTGAGCAAGCAGAATATAAGCAGTGCAAACAATGATTTCAAATTATTGTACAATTTTCTTGAAGGGCCATGGTTTGTAGCTAATAAATATTCACATATCAGCTACAGACAGAATATACCAAACACAGCTCAGGAGAGAATGAGAAGCATACACATGGACAATATCACCTTTATGTAATCACAGTTAACACAAATTTTATTTAATCATGTTTTTACCTCCTGTAAATCAAAAAAATGTTTTGTATCCTCATGAATCTTGAACTTACATATCGTACGTGAAACTTTTGTGTCGTTGGTCAATGTTTTTTTCTGGGACCAAATAAGATTGAAATACTAATTTACAAAAATTCTTGATGTTCACCAAATATTAGGACACACAGTACATATTTTACATCAGTACTCACACACGTTTCTCATCCTGGTAATGACTTATTTCCGCGGATTAATTTGCTGACGTTTACCTATAAACTGCCGACTGATATATATATATATATATATATATATATATATATATATATATATATATATATATATATATATATTTGCAAGTACCACAGAAAAGTACCTCAAATAGTAAGATAGAGATTCCCGTGATAGGCCAAGTAAATTTTACTGAATGCTCTCCTACACTTCAAACTCACACAGATACATGAGACAGTTTAGCAACATAGTTACCAAATCCCTGTAAACAGGCCTCGGAGCCTTCCACCAGTCCTTCAATTACTTGATTATAAAAATATACTCGTTGGTCACGAATTCTCTCCAGAACCTCAATGTGAATGTCTTCATCGCCGGAAAATGGCGACTTTCTTGAATCAGTTCCTCGATGGTCTGGACTTTGTGTTCTTTGGTCGATGTCAATATCGATGTCCTTCCTTTCCTATCAGCGTCTTACACAGCTGATTAGCATTGGTTAAACTGATGACACCATTTCAATACAGCGGGACGCGTCATTGCATTATGTCCACACACAGCCAGAATTCACGGTCAGTTTGTGTGAAATTTAGATGTTTTGCCGACACGAATCGGACTGCCTCGCGCAGCTCAACTTTGGAGCAGCTTTCCAGTCGCCGTTCCATTTCTCTCTCAAAGCATGACGCAGTTATTATACGTACCGCAGTGTAGCTGTGTCTGCAGAAGGCTCAGGGCATGTACTGTCTTCTGATGGCGCACCAGTCTAGTTGTGCAGTGGTCTTAGCGTGGGACAACATGTGTTACTGCCTGAAGTCGCTGCGTTTCTGCTTTTTCATGGAATTGAAAAGAACAGTTCCTTTTTTCTATGAGACAAATACATTTAGTGTACTGCATAACGTGAAACCCTTACATCCAGGCAGCGCACATCTGAATCAACTTCTCTCGGATGTATTCAGTATCTCAGGTGGACACGACACAAGGCATGGAGCATATTTACTGTTAGTGTTGGCTCAGGGTTTGGTGTTCTGGAGCATTTCCTCACTCGAAATGCATCGCTTTTGTCATTACATTCCACCTCTTCTTCCTCACTGTCTTCTGCGCCTTGTATTCTCTACTGTGAATGTGAATGTGTGTGTCGTTGCTGAATGTGTACAAAGTGCTGAATCTCTTAAGGTTTTTAAATAAAGCGTACGTTATTCACATTCTACACCTTTATTCTTCATGTCTACATCACCTCTGCTTGCACCCTTTCATTACTATTAAGGCCGGCCGAGGTGGCCGAGCGGTTCAAGGCGCTACAGTCTGGAACCGAGCGACCGCTACGGTCGCAGGTTCGAATCCTGCCTGGGGGATGGATGTGTGTGATGTCCTTAGGTTAGTTATGTTTAAGTAGTTCTAAGTTCTAGGGGACTGATGACCTCAGAAGCTAATTCCCATAGTGCTCAGAGACATTTGAACCATTTGAACCATTACTATTAAAGCGAAGTCCTCGAGGGTAATCTTTAAGTTTTGGAAAACAAATGAGACCTAGTCGGGAATGTATCGATGACAGAGAACACAATTGACGGATTGTTTCAGATGTCACAGCCCTCGTCTGTGTTCCATGTGTAGACGAACTCTCCGAATTCGTATTTTCTGTTTTTTGTGATTCTGTTTCTCACGCAACGACATAGTTACGATGGACACAGACATGTTACACGAAAAGAACTCGGAGCACTCTAGCGCCAGCGTATTTCAACTTCCATCTCCGATGCTAAAAAGTCAACCGAGTAATTTGCATGACATGTAATACCTCAACCGATATTGAGAACATAATAAAAAATTTGGAGGCATCACTTTTCATCACGCTTTCGTACAGCGAAAAAATTTATCTTTACATTGTTTTTCGCAAATAAGCGGTCTCTTATTCCATAGCGGAATTTATACACATGTACAACCCTAAATTACCTTTCTCTGTCCAAACCACGCTAACACTGCGATAAACAGCTTTCTTCAGTGAGATACTGAAACTTACGGGGAGATTGCAGAAACGGAACCAAGTGATGAACAGAAAATACATGGTGCAAAGTGCAACCTACAATCAGGCACAACAAGTTCAATTAATTATCTGACCTAGACCAAAACAAATAAAATTTGGATACAGAGTACGTGCTTATTGAGGACTGGGAAGGGTATTTCAGGATCTTCATGGCACAATAAAACAGTAACACTTGACGGAAGAGAGACCTTCAAGATCGTGCAGGAAACAGTTGCATTGTATTTCGATGTATCTGTAGAAAAACAGTTACCAGCCTCCTCCTCTCCTGAAACTTTCGAAACCTGCTGGAGCTTCTAATAGGTGCTTCTATTGGAGTGTAGTATTGAATTCTATGGTACACTAGAAGACCCAATGCTCTCCCCATTCTTCCTTGGCGAGTTTCGTCCTCTGCAACCCGATATCAGAGGATGGTAAATGACATTAATTACAGGGTGAGAAACACCGGCCTTGTTCGTCATCTGTTCGTCCTAGTCATTGTAAACTAATCCCAAGTGACCTCGTTTCCACGGAAAGGAGATTCATGTACCTCTTCGCTTAGTTGCAGTACCCGAATATTCATTTCACTGATCCATAGTCATTGCTGAACACATTCCTATACACATTTGGATTGTTACTCTACAGAACGTTCTAGAGCCTCGCGGGACGACCAGATTTGAGACTCTCTCGAATCGCTATAGCTTCTGCTGTAGAAAATGAGACATGTGGTGGAAGACGAAACTGCTTGGAATATTTCAGCTTCTGGACAAGAAATACACGTTGTACTGCTGAAATCTCTTGAAAGAACAAGCCATTAGTATAAACATAACAATGTTCGTCGAATAAGACAGGTGAACTGATTGTGCCAGAACAGTTTTTCGTAAAACCGTAGAAGAGAATCTCGAGGTTTACAAACAGATGTAGGAATGGAATACCAAGTGGGCCTATGTAGATATCAGATTGAATTCAACCGTAGGTGTTAAACACCGGATCTAATGCTTAAACTAGTAAGAAATAAAGACGCTACATATCCGATTTGGAACTTATGTGCGGAGGAATTTATCTTACATCCCGTAGGAGGGTGATTAATCTACTGTTGGACTGCTGTCTCTCTAGGCCAATAAACCTTCTCGCGAGTTAAACAGAGAACCGACTTGTGGCGATAACGTATTAGACCTTCTGGTGACAAACAGACCCGAAACATTTGAAACAGTTAACGCAGAACAGGGTATCAGCTGTCATAAAGTGGTTACTGCACCGATCATTTCAGCCGTAAACAGAAATATTAAAAACGCTAGGAAGGTTTTTCTGTTTATCGAAAGTGACAAAAAGCAGATTTCAGAGTACTTGACGGCTCAACACAAAAGTTTCGTCTCAAGTACAGACGGTGTTGAGGATCAGTGGACTAAGTTCAGAATCACCGTACAATATGCATTAAATGAGTATGTGCCAAGCAAGATCGTAAGAGATGAAAAAGAGCCACCGTTGTATAACAACCGAGTTAGAAAACAGGTACGGAAGCAAAGGGAACTTCGCAACAAAAATAAACATAACAAAAGCCTTGCAGACAAACAAAAATTACATAAAGTGAGATGTAGTGTGAGGAGGGCTATGCAAGAGGCGTTCAACGAATTCGAAAGTGAAGTTCTGTGTACTAACTTGGCAAAAAATCCTAAGAAATTTTGGTTTTATGTCAAAGCAGTAGGTGGATCAAAACAAAATGTCCAGACACGCTGTGACCAAAATGGTACTGAAACAGAGGATGACAGACTAAAGGCCGAAATACTAAAAGCCTTTTTCCAAAGCTGTTTCACAGAGGAAGACTGCACTGTAGTTCCTTCTCTAGATTGTAGCACAGATGACAAAATGGTAGATATCGAAATAGATGAACGACGGATAGAAAAACAATTAAAATCACTCAAAAGAGGAAAGGCTGCTGGACCTGATGGGATACCAGTTCGATTTTACACAGAATACGCGAAGGAACTTGCCCCCCTTGTTGTAGCGGTGTACCGTAGGTCTCTAGAAGAGCGTAGCGTTCCAAAACATTGGAAAAGGGCACAGGTCATCCCCGTATTCAGGAAGGAAAGTCGAACAGGTGTGCAGAACTATAGACCTATGTCTCTAACGTCGATCAGTTGTAGAAATTTGGAACACGTATTATGTTCGAGTATAATGACTTTTCTGAAGACTAGAAATCTACTTTGTAGGAATCAGCATGGGTTTCGAAAAAGACGACCGTGTGAAACCCAGCTAGCTCTATTCGTCCACGAGAATCAGAGGGGGTTCCTAGGTAGATGCCGTGTGTCTTGACTTCCGCAAGGCGTTCGATACAGTTCCCCACAGTCGTTTAATGAACAAAGTAAGAGCATATGGACTATCAGACCAATTGTGTGATTAGATTGAAGAGTTCCTAGATAACAGAACGCAGCATGTCATTCTCAATGGAGAGAAGCCTTCCGAAGTAAGAGTGATTTCAGGTGTGCCGCAGGGGAGTGTCGTAGTACCGTTGCTATTCACAATATACACAAATGACCTTGTGGATTACATCGGAAGTTCACTGAGGATTTTGGCGGATGATGCTGTGGTACATCGAGGGTTTGTAAGAATAGAAAATTGTACTGAAATGCAGGAGGATCTGCAACGAATTGACACATGGTGCAGGGAATGGCAATTGAATCTCAATGTAGAGAAGTGTAATGTGCAGCGAATACATAGAAATAAAGATCCTTTATCATTTAGCTACAATGTAGCAGGTCAGCAACTGGAAACAGTTAATTCCATAAATTATTTGGGAGTACGCATTAGGAGTGATTTATAATGCAATGATCATATAAAGATGATAGTCGGTAAAGCAGATGCCAGACTGAGATTCATTGGAAGAATCCTAAGGAAATGCAATCCGAAAACAAAGGAAGTGGTTACAGTACACTTGTTCACCCACTGCTTGAATATTGCTCACCAGTGTGGGATCCGTACCAGATAGGGTTGATAGAAGAGATAGAAAAGATCCAACGGAGAGCAGCGCGCCTCGTTATAGGATCATTTACTAATCGCGAAAGCGTTACGGAGATGATAGATAAACTCCAATGGTAGACTCTGCTGGAGAGACGCTCAGTAGCTCGGTACGGGCTTTTGTTGAAGTTTCGAGAACATACCTTCACCGAGGAGTCAACCAGTATATTGCTCCTGTGGTGTCAACGCCAGACACCACACTTGCTAGGTGGTAGCTTTAAATCGGCCGCGGTCCATTAGTACATGTCGGACCCGCGTGTCGCCACTGTGTGATCGCAGACCGAGCGCCATCACAAGGCAGGTCTCGAGATACGGAATAGCACTCGCCCCAGTTGTACGGACGACTTTGCTAGCGACAACATGGACGAAGCATTGCTCATTAGCCGAGCAGATAGTTAGAATAGCCTTCAGCTAAGTCAATGGCTACGACTTAGCAAGGCGCCATCAGTAACTCTGCATGTATCTAAAGAGTCTCGCTTGTATCGCCACAATCTCCAGATGTACCAAAAAGGATGGATTAAAGTTAAGTATTCCAGAAGGTACGTACTTTTCTTTATAGCATTCATTACGTATACTGTTTCAGACCTCACGCCATCCTCCTTTAGCTTAGCGCGTGCCTTTCGGCTTCCTCTCATTGTGTCTAGGCTGTCTTGTCTAGACACAACAGCTCCCTCCTACGTATATGTCGCGAAGAGACCATGAGGATAAAATCAGAGAGATTAGAGCCCACACAGAGGCATACCGACAATCTTTCTTTCCACGAATAGTACGAGACTTGAATAGAAGGGAGAACCGATATATGTACTCAAAGTACCCTCCGCCACACATCGTTAGGTGGCTTGCAGAGTATGGATGTGGATGTAGATGTAGAAGTACTTTATTGTCAAGCACTACATCTAACGAAGTCTTTCGGGTCTTTGTTCCAGTTACGATTTCTGAGATTCCTTGTTGTACTCCACATATCAGATATCTTAATATCACTATTCATTGTTTCACAATAATTTATTCAGATTAGACGTTTTTAGTTCTTTCGTGCAACACGTTAGTTTTAGCATTCGTCTTCTAGCAATGCAGGTTGTCTTCTGAAGATAAGGAGAGCTTATATTGCTAAAGCGCTAGTCCACGTTGCGCAGTAATTGTGAAGATTTCGTATCACATGTCACAGAGCTGTTAATCTGTAACGAAGTAGCTTGTCGTTTTTGGGACAGAGAGATCTGTCATATTTAATGCATTGAACAATGTGTAGCAGTATACGTTCTATGGATCCGTTTCTGGCACAACTGCTACTGTATTCTCCACGATTGTTTGAAAGAGTGCCGAGGAGCGTTAGGAAAGAATTCCACGTTCTTGCTGTCGGTTTGTCATCAGAACATTAGGGAAATGATCTGATCCTAATGGGTCATTCCATATTGAGTAGAAACCGTATCATCTGGTAACGAATATAACGTGATAACGTCAACAGAGCTGCTTTTATGGGGAAGACACATCAGGAGAGGACAGCCATCGTTGACAATTGACAGTATGTAAACAACAAAATCGGTAGCACCCGTCGTAAAGGGTGTGAAAGCATTTATTAATGAAAATCGATTTTAGTCACTGAGTAACCACCTTCAGTGCAAATATTAAAGTCTTGAAGACCCACGTAATAATAGCAAATATTACAACTTCAAGTTGGGATCAAATGGCCTTGAGCACTATGGGGCTCAACATCTGAGGTCATCAGTCCCCTAGAACTTAGAACTACTTAAACCTAACTAACCTAAGGACATCACACACATCCATGACCGAGGCAGGATTCGAACCCGCGAATGTAGCGGTCGCGCGGTTCCAGACTGTAGCGCCTAGAACCGCTCGGCCAACAAGGCCGGCCAAGTTGGGATCAATATAGAAGAACATGGCAGTTGACGACAGATTTTTTCTTTAAGTGCTATGCTCTTCTATATTGTATATCCAACAGGAGCATCGTCTTAGTGTCAATGTCCCAAAGTGCAGGCTCAAAATATGAACATTTCACAATATGTCTTGCTGTGGCAAACGGACACAATCGTTTGTTGCCTTTTGCGATTGGTATGGTGTATGGTGTGTGTTAAGAGGCTTCTGGAGGCATCATTAATTTATGCGCGGTTGTCAGAAAACCACCCAAAATTGTTTATCATGTATTCTTTCTACCAAAACCGAACCGCGGAGTCCAAGACGGATTTTAATAGCATATGACTGGATTTCCTACAATATACTCCTACAATACCGAGACCGTTTCCGTGAGACGAAGGTCGAAAGTTACCCTACTTGAACATGTACGAGGGTCGGTCAAAAAGTAATGCCTCCCATTTTTTTTCTACTTAAAGAAATTAAGTTAAGTGAAAAATTTGAATTTGGCGCCATTCCTCAAACCTTCTTCTGCAATCCACTGCAGTAGTAACTTTCTGTGTCAACAGGTGGCAGCACAGCAGAAGTTTGTAAGATGGCCGACATCGATGTTCGTTTGAGACAGCGTTGTGTGATTGAATTCTTGAATGTAGAAGGTGAAACGCCCATACGCATTCATGAAAGACTGAAGAAGGTGTATGGTGTTGTGACAGTGGATGTCAGCACTGTTAGACGATGGGTTCGTCGTTGTAAGGAAGCTGAAGGGCAAACACCGTTGACTGACGAAAAGCGGAGCGGCAGGCCGGTGAGTGCAGTGACTCCACACAACATTCAGCAAGTTGATGACATTATTCGTGGTGACCGTCGGGTGACTGCAGATGAAGTGTGTCGCATTATTTCTCTTAGTAAAGGCAGTGTGATCACGATTATTAAACAATTGGGGTACTCAAAAGTTTGTGCATGGTGGGTTCCAAGAATGTTAACCGATCAGAATAAAGAGGCAAGGAAAACAATAGCCTCCCAACACTTGCAGCGCTTCCGTTTGGAGGGAGATGAGTTTCTGAAAAAAATTGTGACCGGGGACGAAACATGTGTGCATTTTTTTGAACCCGAATCAAAGAGGCAGTCAATGGAGTGGCGTCACACAAGCTCGCCGAGGAAGAAAAAATTCAAAACTGTGCGATCGGCAGGGAAAGTTATGGCAACAGTTTTCTGGGATACAGAGGGTGTGATTCTGGTTGATTTTTTGGAGCAGGGACGCACAATAAATTCTGTTCAATACGTCACAACCCTCAACAAACTTAAAGCACGTCTTCAGCGAGTTCGCCCAACAAAATCAATGGCAGATGTTCTTCTTTTGCATGACAATGCAAGACCACACACCAGTCGTCACACCTCTGACGAGATTGTCAAAATTGGATGGGAAGTTTTGCCTCATCCCCCATACAGCCCTGACCTGGCACCATCAGACTTCCATCTGTTCGGGCCACTGAAAGAAGCTCATCATGGGATTCATTTTGAAGATGAGGAGGCCGTCAAAACATCCGTGCGTCAATGGCTTAGGAAGCAGAGCTGTGATTTTTACCGTGCTGGGATACATGCCCTTGTTCAAAGATGGACCAAAACTGTAGAGATGGGCGGAGATTACATTGAAAAATGACAAAATGATCCTCAATGTTGTGGTTTTCAACCTATGTAATTGCATTTAAATTTCCTGACAATTAAACGTAGAAAAAAAAATAGGAGGCATTACTTTTTGACTGACCCTCGTAAGATATGCACGTGTAACGGGGTGTGAGGCGAAATAGTAGCTTATACGGCGGAGATTCAAGCGTCTCTACTGGTAATGTATTTGTCGAAGTTGATCGCATTGTTCCAAGGAAAAATCGCTGGCAACCGAAATGTACTGCTTCAAGTTTATGAGGTATATCGATGACTGAGCGGAGGAGGCCCTAGGGTACGTTCAAGAGAATGGTGGGCTCCACACCCTACCAAGTTTCATCTACAGATATCGTAATGTTAATGCTGTTTCCTGATTACAAGAGATACGTGATCATCCCATCTGAAGCGCGTTCCAAACACCACAGGCTTCAGTTGCCTATGGGAGAGAGACACTATGTAATAAAATGGATGAATTGCACCGTCGCAACCAGCTCCGGTTAAAGAGAACCATGGAACATTTCTGAGTTGAAATTGTTAGGTCGTTGACCTTGTAACAGCGTGTTAATGCGTAAACGACTCTGTCTAAAGCCGTGCAAAGATATTCAAGATCATGCTGTACAGGATTCAAGACGCTGACCAGGCTTCAAGATCGTGGTGTATAGGAGAAAGGTATAAATCATCTGCAACCCGGATAGTTTCAATGCCGGGTGAAATGATGTTGTACGTGGTCCGTAACTCGTGTGTACATTTAAAACATATAAGGGCTGGGCATGGAGCACTGAGGCAGTACTCTCTAGGTTGTAATAGCAATTTGTTCTGCAGTCAGAGCACTGTATCTTAGGAAGGTTTGAATGCCAAACAAAAACGTCTCTGGAATACACATATCGCCTAATTTTTGCAGTACAAGTGAAATTTAAACATTGTCGTGCGCACCTTTACGTCGATAAACGCTAATGCAAAAATGTTGCCTAGTGTTGAACGAAAAATTTCAAAATGTATAATACGAAGAACGCATAGTTTCCGTTACCCTCCGGAAACCCCACCTGGTTTTCTGAAAGCAAATAGTTCTATCGCAGCTACCACTCTGAGTGGGTCTTAATAAACTATCTAATGGTCCTTCTGGCTCAAGACGACGTTCTACTTCCGGCCATTGCTTTAGGTCACGGAGCTGGAATAATTATTTGAACTGTTCAGTGAGGAGAGGAGTGTCATCCAAATACCGTTGAAAGTTCGTAGAGACTTTGTCAATGCACTATTTGGCGAATTACACAGCGAAGGATAGTGAACATGATTCACTCCAAGGACAGAGTTCGTCGAGGACTGCAGCATTTTCTTCAGCTCTTTTAGCTGGAAAGGTGATCGCAGGAAATGGCCAGATGCTATGGCTACTGGTGGAATAACGGGACTGTAATCGTGAGACAAACATTTGGTCCGGGCTTCATTTGCGATTTCTGAGTTTTCATACTGTATTCAACACATCGGACAGCTTAATGACACTATTCAACGTTTCACAATAATTATTTGTTTCTGATGTTCCCGAACTTTTTTTTATTTTTACAACCTGTTGGTTGTAGCATCTGTCTTCCAGCATTGCAGGTTGTCTTTTCAAGATATGGAGATCTTATATTACTTACGTGTTAGTCAACGCTAAGCAATCATTTGTGAAGATTCCGTATTCCATGATATCACAGGGGTGTTAGCGTGTAACGAAGAAGCGTAATACGTTGTGAGCCGAAAACGTAGTTTATGAAGTGGCGTGGCACCGATGAACAAGTTGTAAAGTGACTTCACTAACATCAGAAGAGTTCTGGGAAGCCCACGTTGTAGTACTGAAGCACAGGGAAAGTTTTGTGCGCGTTAAATACTCCGTGAGGTGTAAAATTAGTCGCGCAATATTAGAGTTTCATATAAGTAATGTATCAAAATTTTACTGAACCATAAAGTTCAATCCATATGAGTGGCATTCCCTTCTGTGGGTGGCAAAAGAAGTAGCGGAAAAATGCTACTACAGGAGCACTAATACGGCGAACACGCTGTTGTTCAAAAGACTCTGACAGAAAAGTGGAGTACCAGCTGCCTCATTTTGGTTTCCCCAGCACCTTTAAAAATTTCCCAACAATTTTGGCATGCAGACAAATTCGCGCGCTTTTTTATGCAGAGAGAAGTAGTTAAAGCGGCATTGGAAAAGGCACAGATATACTGGAAGGTAGTAAAAGGTGGCTGTGGCATAGAAAGATCGAAGGAGGCATTAGTAATGTGAGAGAAAGAGACTGAAACAGTGGCATAGTATCGTAGTTGACAGTGGTAGGAAAAGAGTGAAGGAGACTGTGCCAGACAGACAGGAGTAAAGGGAAGGTGCAGCTGAAAGTGAATGACAGCCAGTGATAAAGAGAGACAGCGTCTACGACTGTGACATCGAGGACGAGAGAGATAGCGAAAGTGAGAAGGCGGCGGCAGTTTGAAGGGGTGAGTGAAATAAGTAGCAGTAAGAGAGAGCATGAGGGAGACAATGACAGTGAGGGGATGCAGTAGTAGTAGTAGTAGGGGTGTGGGTTACAGTGAGGGGAGTTTGTCGGAATGAGAGATGTGTTGCGTGTTAAATAGAGTGCGAATATGTTCGCGTGCAAAAACATTTGGGAAAATTTTAAAGGTGCTGAGGGAACTACAATGCGGCGGCTGGTAGACCATCCATCAGTCAGAGTCATTTCAAACAGGAGAATATTCGAATTTTGTGCTCCGATAGGATTCGTTTTCTCCGGAACGAATTTACCTGTCTTGCGATATAAGCGTTGAGATCCCCAGAGGTTGTTCAACAGTGCATTCCACTCCACTTCGCTTACATTGCTTTACGGGGAGAAACGTGCCGATAACAGGGTGAATAATACAATACGTAATTATATCTGTGCTACTGGTATCTACAGTCTTATATTAGGGGAACTGATCTATCGTTCCGAAAAAGTGTCTTTTTCTCACAGCAGGACAGGGACACCGCCTTTGGTTTAAATGGCTCTGAGCACTACGGGACTTAACTGCTGAGGTCATCAATACCCCAGAACTTAGAACTACTTAAACCGAACTGATCTAAGGACATCACACACATCCATGCCCGAGGCAGGATTCGAACCTGCGAACGGAGCGGTCGCGCGGTTCCAGACTGTAGCGCCTAGAACCGCTCGGCCATTGCGGCCGGCGACACCGTCTTTCCAGTCTGGTCTGCTCGACCTGATAATACAGAACTCTCTAGAAATGATACGTCTGTCTTGTGCCAAAAAGGTTTCGGAAACGCAAGCTGCAGATATAATTGGATATGAAATCTCTCGGAAGACTTTCTTAACTTTCTTTGGCTGACCGAACGCTCCACTGAACGACCCCGAAAACCGTGATAGGTGATAGCACATACAATTCCATTTCTTAAATGCCTCATGTGTACCTCTACTTTGGTGGGGAAGAGTACCTCGGTTGTTAATGGTGGGAAAGAGTACCTCGGTTGTTAATGTGATACTGCTGGTGTTACGCGTGTACTGATAGTGGCTGCCATTCTTCGTGAACGTCGTGATGCTTACTTGCGTGCCTGCCTCGTGACATGTCGTTCATTCCTGGGATAGAGGAGGCAGGGGGATAGTCTGTGAGTTTCCGGCACTCTTCATAGATAATTTGTAGTTTTAGGGTATTTTTCAAACAAATTAAGGAAAGGGTCTAGTCCATGTGAAAGGTAGTCCACAAATATTCGTAACTTACTGACTGCTCTACAGGAAGAGTATGAGGCGGTGTCATTTTGCTGTCTGAGTACATAAACTCTGAATCACATGTGTTCTAATGTTCTTTTGTCTTCGCAGGTGCTTTACAGCATTTTGTGCTGTCTGTGTCTTCCCTGCAGGAAGAAGACACGTGATTTGGGGCAGAAATCAAAGAAAGCACGTTCGACGGAAGTCTATGATTACAGTAAAGTGGACATGGAGAAGGTGAGCACTGAGTAACTCCAAGGTGTATGAACAATCCCACAATGAAGCCAACGACCAGTTACATTAGAGTTAATATAATCACTGGTACAGCACCATACAGAATCTCACTGAATCAGCTTCTGGACTCGGCTGAACTCTCTCAACTACTCGTCATAAACAAGCCATCACCAAACGACAGCTCCTCCTACAGTGCACACTGACCCCATCGTTTCATAAGTGCATTTACAGCGATAGTGAAATAAGTGTGGATCGAGCCACGTAACCCAATTGCAGCCACATGTCTTCGTATCCATCACCCCCGTAACACAAGCAGCTCACTTTCCTATGATCTTCGTTTAGCGTAATAGCTATACCTGCTTACAAAAGGACTCATAATAACTCAAATGGCTCTGAGCACTATGAGACTTAACATCTATGGTCATCAGTCCCCTAGAACTTAGAACTACTTAAACCTAACTAACCAAAGAACAGCACACAACACCCAGTCATCACGAGGCAGAGAAAATCCCTAGCCACGCCGGGAATCGAACCCGGCCACCCGGACGTGGGAAGCGAGAACGCTACCGCACGACCACGAGATGCGGACTCGTAATAACTGGTGACTACGGTAACAACTCTAATGGTTGGAATTAAGCTAGTAAACTGAACTGAAGAAAACATTTCGGCTATACACGTACGCATCCCGGACCGACCAAAACTTCTATATGTCACATATTGCCCATAATTTCTATGTTTGCATTTTGTTGTGCATGCGGAGGGAGAGACTAATTATTACAACCATCACACAGTCTGTGTTTATACAATATCTGTATATTACATTACAATTTCATTCAGTCAAGGATGCAGTCATTAACGGTTTGAGAAAAGAAGACCGCGTACTTATGTTCTTCCTACTAGGAGGCAATTTCTGTACATAATGTGGCAATCAGTCGCAACGCTGCGAACAGCAGCGTTCTGTCTTTAGTAAATAGTAAAGTGAAGTACGCATGAAGGCAACCGAAAATTACATTCTGTCGATATTGTTACAGATTTGTGGGTCAAACCGTAAAAACATGCCTGGTAGGATTAAACATCGTTCCGTTTGAGAATATTCAGGAGTAGCAATTGATGAATGGTTCAAACATTTAGGAAACCTTTATATCTTTTAATGGATAAGTTCATTTCCCTTAGTAGATGTAACCCAGACATGTGACACCATCGCAGACCACGCGGTATTAAAATAGGTGCACAGTAGATTGTAATACGTCTACAATTATTTACGTTATCAATGCTCGTCTCAGCAAGCATCGGTGAGGAATGTCTGACATCATGACCTTAACCAAAGCTATAAGACATAGCATTATTTTCATAACGCCATCAATAAGGATATACGTTTAGTGTACGCAGATGTGTGTTGCTTAAATGATATTTAATGTAGCAGGCTTTCTGAAACCTAGAGTGGCTTGCAATGCTTATGTTCCGAGTCTTTAGATGACATGTCATTCGTCAGTAGTATAGAGATCACAGTGGGACGATGGCAGCAGAATGAATTTGCCTTTTGCGGGCACGCGCTCCATCGACTATACTAAACAAGAACGACACACGACCTGTCCTCACAAGTGTACTTCCACCAGTGCCTCATTTCCCGACTTCCAAACTTTACAGAAAGGCAAAGGTCTTGTACTCGAGCTTCAGTCCGGCATATTCCGGCCGTCATATTTCACTACGTGTTTACTGAATACATCGATCCACATTTGCTTCACATATTCTAAACCATTGTACACACAATTTTTCTCCTTTCAAGCGCCAGGTTAACTATTACAGGATGCCTTAGCAGTAGCCATATTACCGTGCCACAGTTTTGTCTAGTGTTTTCCGTTAAAATCTTACCTCACGTTTTCATTCTTGTAGCTCTTCGTTCTCTGCCTTATTTGATGTCTTAATTTATAACCGCCGTCTCTAGCACCGTACTTCATATCTCTTAAACGATACAGTTATGGACTGCATATGTTGTATAAAATCTGTTTCAGTATTGTAAGTCAAGTGTTTAGAATGTTCGCATCTGTTAGAAAATTATGCAACCCACTCTTCCAGGTTTATGGCCGCTTGAAAAAGAGGAGTGTGTCACAAGTGCCTTCTGTCTTTGAGATATTTCCCTGCC
Source organism: Schistocerca piceifrons (assembly GCF_021461385.2). NCBI lineage: Eukaryota > Metazoa > Arthropoda > Insecta > Orthoptera > Acrididae > Schistocerca > Schistocerca piceifrons. Next base: position 811,854,579 of record NC_060141.1, read on the forward strand.
AATGGAGCCCAGAATCAGCTAGTCGCATCAAGTATAGAGATAACGGTGTGGACTGTACGCTGAAGGACGGCTATGCAGAGGTAAGTCAATTTCAATACAACCATGTGAAGTAATCTCGAAGAAAGGGTAAGAAAGAACGAGAGAGAAGAATGACCAAATAAAGTAGCAAACTGTACGCTTTGCAGAATCAGTTACTCTGCCGGATCACTCTTTCATTTGTACATGAAGAACTAAATAAGAATTGCATTTGATTACAATCCAGTAATAGTATCGTGCACTGGTTACAAGAACCTAAGGTAAATCAAAGGTGAAAAGCAGCAGTAGTACTCGTGCACTAAGCTTCCTCTGTAAAACTGCCGGGGGTTCGGAATATATCACTCGTTTCATACGCAATAGTGTTCTTCGGCGGTCCACCTTCACGAAATGAAAAACGATGGTTAACAGTGACTTAGTGCACCAAAACTGTCAAAAGCTTTCGACGTGCTACCTCAGTCTCCAGTAGACAGGTTACGGCCATAGGGAGTGTTAGTTCGGATATCCTTGCATAAAGCTAAGCACTTGCATAAACTGGTAAAAGCGTATGCCTTCAGTTTAAAAGGAAGACGAAAGATGACTTTAATTTGGGTGCAATAATTTGAGGAAGTAGTACAAATCCACCGTATAAAAATGCACACAATGGCAGAACGATATAACGTGTGTTTCAGTTCCAGTCCATGTGACGCTTACCTAGAGCCGATGCAGGAGGAAGTTCAGAAACTTTAAGAATAGTTGATAAGAAAATAAATAACCGGAACAGAGACCACAGAGGTGTTAGAGAGGGTATTAGAGGGCGGGGATGCTTAAACAAAAGATAACAGTGCTGCCGTAGAGACCCAATGTAATGTTCCAGAATCGGAATTCGAGGTTGATTAGGCGGTGAGAAGGAAGAGAAAACATAAATTGAAATGACGATGGGAAGAATAAGCTAAGAGAAATTAGTGTGATAACAGAGACAATTATAAACATAAATTTACATTTTCGTTAGTAAGCACTCTCACTTGCAATTCCCTACGTATTTAATTGTGTACTGGCACTTCAAATTTATTTGCTGTAGTGACGTAAGTTAACTGTTTGTTGATGCCTTAGCACTAGTAGCAACAAACTACACTTAATTTACTAAGTGTGCTCCATAAATATCTTTCTTTGTCTTTTCACTCTAGTACCTTTTAGCTCTCTACCTTATTCGATATCTTAACTTTCAGCACATATCAATAGCACCGTACTAAAATTCCTTAAAACTGCAATTACGGGCCACTTATTGAATATATAGTCTGTTTAATTATTACAATTCAGATATCTAAACCTTTATATCTGCTGTATACATGACGTCTTGTCTAAATTAGTGATGGTAAAAACAAAACTCCCCCAGGTTCGTATATTTGGGCGCTTCAAGGTGATAAATGTGGCCGAAGAAATTCCTCCATCTGTTGCCCACAACTGCAACCTTCCTGTAGAACCTCGCAACCGCCGGAAGAGGCGAGAGAAGAAACAGGAGGATCCCATTGACGTAAGTCAATATTATTACTACCATGATAAAGAAGCAGTAGGGAACGGCCAGACAGGGTGTGAGGAAAGAATGTACAGATGGTATCTCAGATGGTATGCACTGTGGAATACTCCACTGCCAGGTAATACGCTGAAGAGCCAAAGAAATTGGTACACCTGCCTGATGTCAAGTAGGGCCCCAGCAAAGCACCCAGAGTACCGCAACACGACGTGGCACGGACTCGAGTAACGACTGAAGTAGTGTTGGAGGGAACTGACGGCATGAATCGTGCAGGCCTGTATATAAATCCGTAAGAGTTCGAGGGGATGGAGATCTCTTCTGAACAAGAAATTGCAAGTCTCAATAATGTTCATGTCTGGCTCCAGCTGCACACGCCTCACACCATTACTGAGCCTCCACCAGTCCCCTGCTGACATGCAGGGTCCATGGATTCATGAGGTTATCACCATAACCGTACATGTCCATCCGCCCGATACAATTTAAATATAGAGACTCGTCCTTCCAGGAAACATGTTTCCACTCGTCAACAGTCCAATGTCGGTGTTGACGCGCCCAGGCGATGCTTAAAGCTTTGTGTACTGCAGTCATCAAGGATACGCAAGTGGGATTTCCGATTCGAAAGCCCATATCGATGATGTTTCGTTGAACCGTTCGCACTCTGACACTTGTTGATGGCTCAGCATTGAAATCTTCAGTAATTTGCGGAGAGGTTGCTCTTCTGTCACGTTGGACGATTCTCTTCAGTCGTTGTTGTTCTCGTACTTGCAGGATGTTTTCCCGGCCACATCCATGTCTGGGATTTGACATTTTACCGGACTCCTGATATTCACGGTAAACTCATTAAATGATCGTACGAGAAAATCCCTACTTCATCGCTACCTCGGAGATGCCTCGTCCCATCACTCGCTTGCCGACTGTAACACCACATTCAAACTAAGTTAAATCTTGATAACCTGCCGTTGTAGCAGCACTAGCCGATCTAACAACTGCGCCAGACAGTTATTGTCTTATACAGGCGTTGCGGACTCCAGCGGTGTATTCTGCCTGTTTACATAGCTCTGTATTTCAAAACTCATGCCTATAGCACTTTCTTTGGTGCTTCAGTGTATTACTGGGAATCGCTTAAGCTGCATACGTGCTTTCAGAGCATGAGAGACTGCAACTGACACTCAGATTTACAAGAAGAGCAATGAGAGATATTCACTCTACTACAGACCAATAATATTATTCTCAACTTGTTACAAACCCTAAGGTAAAACTAAGGTTGCATCCAAGGATATAAATGTGGAAAGGGATGCTAGGCCATGAAACTGAAGAAGACGGAAGATGAAGAACAATATACATGGGGAGACGTGGCTCTAGTATAATTGGTGTAAATTAAACAAACAATACGGTATTTATATGTTCGGAGGAATCATACATTTTCTTATAATATAGCAAGACAGTGTGAAAGGAGTATGAATTTAAAATATGTTACTAATTACTTTTATTGTAAAAAAAATATTAAGACATTGACAAAGATAGAGTAAATAACTCTACATGATGTATTGTTAATCAGGCGTAATATTTAATCCTGGCGGAAGACACAGCGTAGCAATATCAAAATATACTTATATTTTCGTTAGTAACCTTGCTTTTTTAAATCTACCGGCGTAGTTGCTGTAAGATTGCAAGTAGTAACCTAAAACTATCGAAGACTTCACATATCATACGGCTAAAAAAGGATGCGTCATGTTTTTTGTATCATCATAGTCTTGCTTGGTGTCACTTTTTTGTATGGCCGAATCATTTTATATCATCACGCGCCCTATCCCACTGTATATGCAATGGTCTGCTTCTTTTTTTCTAACCTGCCCATATCTTCACAATTTTAACATACATTAAAAACACTGTATTTCACGTTCGTTACTGTCTGCAGTGAAGGCTTAGTTACTTAATATGTAATCCATTTAAGAATGCTGAGAAAGACGTCTTAACTTTTCTGTCCTTTAGACAAATGCTATTCTAGATGAATCAGTGATGATAAACTCATACCTCCCACAGGTTGATTTTACTTGGGACTTTGGAGAGGAAGAGGTGGCTGGAGAGATTCCACGTTTTGAGGGCGACACTTGCGATCGGAGTGCTCAACCTGAAATTTTACCGCAGAAACCACAGACAGAGTTGTTCGATGCTCCGCAGGAGGGCCGTACTGAGGTAAGTCAGTAGTTTTACTACCATGAATAGTTAGTAGGAAGAAAGGGCCTGACAGGTTGACAGCGGAAGAAAGCCAGTTACACCTCTGACTGCATGCATTGCAGAATCACCCACTCTGCGAAATTTATTGATTTATTTCGAATCTCTCACGCTCCAGACATGCCTTCAGGACAGCAAAATGCACTCGAGAGTCACGTTTACATTTTATTACAATCCAGAAATACTAACGTCCATTGGTTAGAAGACGTTAAAGTAAACTTCAGATACAACTTAATTTTGCTGAGATGCAGTAAGCTTCAGATGTAAAATTGCCATGACTTCGGAATGCCACTAGCGTGAGATGTCGGTCTAAAAGAAGTTGAGAAGCACCGAATATAGACGACAGCCTTGGAGAGTCGCAGCTGGTCGAGCTCTACTGCTGGCCAGACTCTCATCTGTCCATCGGTGTCGTAAGTTCGAGGCAAACGTGTAAGATTAGAAGCTGACTTACAGTTTGCGACGAAGGCGTTACACACGCAGTGCGATTTCGAGTTGTGGGCCGCGGGAGAATGACACCGGTTGCTTCATTATTAACGCAACTAGGTCCACACCGCTATCAATCATTGTTAATACCGAAGTTACACATAATTACTATAATATTACGACGTCTTTATTGGACAGCAATTCATAAAAAGAAATGAAGCAAGAATTTTGATTGGAACTAGCAATAGTAGGCTGCTTTCGATGCTAAATTATTTAAAATAAGGCTGTAACAATGTTTTGGATCACCTTCTGTCGCAAGCTGAGCATCATCTTAGAGGCAAACTCTACCTCTACATTTACATGTACATATAACTCCGCTAGCCACCAAGCGGTGTGTGGCGGAGGGCACTATTCGCGCCAAAGCCATATTTAACCACCCCCTGTGTTCCACTCGTGGATCGCACGAGAGAAAAACAACTGTCTCAACAGCTTAGTACGAGCTTTAATTTCCCTTATCTTTGAATGATGATCATTGCGAGATTAATTCCAAACGATATCACGATAATTGGATGTATTACTTAACTTTACTACATGATTCAGAGTAGTAATAAAAAACATATATATCGACATTTTCTTTAGCAAGCTCCCTTGTTTAGAGTTGAGTGTATGTTTTGCTACGTAGTTGCTGTACGTCTTTATGTGTCCTATTGTAAGAAGTAAACAAAAACCATCAAAAACATTACATGCCATATAGACCATATACAATGTCTGATGTTTTTAGATCATCATTCTTTTAGAAAGTTTCATTCTTCTTCGTGATCATTTTGTATCATGGTATGCACGAAGCACTGCATAGGCAATAACCTGCTTCTTATGTTCGAATCTGACCATCTCTTAACAATTCTTACTTTCAAGCGCCCGATTAACTATTCCTCCTTGCCTTACGAGTATTCACGTTAGCCTTCCTGATCAGTCTGCCCCATAAAAATGTTCCCCCCCCCCCCCCCATTAAATTCCTGTACCTATAGTTCTCTACCTCTATCTTACTTTTTAACAGACATCTGTAGCACTGTTCTTCATCTTTATTACAACCTACACATAGAGATCTCGTATAACCCATTTCAGAAAGTTAATTCAGTATCTAAGGTGCTCTGTAGGTTAGAAGCTTGCCTTTACAGCTGAGTCAGTGATGATGAAGTCAAACCATTCACAGGTACGCGTCATTGGGCGTTTCGACGTGACCAATCTGCTAGAAGATATTCCACCGCTCGAGAACGACGCCTGTAAACTGACTGTGAACGCCGAGACTGTTTGCAAAAAAGCAGAGGTGGAATTCGTTGATCTGCCGAAGGAGGATCCCTCTGAGGTAAGTTAGTGTTATTAGTACAATGAAGAGCTAGCAGGAATAAATGGCCACTCAGTTTGGAGCGACGAAAAGACAAATACATCTCAGACTGTCTGCATTGCAGAAACAGCCAACCTGTCGGACGATAATTTTCGCGAACCTCTCACAATCCGGTTACCTGTCACGACTATAAAATGTAGTCGGCTGTCTCGTTTACATGAAGGACTAAACTAGAGGTTCACTATATTACAATCCTATATTACACGCTAAGACAAAAGAACGACGCACCACAAACGAATTATCAGAATGGGAAGGATATCGGTAGACGTGATGTTCAGGTGTACAGGTACAAACAAACAAATGATTATGCGTTCAAAAAAAGTGGATGATCTTAACAATCTGAGCAAGTCAGAAACGCGTTGGTACACCTGTGGACCTTCTCCAAGCAGTTGGTGGCCTTGGCATTGATTGACATGATTGTCTGATGTCCTCCTGAGGTATCGTGCCACATTCTGTCCAACTGGCGCGTTAGATGGTCAAAATCCTCAGTTGGTTGCAGGTTCCCTTCCACAATGTTGCAGACGTTTTCAATTGGAAAGAGATCCGGCGAATTTGCTGGTGAGGTTAAGGTTCGCCAAGAACGAAGACAATCAGCAGAAAATCTCGCCCTGTGTGGAAAAGCATTATCTTGCTGAAATTTAATCCGAGGACGGTTTGTCATAAAGGGCAATAAAACGGGGTGCAGAATACCTTCGACGCACCGCAGTGCTGTAAGATTGCCACGGATGACAACCAACCGAGTCCTTCTATGAAAGGAAAAGGCGGACTAAGCAGTATTTCTGGTTGTCGGTCCATACGTCTGGCGACATTCAAACTGGTATCTCACCGATGTCTGGGGCGTATATATGCGTTTTCAGCTATGTATCTCTTTGACACGAGTAGAATTGTCTTCAGCGAAGAAGCTCTCTTCGAGTTGAGCACCGGTGACCAAAGAAGACGTGTCTCAGGAAGCCCCTGGCTGCCGCCCTCCGTACAGTCTGACAGCCAGGAGTGACGGTCTGGGGCGCCATTCTTTTTCACAACTGGAACCACTTGGATTCCATTCGCGGCTCCTTTACAGCACAGCTGTATGTCGACGATATTCCACGCAACGCTTTGTTGCTATCCAGGGCTTATATTTCAGCAAGACGAGAGTTTATATTGCCTCCCTTCTTGCTTGGCAGATTCTACCATGACCGTCAAGTTCGTCGGATCTCTCCCCAATTCAGAACGTTCGTAGTGTTATCCGTGTTGTCCTCCGTCCAGTTCGAGATTTTGATGCAGTAAACACTCATATTGGCAGAATATGCCACGATGCCGGGAGCACATCCAGTAACAGCAGTAATCTGTGCCGCGTCGAAAAACTGCTGGTATAAAGCCCAGAGGAGGAACAGCGCATTGTTGACTCCCTCAATTTGTGAAGCCCTTTCTCTTACATAAATAATTCAGTTTAACTGAAACTGTAGTAATTTGTTAGTCTATATATGTACATCACTTGGTTATTTAGAGTGTACTCACGTCCTTCAATTACTAGACACTAAACTGAATCCAAGGTCTAACGCGATGGTATCACTAGAGATTATAAGCTTCCACTGCAAAATTGTCTCGGGTTCGGTATGGTTACGTGGCACCCTGCAACGACTTGAGTCGTGCCAGTTGTAGACCATAGTTCTTGCGAGTCACAAGTGACAGTATGTCACTGCTGGTTGGAGTCACATCCTTCCGTCTACACGGCAGGTTCGAGGTAGTGGTGTAAGATAAGAAGTTGACTTTTATTTCGCGACAAAGACGTTATTTACGTAGCGTGATTTCTGATTGGGAAATGACGAATACTCAAATCGATTGACTCTCTTTCAACGCATCTATGACGATCAATGTTTTACGTAATTTATGGAAATGTGAACAATCTAAATCTGGATTGTCGGTGAACATTTAAAAGGGCACGTACTGATTTCGAGTACTGTGTCTTAGCCAACTCAAAACTTCTCCACGTTGTAGTTCTCTTTGGAATATCGTCTCTATCTGGCTTGTTTCTTCCGGAGATGTAAGACTTCGCCGAAGTCGACTCCTTCAGAGATGAACTGTTCTATTAGTTTCTAGTGATCTCAGGTACCTCTTGCTTCAACGAGATTGCATCCTTAGCTACTTGCTGGAAAGAACAGAGGAAATTACCAACCTGCTGGACAGTAATGTAAACATTGACCGCAGTAGCATCGGTTCATCTGCTCGATTACGCACCAAACAGAAATATTAAAGCGAAGACGTATCATTATCAAAGGAAAAGATTGCGATGTACTCACATGTCTAAGCGACGTAAGAAAACCTATTACCTGAACTGGGCGCCATAGTAGGGTGTGTTAGTGTAATAGGATATGAAACCGGGAGGCAGAATGAGATGTCGCCTGAATACCACAGATGACCATGTTATGAAGTAGAATAAAGCAGTCAAAAACAATTACATCACTACAGTGACTGATACCCATGAGAATTTGACGTCCCATGTAACGCAGATTTTAGAAACCGACGGAATTATGACATTAACGCAGTAAGCTTGGTAACGAGGACTTTCGTTTCATCCAAAGTTACACCTAGGGACATGTCGGGAACAGATGTAAGATTCATTGAAATATTTATGACGAACAATGATACTGAGCCTTTCTGCTGTGACAGAGTGATAATTCACTGAATGTTACACCAAAGAATGCGGATAACCTAACACACAAAATAACGGTGAACGTTTTATCATGTGATATGACAATAAGAATTAACAACGACGAGTTTAAAGGAGAATGGTATGATGAAGTGTGTTGAATGTCAGAAGATTAATAAAGCTACTGCATGCGAGGGTACAAGGACATCTCCTATGTTACATAAGTTCAGTCGCCACTGCTACCAGAATATACCATGACAGAATATTTTTCGTGTAAGGATCCGTCTGTTTAGCCTCATCCACTATTTTGCTGTGAATAGCATCAGTACAGCTATAACGCTTGGTACGCACGGAACAGGCAACTGTTAGAATATCAACCCGAGGCACAACCGTTGCTCTTGTTGTCTCCGGTCTGAAGAATGGCATTATGCAGCTCGCCACAGTAGACCATCGAGTGAGAGCCTCTTGGTTTCTTCATAACTATGGCAAGCGTCATTTATGTGAGTCCACTTTACATGTTCAAGTCTTCATCTATCAGCAGAATTTTACAAACATCCCACGTTGCACGATCACACACACTCCCTAAGTCCTTTTTCACCAACTTGATAACCCCCTGAGGCTTCATGATGCATCCTATCAACAGATTCCACCTTTTATTCACTTTCTGTCGTAAAAATATTTTTCTCCCCAGCTCGATTGAGTTGCCCCATGTAAGCCACGCCCTAGGTCGACTTCATCTTCAGCGCTCTCCTGGAACACTTCCCTTCAAAACCATCTGCTCTTTTCTGCCCTGAACTGCTTACAGTTCACTTTTCATTCATGTACAAGGCTAGACTGCAGACAAATACCTTCAGAAAAGACCATGTGACATTGAATTTAGCTATTGGCGTTCTCAGTTTTACATCTTCTGCACTTCAGCATCCATCTGAAATTTTCCACCCAAGTAGCGAAACTCTTTTGATACTTTCAATGTCATTTCCTAATCCATTTCCCTCCGTAGCTCACAATTTCGATTTTATTCTACTGCATTTTACTACCTTACTTTCGCTTTTTTAACATTCAGCTAACAACATATTTTCAATTGGTTACCCATTTCTTTCAGCTGATAATTCAAGTAAAGTACCGTCTCTGATATAATTGCATTGTCATCGAGTAAACAAAAGTTTTATTTTTTTTTCTTCCAGAACTAAAATATTCATTCCAAGTTTCGGTTTCCTTTCCGTATTGCTTGCTGAATGTCGACACTGAATAGCATGTGGAATAGGCTAAAAGCCTGTCTAATTCGTGACTCGCATTTCATCCTTGTTACCTTCAGAAATGCAGCAGGTATGAATGTCCGTTTGCTTTGCTTCAGTGGATCTCCCAAGTTGTAGAATTGAGACAGTAATGGTTCGTGCATCTCTACATCCCTCTTGAACCTAACCTCATCTTTTGGCAGTCTAATCATAATTTCGTGTTTCCAACCATTCCATTAACATTCACACTCCTTTGGAATTTTTCCACTTTCGAAGTGGGATCATTACATATTTTTGAAGACTGAGAGTATGTATCCAACCTTGCTCGTGTTACATGTCTGGTGAGCTCTTTTTTTTTTTTCTTGCTTCTCACAATGATCCCAATAACAGTAAAGAAGTTTTGTCTACTCTAGGTGCCCTTCTTCGACATATGTCTTTCAGTGGTCTGTGAAATTCCTTTCACAGTATAATGTGTTCCTTCATACCCTCGTCTTATTCTTCTTTCCTTTCGATAATAATTACTTCAAGCTGGTACTCTTTGTTGAATCTGTCCGTACACTGTATCCCAGTTTCAGTAATTCCTTTCTTGCTTCATACTGTCTTGCTATCTGAGCCCTAGGTATTGATTTATGTGGTTGAGTTTTCTCCAAAGTTTTCTTAAATAATTCCTGTGTGGGGCGTCTATTATTCTCCCAGTCAAGTTTAGAGTTTCTTCTCCATTATTTTTAAACCTGTGTATTCACATCTGCTGGCTTAATTTTCTGTATTTAGGTATTTTCTTCTTTCGTGAATAAAATTCTTTACTGATGAGTTATCTTTTCCTCCATTTGATCCTATGCATCTTTCATTATCACAACTCTCGAAACCAACCGTTCGTCATCTTTTGCAATACGTAACCCTTTCTGAACAGCGGTTGCATAAACCTGCCTTTGAAACACTCAAAAGTCTTCTGAAGTCTTCTGGTATCTCCAGGTTTCCAAAAGATACATAGCTTCCTTTCACTTTTTTAAAATAAAAAACAAATTAAATTGATTTTTGTGCACATTTCTCCAGGCTCCTTTCTTTATTATTACTTGCCCATAGCTCATGGTGCTCTGTTATATTTTATATTGTCCTGCTCTCGAATTCCTGCCTTGCATCATAATTACTTGTTTTCTCCTTACATGCAATGAATATGTTTTTCTATTTAAACTTTATTTATTTCCACCTTATAATGATGTACAAGCTAGCAGCCTATCGTACTAACATCATGTGGGTGTAGGACTGATGTTTATCTGGCTACTCATGTTCATCTGGCTACTAAGTTGTTCGGCCGCATTCCTATTTTCTTGTTCATAAATAAATCATCTCCTGAGAAATTTCCCTTTGATTTCAGCTGTAGGAAGTACCCAAACAACAAACCCCACCACACTAACCAAATTAGCTCCCTTTAGCAGGAATACGTGTTTCAGAGGGATGTGCCTAATCAGGACGCCAACGAGCACCTTACTTCGTCCCGCTGGCTGGAATGAGGCACGCCTCAGCCAGGTAGCAGGCTTCACCAGTGAGGCAGCTGCATACAGTGGCACTTTACACTATACGCCGGCAGGCAGTGAGTTGTCTTTTCGCTCGCTATTCCATCAGTTCATTGCAACAGATTCCCTCATACCCTGACCCCCAGTGCAATGTCACATATTTCCGTATTTACTTTAAGTTATGTTGGGTGTCCAGAAAACGCAAAATGCACTGAATAAGCAAATCTGCACTAGGGAAGGAGAGGAAATGGGTAATTTCGGAGGACTCGTAACAGCTGAAATCAAACGATGCTTATAACTAACACACAGTTCTTCATTGAATAAAAGTAAACCACCGAGTTGGATAATTCCCAGTTACAAGACTGCTCGCAAGCAGTGGAACTATCCGTTTTAGATTAACATGAATAAATTCAGAACAGATAATTCGATAACAGTAACAACACCCACATCAGACTGACTTACAAGCAAAAAATTACATTGAAAGGGCAACTTAATTAATAACCAGCCAGAAATCGTATCAGTGTGTATCTAGTTTAAGTCCCGTTGTTAATAGAGAGATCTTCAGCGGTATCCCATTGCACATTGTGCGATAGACGAAGACTCTTGTTTGTAAACAATTTACTTCTCTTTTATATTTTTTAACGGTTAGTAGCCGTACGGTATTCTCTGAAGGCTGGACTTCTTAGTATCATTTTAGCACTTCTCTGACGTTAACAGGACGTTGTGCTCCTGTCCTGGATTTGATTATACTCTGCTGTTACAACTCGAAATCTTCTATCATTGCTCGTGGAACTTGTACATGAGACCATCTTTGGCAATTGACTGTGCTCGTATATTACAAATGTTGTGAGGCTGGTCTAAGATTTTCAATTTTCTCAAGCAGTTTAATGCTGTTTTGTTCAACCAACTAACCTATCATGACTTCATTAAGTTCAATATGTAGGTCTCTGGCCCTAGACCATCGGAGTTATTTGAAAATGTGTCTTAAGCATCTCTTTCATATGACTTGAGTATATTTGTCAGGAGTACTGTGCCCCAAAACGAACTTCTGTATGTCTTGGCCTTAATCGTGAGTGCCTTATAACGTCTTATTTTTTTATTTGACTTTCAGGTTTTCGCTGTCTAGTAAGGGATGTAGGGCATCAATTAGTCTGATCGTCTTCTCTTTCTTAACTTGTGTGTGTAAGTTGAATATAAATTTATTGTCTAATAATACACCTAGGTATTTGACGTGGTTGGTCCCCTGTATCTGTCTGTTACTGATTTGTTGTCTGCCCCTCAGGTCTGGTCTTCTTGTGGAGAACAGGACTAAGCGTTTCTTAACAGCACTTAGACGCACCATGTTATATTTTGTCCGGTGCTCTGTGACAGTTAGATTGCCTCTAAAGGCTGCCTATGGCTCCATTCACTCTGCCACAACATCGTTTGCTAAATACCCCAGCTTACTAGTTTATAAATTGTGACAGACCGGAGACGACATGTAAAAGTGTATCATTTATTTGCTATCAGCTGTTATGGATATCGTTAAATCTTCTTTTTGTCTCTTCTCTTCTTTGCACTACACGCGTAATAACAAGAGTGGTATTCCGTATTAACTGTTTGTTCGTCACAGTGTCTGGATATACTATGCTACTATTATTTTATTATGTAAGTCCTAGGTGAAGACTGATTTTGTCACAACTGTAGCTATGCTGTTTGCCTAGGTAGACGCTGCTGATAATGAAAAAGCTCGTAAAGAAGTGGAGGAGGGGGCAACCGAGGATCTCAGCAGCCATGCTTCGGTTGCTGCATCCAGAAACTGAGGAAAAGATTTATTTGTTCCAATAGTTCTTGTTTGTTTCGAGTTTTTTCTTCTCTTCGAGTTATTTGCACAGTTTTGTTCTTTGTTCTTGTGTTCGAGTTTATTTTTGTTCAGTTTTGAACTTTCATTACCAACCTTTTTCTCATTTATATACAAAAAATAAATCTTTTGTTTTTCGTCAACTGTTGTCTAGTTCTTTAAGTGTGTTATTGTAAAATGATAGTTCACGAACACACTTTCTAAGAAGTTCATTTTCCTGTATTTAATAGCAGTCAATAATATACGCTTTGCATTGTGGAAACTAATCAAAGATAGCTATTTAAAATAAAACAACACAGCCTGCTGTCAACCGAATGCCAAACACGTAAGCCCCTCGTCCACAGCACCAAATACATTGTCACCTCACTGCTGGGCCATTTTATGTAGTCTTATAGACGTGGGTATAGTACACTTCTCATTTCGTAGACAGCCTCAGTGAAATTATATTCAGAGAAAGAATATACAACATCGATTAGATTTGTACTTCAGGCGATTGTGAAAATGGGACTAGTACCCCAAAAATCGATCATGGAAAGGTATATATATATATATATATATATATATATATATATATATATATATATATATATATATATATATATATATATATATATATATGTGTGTGTGTGTGTGTGTGTGTGTATATATATCCTTGCTGCCACAGGATACATTATTTGTAATTGATCACCATATGCAGCTGTATTACCACCAACCACTACGATGTTCGTTCAAGATACTCTAAGGCACTTGAAAAACTCAGTACAGTGCCATAAATAGGATAAACACGTACCTCCGACAGTGGCGCATATTTTAGCTTAGTTTACTATACCACGATCACTTCACAATGACAGACTTCATAAGATGCTGAGATTAATTTTATATTTTTTAGAGTGTGTTCGATAAATGTGTGTAATGAGGTGTAACACCATATCTCCAATGACTATGGGTAAAATCATGGGCTGGAAATTTGTCCACACTTGTGAACAACTTATATGGGGGTATATATCAGCCATAAGATGTTTGGGACTCCATTGGATAAAACATTGATGGAAGTTTGCGAAGAACTCTCATAATCCACTTTCTCATACGAAGCTTACTTCCATGTAGCAGATGAGTACATATCTGAAGATTTCGCGTTCGTACCGATATAAATCTGCGCCTTCAGTCTGATGATTGGGAGATTTGTAATATATTCTCTGTGGTTCTCCTTACGCCTTCCAAGAGTACCCTACCTTTCTACTCGTAGTTTCTTTAGGAATATTGTATACATGCTCTATACGAATTTCTCACTTCCATCTTCCGTTGATACACGGGGTAGCTACTTCAAGAAAGGCAGTTATAACACTTTAACTGTCAGTAAATGGCAAGCTCTCAGGGAAGAGGTTTGTCTCCCATTATTTTCAGGTATGGATTGCTGTATGGTTCAGTGTGCATAATACGTACGCGTTAATGTAAGAGTACAAATTTTATTCCCTATAGACATGGAAAGTGTTGGCTCTTTAACGTCAGTTTAATTAATTGTACTGCATCTTGCCAAGATCATACCAAAATTGCGATTTTATCCTGTGTATGCAGCCATGAATATCCCCTAGTGCAGCACTGGGTCATAGGTCGGCACAAAATGATTTTAGCTCTGTTAATCCTGGCTCTGCTTGATCTTTGTTATTCGTTGTGTACGCCAGCTGCACTGATCTCACCATATTCATAACTTTGAGTGAGGTCATTTTCGTAAACCTGTTCTGCTATCCTCACCCTACAGATACAGCATCAATTGAATGCGATCAGAACCTTCGGAGGAGAGGTAATGTAGCTTTTCATATATGACTTCCGAACTGGCAACCTAATAGAGAGATGAAAAGGCCAACGCCTCTTGAGCCGATATGTTGCGTCCGAACAGCGGTGGAACGTATGAATGGACCATAGCACGGCGTAAAGTTCACAAAAGTGTCTCTGTCGCTGAAATAAAAATAGAAAAAATTTGGAGGAAGACTGCGATGAACGTTCTTTGAACTATTGGTTTGTTGATACACACGTCTCACTTTTGCTACTCGAAATACACGGAATGCATACAGTGAATGTAAAAACTATTTCGGTACCAACCTATTCCTGATGCGAAACTAATCCAGCAGACAAACTACTAAGCTATCAAAACACAGACTACATAGCTATGTGGTGTAAGAATAATTTTCCTGGTGGAATAGAAGACAGAAACAAATACGCTACATAAGATAAAATTGTAACGAGTCGTCCGTTTCGTCGGTCCGCAAGTGTTTGAAAGCACAGGAAAAGGTACGGTAGTTAAATGCTTTCTTAAACTATTCGTCGATTCAATTTGAATGCCATTCTCGAGTAACTCAACGAATAACAAGCGCTTCTGACACTTCGCAATGTATAAATAACCGCAGTAAATAAATAAAAGAAGAAATATCACAAGAAATCAGTCTCTATCTCACAGTAAATATTAATGCCCTACTTCAGAAAAAAAACCAATAGCTCCAATTATGTCATGAGACTGACTATATGTCTTACAGTGAAATGTGCTTCAGCAACCAACTAAAGAAAAAGTGCCTGCAATTAGCCAATATATTGGAACCGAAATAAAGGCTTCTGTTATGGATCATAATAAAACAGCCTATGTTCAGACAACCACGCAAAGAGAATGACATACATTACAAGCAAAACATGGTTGCTGTATGTGCGAAATTTTAATGAAACGCAATGCATCAAAAAATCAATAGATTCCAATACTTGGTGATGCGTATGATGTTTACAGGAACAAACTGAAACAGACATTTGAAACTCTGGCAGTGAATGTGAGTATAGTGAGGTAGCAAACAGTTATCGTGTCAGACATCCCTTACAGAATTCATCAAATAGATTCTTCTTGTGTAAAAGGCATTCAAGAAGCAAGGCAGTGCGTAAAGAAATATTTGCGAGTCAGTTGGGTATGTATGTTTCTTCTGTTTGCTTTATATCTCCTCTGTTAAGTACAAATGCCTGCTGATCGCTTCTTTCCTCATTCCATGGTGATACTGTAATGGACATTTTCTCCGCCAACAAACGAAGTGCATTTTCAGTGGTTCATTAAATATGTAACGAAAATGTGATATAAGTTATACCACTAGTTCTTTTGTTATTCTGTATTTAAGTGTAAATTAAATTGAAGTATTTTAGATATTCTAATGTTACAAGCCATTTGGACTGTATGCAGTTTACAAGTATAGAGATCGCCTTCGCCTAGCAGGAAAATTATCTGTGCAAAATTTTGATAAGGAGGAATCGAAAAATGGTTGGGGTCAGTCGCTGATGGGGCTCGGTAACCTAATTGCGAACAGACAGGACAAGAAATTCAACCAGTGAGAAAGAGTGATAGTTTCGAGGAAAGTGAGGGAGTTTCTTTGTGACGAAAGTCACAAGATTTTGTGTAGAGCATAGAATTATCGTAACGAGTAGAAGAATGCTGTTTGACCATGCAGAGACGAACAGAGTTTTAAGAATAGACACCGATGTTAACGTTATAAACGAAGAAGAGGATATGCAAGACAAGATTTCAAGCAAAAAGATAGAAAGAAAAAATATCAAAATAGGCGATTCAAGACTGTAAAATTTGACAGTGAATAAATGCATGAGAAATGAAAAATCAAGCCATCAGAAGTATGAGAAGAACTAGCAGTCATCACAGAATGCTAGCGTACAGTGAATTTGCTGAGGCTGAGTACACTGAATAGTTATCAGCTTTATTTTGATTGAGGGAAAACTATGAACGTCAATAGTAATGTGGATGGTGTTGTGAAAAGTGAATGTTTAGCAGGGTACCATGTTTATAGAATTTGGTCTGAGAATCGACTGTCTATTAAAAAATTACCTGTAATGAGGACCAAAGCAAACATTATTTGAAAAGTGTTCCTCAAGACAAATTTTGTGCAGACGTTAATTATAGTTAGAGACATTTAAAAGACTTTGAAGCTTAGGGAATGTTATCCAAAAGAACAATTGTTGAGCTGATATATTTTTATATTCACTGAAACAAAGATCTGTCTTGCAATTAAATGTTTTCATGTTATTAGAGACTGTATGATTTCTGTATAGTCAATATTTCTCTTGTACTTTAAATTGCAACAGTTGGTGTTGGTTAAGTCCTGCATAAATTTTGCCCTCATGCGAAAATGAATATTTCTCAATTATTATACTGAGGTCGGGCTACTCTCAGTGGCGATTCTCAGACCCCGACACTAAAAACGAACAGTGTACTTTATATTTGATGTTTGAAATAGTCAGTTTGTCAGAAAAGCTTCAGGACAGGGTTTTTAAAGAATAGAAAACTGCGCTTGGCAAGTCATGATCCTAGCTCCGAACTAAGTAGTCCCCGTGGCTACCTACCAGCGGTTACTAACGTTGCTGGAGGTCTTGGAAGCAAGCAGGGAAATTTTCAGTTGTGGTGCTTCTAAGTTCATTTCTCAAAGCTTATAGGATGTCTGCGATATCTTGATGCAACTTTCCATTCAGTCACCTCTTCATTCGCGGAAACAAGGAAAAAATTTGAAGGCGAGAGATCGGGCGAATATGTTGGATGTGGGATGTCAATAATAGAATGACAGAACAGAGACTCGATAACAGATGAAGCAGTGAGGTGTCTTGCGTTGTCATGCAGTAAGAAGTAATCTTGTGAATGCCGCAAATTACGGCAGCGATGTCGAATTGCTTGTCGCAAACCTTTCAAGACTTCGATGTAACCAGTTTTGTTCACTGTTTCACCTGGAGGAACATACTAGAGGCGAACTAATTCTTTAGTATCAAAGAATGTGTTCAACACTGTCTTTGTTCTCGAAGATTGCCGTTTGCTACCGGTATCACCAAACGTAATCACTAACAATAATTTTTTACAGAAATGTGGAATGACTCCATCCAGTACTCCAGCAGAATCTCTTCGTCTTCCCTCTTTCTGTTCGTCTGCTAGTGTTTGAGTAACGAGTTTGCAGTAATTTTCCGTTTCCCTAAATCTTCGCATAAAATCTCAAGACACATCAAGATTCAAATTGAGTTATCCTGATGTCCCACGCACAGCTGCAAGTCGCTTGGAATAAAAGCCTTACACGCTCCTCGTTTGCATCGCTATGTGCTGTAGACGGGCGACCAGATCGTGTTCGTCTTGATTCGAATCTCTGTCTTCACGAAACCCTTTATGTTCTTGAAAGTGCCTCGCCTGCATTTGTTGCCCAGTTTCACTAGAGGTTTTCCAGAGCTTGATGCAGAACTTTACACTCACTCTTTGCTCATGATCAGTATCCATTGTGTTAGCGTAAATAATGCGCCAAAAACCCAAACAGTGTGTTGCTAAGCACACCACTGTCACATCGTTAGTTTGTACGGTAACATGGCCGAGATCATTTCAGGAATGGACACATGCCAGGTAACATAAAAACAACATTTGTCCTTTTTAGTATTGCAAACTCAGAAACAAAAATCCTTGTCCTAGAATTTTTCTGACAAAGGGAGCGATTTAAAATATTTACTGCTGGTTAACTTTTCCTTTTACTGAAACAGATTGAATGTTTCTAGGATCTAGCTTTCCTCTGATTAGTAAGATATGAGTAGTAGTTGTGCGTTAATAGATAATATGATTGTCTAACTGTGGCGAGCTTGTAATACCACAAAACATGTAATGAGATTGACGCAGCTGCCCACTCAATAAAGTAGCTTAATAAAACAAAAAGTATTGTATTTCTGAATATTCATTATGGGCAACTAGTTCTGAATGAAATATAAATTGAATTGACCACGAGAGTATTTAACTTGTTACTTCCACTCAAGGCTTCGAAGAAAGCTTGTTTAGCAACACATGTTGACTCACAAAAACTGTGCTTTATTTAACATTGGTATGGATTTGAAATAAAACGTATAAGATTTATTACTTTGAATATTATCGTGCATCATATACACAAAATTCCCCATAGTGACGTCACCTAAAGTAACATGTATCACATGTTGTCCTTAGCACACCCCTACAAAAATCAGATTTTCGACGGATATTTGAAGTGATGTCAGGTACAGCTTATACGGTGAATGAAATACCGACTTGCTGAAGCCAACCGCAAGATAAAGCCATTTCATAAACAGAACGCAAGCTATTTCAAAGAATCGTATTCATTGAGAGTCACTCTGCCCTGAGGCAGACAAATTTGCACCAACCAACATGGCCTGCACACTGCCAGCATTTTGTAGTGCATAATGGTTAGATATGACCAGGAGAGGTTTGTTCTTAATAAAATGTCTGACACCTACCAACTATTGCTGATTCACACACACACACACACACACACACACACACACACACACACACACACACACAAATATATATACTATTGACCATTAAAATAACTACTCCACCAAGATGACGTGCTACAGACGTGAAATTTAGCCGACAGGAAGAAGATGCTGTGATATGTAAATGATTAGCTTTTCAGAGCTTTCTCACAAGAGTGGCGCCGGTGGCGATACCTACAACGTGCTGACATGAGGATAGTTTCCAACCGATTTCTCATACACAAACAGCAGTTGACAGTCGTTGCCTGGTGAAACGTTGTTGTGATGCCTCGTGTTAGGACGAAGAATGCGTACCATCATGTTTCCGACTTTGATAAAGGTCGGATTGTAGTATATCGCGATTGCGGTTTATGGTATCGCGACATTGCTGCTCGCGTTGGTCGAGATCCAATGTCTGTTAGCAGAATATGGAATCGGTGGGTTCAGGGGGGTAATACGGAACGCCGTGCTGGATCCCTACGGCCTCGAATCATTAGCAGTCGAGATGACAGGCATCTTATCCACATGGCTGTACCGGATTGGGCAGGCACGTCTCGATCCATGAGTCAACAGATGGGGACGTTTGAAAAACAACAACCATCTGCACGAACAGTTCGACGACGTTTGCAGCAGCATGGACTATCAGCTCGGAGACCATGGCTGCGGTTACCCTTGACGCTGCATCACAGACAAGAGCGCCGGCGATGGTGTACTCAACGACGAATGGCAAAACTTCATTTTTTTCGGATTAATCCAGGTTCTGTTTACAGCATCATGATGGTCTCATCAGTGCTTGGCGACATCGCGGTGAACGCACATTGGAAGTGTGTATTCGTCATCGCCATACTGGCGGATCACCCGGCGTGATGGTATGGGGTGCCATTGGTTACACGTGTCTGTCACCTCTTGTTCGCATTGACGGCACTTTGAACAGTGGACGTTACATTTCAGATGTGTTACGACCCGTGGCTCTACTCTCCATTCGATCCCTGCGATACCCTACATTTCAGCAGGATAATACACGACCGCATGTTGCAGGTCCTGTACGGGCCTTTCTGTATACAGAGAATGTTCGACTGCTGCCCTAGCCAGCCCATTCTCCAGATCTCTTACCAATTGGAAACGTCTGGTCAATGGTGGCCGAGCAGCTGGCCCGTCACAATACGCCAGTCACTACTCTTGATGAATTGTGGTATCGTGTTGAAGCTGCATGGGCAGCTGTACCTCTACATGCCATCCAAGCTCTGTTTGACTCAATGCCAAGGCGTATCAAGGCTGTTATTACGGGCAGAGGTGGCTATTCTGGGTACTGATTTCTCAGGATCTATGCACCCACATTGCGTGTAAATGTAATCACATGTCAGTTCTAGTATAATATATTTGTCCAATGAATACGCGATTATCATAGGGTGTGTGTGTGTGTCTGTGTGTGTGTGTAAAGACACACACCTGTTTGTGTGTGGATGTGAAAGCAGCAATAGTTTCAATGTGTCATATATATTCTCAGCATGTGTAAATGCAGGCACTTTCAACAACACATTATTTCACGCTATAAGACAGAACATCCTATCCCTACCATAGTCATGGGAAGATGAATAAGAAGACTTCATTGATGTTCTGCTTTTATATGTCCAATGACTTTGGACCTGATTACCTCGTTGGCTGTTGCTTTCTTGCCCTTATTAACCTTATCATGGACACTATTACAGCAGATCACATAACGAAAGACAATCAGTGGGTCCAAAGGTGAGAGAAATAATCCCTTGCAGGTAACTGAGATGAAACAAACCTAATCTATAGAATTTGGCAAATATCCAAGTATAATTGACAACTTTCATCAGACACTCTTAAAAAGGGAGAGCAGGCTTCAAACTTTTTTATGAACTAAACAGAAGATCACATTCCAAGCTGATCGCTTTTCGCAACCTCTACTGCTAGGAAGTCGTACTTATTCGCAAGTACAATCAGAAATAAAATATTTCGCTATCCACTAAATAGCAGAAAATTTCTTTAATAAATAGTCTTGATAAATTTCAACATGTTCCTCCTGAAATTATCAGTGTCTGTGAGGGTAATTGTATTCTATGGTATTGATTAACAACATTAGTAATACGTTTAACACTGATCTAGTAAAATGTAAGATGTTACCAGGAATGATACTTGAAAGATGTTACCCATTCGAAGTCATGATTGTAATATGATTTAAATTATGTACAATTAACAGCAGAAGTTGTGGAAAATACTTAGACTGAAAAAGCTCTTGCATAATAGGCAAATGTAAATCCTCACAAGGATGAAAATGCACATGACTTAGTCAAAGCTATGGCCTCACTGTTGTCGTGATGTAAGTGAACGTCAACAGCTAATATGTGAAAGTAATACAAAATACAAAAACGTGATATTAAATGGTGTGTGGATGCGATGTAAATGAAACACACACAGCTAACATTTCAATAGAATTACTCTAAGAAGGTGAAGCTTAAGGATACTCTCAATAGCTAACTTACAGGTATGTACTTTACGTGTAGTATCTTAACTATTTTATAAATCTGAGCACCCATCTCATGCTCTTCTTTGGGGTAGAATTGTATATACCAAAAAACAGAAGATTATTCTTTTGGCAACTTCATCATGGTCGCATGAAGGACGCATTAAACGTGTAAAATCACTAAGTCGATGGAGATAATCTATATAGACAAGATCAAACAAATCTTAATACTCGAGATCCGATTATTTATCACACCAACGATATTATTGCAAAGGATTATGAAGTGGTTTCCAGTATAGCCTAGTGATCCACAAAAATTTTCCCCAGGTGGCATGTGCAGTTACTTAGCTAATGTTGTAATTACCAAGGCTCAGAACGTGACAGCATTAATGAATCAAGATGGTCCACAATGATAGAGAATTGGTCGTTGTCCTGTTTAATTAACGTAGATGAAGTTACGAGTGTCATGCAACACATAACATTTCGCCATCTGTGAAACATAGAATGATAAGAAATGAGCTTGTATTTATAAACTAGAAGAAGCCGACACACACTTTATTCGTTCGTGTAACAAGGAATGGCTGATCTTTTAGTGGCACCGGAATTACCTTCCATGCCGTTTTGTGGCTTGAGGAGTATGATGTAGATGTATGACACGTGCTCAAAGACAGGACGCTAATCGTTATCTTTGGTGCATCAAGTATACGAAAAAAGTATATACTACAATGACAATATTTTGTTTCATTACTATCAGGAGTGTTCACTTCTGCTTAACTACAAAATTTGTACTTAATTTAATTGATGAAAGGTGCGTATCAGAGATAACCATTTTAGATTTCCCTTGACCTTTATAATTATTGTTGTATCTCGGGAAGACAAATGTTTTACGTAAGAAGGGTGCAGTAACTTTGTTATGTTCTGCAGACTGTCTCTTTTCTGCTTGCATTTTCTTAGATTTTTTTATCATACCAGGAGAAGAATTCACACTGGGGACGGATATGACTTTTATTCTCTGTTTTATTACGCTCGAAATTCAACATATTTCGTACCCTTACCCACCTTTCCTAAACATGGATGATTGCTTGGTTGTGAGAATGTCTGTGTAAATACGAACGTACGCACATCGATAAATTTAGATTGTCCTCTTCGGTCCCGTCTTGGACCTTGGAATGGCCGTAGGATCTTTTCCCGGAGGCTACGTTGTGTCGGCAGTCTAGAGGGTGCGAGCAGAGGGGGGAAGCTCGGTCTGCTTGTTCATTCTTAACGAGTGGCTTCACGGTTGGTTTCTCAAAGATCGCTGAGCAAGAAAAACGATTGCTTCAATTTTTTATGCTTAGGAAATACTGAAATGAGAACCAGGTGCTGTGTCTGCTGTCTCCTGATTGGTGGAGACGCTCGGCACCACTGCAGAGTCGCTTTGTCGACTGGTCAGTTCGCCACCTCCCAGGTTTTATCTGTCTCTATCCTCGGAGTTGCTACAGGCTGAAAGTTGTTCAGAGTCAGCAGACGCTGTTCGGGGTCTGTTTAGTGTGACTGCCACTGCTGTGCTCACTAGAAATGTGATTTTACTTGTGAGATAGTAAGTATTTCCACGTTAGGAAGTATCTGAGATTTTTAATTCATTTGTCGAAAGCACTTTTTGGACACTTCGTGAGTGATAAATATCTGGTCCTTGAACTAGATTCAGTAAGGGAAGGCCTTTTTCCTCATCCAGTCATGATTTACTTCTTGCATCGCGATCCTTATTAAGTTTCTGGATGTCTTTCCATTGTCGGCTTCAAGCCAGTTTTCGCAGATCGTCTGCCCTAGAGATGGTGAACTTGTCGTCTGCTCTCTTTAAGTGTCTGGATTTTTGTTTCATTTGAGTGTCCAGTTTGAATTTTTCACTTGACCTAATCCTTCTGGAATACTGTTGACTAAAATAGTTAAAGCAGACACCCCTCACTGATCGATAGTGAAAGGACTTTCTACATTATAAGTGTTTACAGGAGTAGAGTATTTCATTCTGTTTCATGAATAAATGTAGCCTGGAGTCAACTACTAAGCTAAACTTCTCCCTAACGTGCATTCCAGCACACCATCCAATATTCCTGCGCTCATTAACCCCAACTACCCTGTAATTAAAATCTATGAGAAGACACATATTTAAAATTTATCCCTCATCGGCCATTCTCAAGTTTGCGTTAGAATTTCCTTTGCACACAAAAAAGAAATTACGACCAAATTAAATTAAGATATCGTGTGACTTCAGCCAGTTCGGCGCAGTGGGTGTCCGAGAATGATAGACATTTGTGGGGTCCTGCCCATTCGTCTCGCATAGAATGCCTAAAGGATGGTGCGTTCTCGGAATGTTGTACAACAATTCAAGCAAAATCACATTAATAGTTATTATTACAAATAAGAAGAATGACAAAACTTAACTTGTATTTACAATAAGTGGTCGCAAGCGAGGGGCGATATGCAAATAAGTGACCTTTGCTATATACAGTGTTAATGCGAGCAGTTGATATGGATCACACTTCACTGGTATCATAACAGTCTCTGCTGGGCCGTGCTGATGCTGTCCGAATACTGAGCGGCCAAGGTTGGCAGGAACGGCGCATATGGTCTCCTCCTGTAGAGGCCGCTGCTGTCGTGGTGCGGTCCTAATCAGCGCACCACTGGCTGACGTTGTTTCACCGCCTTCTCTTCTCTTGCGTTCTTCAGCTCCGTTCTGGCGCTTGTGGTTACGCCAGAACAACATTGTGCAGAAGGAAACATGGAACTTCGAAAATGTTCACGTTACATGCCGAAAGCTCGGCCCGCAGAATACTCAGTTACGAAAATTTAGACAATATCAGTATTTTTTTTTCAGCAATGGGCACGTTTTAACCTAGAAGATTCTAATTAAGGTTAGTTGAAACAATTCCTCGTCTCAGCACAGCATAGAAAGACCAGTTAATTCACAAAGTTTTGAAAGGAATAGACGATGCAGAACGTATGTGGTGGATGAAATACCGACTTGCTTATCCTGATGGCTAATTAAACGCAGTTTATAAACGAAAACTGGAAAAGTGAACTATAACCGCAGAAAGGCACTCTCCCATGGCATTCTGTAGAATGCGCTCCTTTGTACCTGATCAGAAAACTTAACATTTATATATGATGAGAATTAAAATGAAATAAAATTCCAACCAAAGAAGATTTATTCTGGTGACACTTAAACTCTATTTATCACGTCGACAGCCCAACATTTCTCGCCAAATAGTTAGTAAAGAAAACAATGGTCATCTCTGATGCAGAATAGTCGTATAAGAGGATCTCTAATATCACACAAGGGCTTCACACACACAAACCCACTGCTGCTTTCATATATTGCTTACTCTGTGATTTGACTGCGTGTTGTACAATTTCACCAAGATTGCAATAAAACTAGTTACTTATTATTAATGTAACATGAGGTTTTATTCAATAACTGCTTTTCTCGGTTAGTGATGGTTATTTTGTTAAACAAATCTCCACCTGGGAATGTGTAGCAATGTTGTCTGCCAAGCATTGTAAATGGCACTAAGTTCACGCACAAAAGTAATCATATACAT
This sequence comes from Schistocerca piceifrons, assembly GCF_021461385.2. Taxonomy (NCBI): domain Eukaryota; kingdom Metazoa; phylum Arthropoda; class Insecta; order Orthoptera; family Acrididae; genus Schistocerca; species Schistocerca piceifrons. The sequence continues at coordinate 811,879,775 of NC_060141.1, forward strand.
TCCAGCAAACAAGCCAAATGTATGATGTGTAATCTGAACTAAACAAGAGTAATGATTTTTAGTAATTTTGAGTGCTATTGCGTAATACTCTTTTTACTAGTTACAGATCGTTTATCGAATTTAACGCTACTGTTATTCGAGGCGGCAACACTTTTCCCTAAGCAAAATGATCAGTTTTGTCGCACAAAACCTCACGCACACAACACTAATGTGTTTTTTCGTGTAAAAATATTTCATTAAAGTTTTTAAGAAATAATCAAGCTTCATACATCAGCTTATACGAATTTGTATCACATAAGATGCTGTTTCCTTTCATGGAAGTTCACTATATTTAGAGATTATTCACAGTCTAATTGGAATTTATTACCTCAGATTAGGTTCTGGGCCACCAATACAGATATATTATCGCTATTATGAGCAACAACATTTATGTCTGTATATAAAGTCAATTAAAAACTATCGCTGCAGTATGGCGGCTAATGTAAGGCAATGAGTTATCAATTCTGCTCCAACCCCTGTTTTAATACTAAAAAATAATATATATTAAACCTTTTTGTACCTTCACTATATGTATTAACATTTGAAAATATTTCTTACAAGGGAACCTCCCCATCGCACCCCCCTCAGATTTAGTTATAAGTTGGCACAGTGGATAGGCCTTGAAAAACTGAGCACAGATCAATCGAGAAAACAGGAAGAAGTTGTGTAGAACTCTGAAAAATTAAACAAAATATACAAACTGAGTAATCCATGCGAATGATATGCAACATCTGGGACAAACTGAAGTCAGGAGCGCCATGGTCCCGTGGTTAGCGTGAGCAGCTGCCGAGCTAGAGATCCTTGGTTCAAGTCTTCCTTCGAGCGAAAATTTTAACTTTTTATTTTCAGACAATTATCAAAGTTCAGGCACTCACACATAATCAACTTCGCTCTCCAAAATTCCAGGACATGTTCAGATTTGCTTGGACATATGCAGTATTTGTCAGTCTACACACGGAAAAATTTGAAAACGTTAAAAACATATGTTTTGACAGAGCACAAGGAAAAGTGAGCGACTGTGAAACTGTTGGATTCATTTGTTGCAGTTTATGTGACAAACTCTTATGTTTTCATCACTATTTTGGGAGTAATTATCATATCCACAAGAAAACCTAAATCGGGCAACGTAAGAGAATGTTTTTACCCATTCGCCAAGTGTACAAGTTATGTGGGTGGACAAAATATTCCTGTCATGTGACGCACATACCGTGACCTGTGTCGTATAGAATATATCAGACGTGTTTTCCTGTGGAGGAATCGGTTGACCTATGACCTTGCGATCAAATGTTTTCGGTTCTCATTGAAGAGTCACGTCCTTTCGTCTACTAATCGCACGGTTTTGCGGTGCGGTCGAAAAACACAAACACTAAACTTATTACAGTGAACAGAGACGTCAATGAACAAATGGATAGATCATAACTTTGCGAAAATAAAGAAAAATTTTTCGCTCTAGGGAGATTTGAATCAAGAACCTCTCGTTCCGCTGTTGCTCACGCTAACCACGGGACCACGGCGCTCCTGAGGTCAGAACTGTGCTTGTTGTTGGCTATCTTCGCTTGGACTACTCAGTTTGTATATTTTGCTTATTTTTTCATAGTTCCACACAACTTCTTCCTGTTTTCTCGATTGATCTGTGTTCAGTTTTTCAAGGCCTATCCACTGTGCCAGCTTATAACGAAATCTGAGGGGGGGGGGGGGGGGGGGGTGCGATGGGGAGGTTCCCTTGTTAGTGTTAATCGCTTATTATTCAGCGTTTACCAATAAACCACGCAGTAGATCAATAGCTCCAATGGTTGCGCTGCTTTGTAGCTGATCAGAAAACTTAACATTTGCATATGACGAGAATCAAACTGAAGTAAAACTCCAATCACAGAAGATTTATTTCAGTGACACATAAACTGTTTTTACCAAATATTGAATTAGCAACATAATACGGTTTTTTACTGACCTCTGTGTTACCAGACATCAGTCACATCCTATCAGTACAACACTTCGGACAAGAAGAAGGATTATTCTAGAAGAGTCATAGATAACAAAGAGTTTTCCTTTATGTTTTTCTATAAGTATTGTCTAAGATAAAGTTTTTTACAAAATATTAAATTATGCTATTGACAATAATTATTTATTATTTTATTAACGACGAAGTCCTTTTTATTAATATCACGAGCATGTTCATTCACTTTCTACACACAGTGTGGTCGTGAATGTTATTCTGCATAAAATATAGGCGTGGATATTACAACTCTCACAGTCTTCTCGTCATATACGAGGGGCAGTCAATAAGTAATGAAAAGCATTTTTTTTTTTTTTTTGCTCCACCATTTTTGTTAAAAGATGCATATTTTATTGTGAGGCATCGTGATATATTCCTGCTTCACGCCCTCCAGTTTCATGGAATTCCGACAGGCGGCGGCGCTATACGTAACCTTCGAAATGGCGCCTGTAACGGATGTGCATTACAAGCAGAGAGCTGTCACTGAGTTTCTTCTGGCGGAAAACTGGAGTATCACAGATATTCAGGCCGCTTGCAGAATGTCTACGGAGATCTGGCAGTGAACAAAATCACGGTGGGTCACTGGGCGATGTGTCTGTCATCGTCGCAACGAGGTCGCGTAAATCTGCCTGACAGCCAGCCTGCCGGCCGGCCGCACACAGTTGTCACTCCTGCAGTGTTGCAATGTGTGGACACTCTGTTTCTAAGTGACCGATAAGTCACAATCAGACGCCAGGCTGCACAGCTGTGTGTCTCTTTTGGTAGTGCTGACTTACTCAAAGTCATGTGCTAACATTTCGCACCTTCAGCATTCCATCTGTTTGTCCAGTAAAGGATGCAGTCTCCGGGAAGCTGTACGTGGGTGATGGTGAGCTTACTGTTACAGCTAGACGGTGGCTCAGACGTTGGCCAGTAGAATGGTACCATGCGAGACTACAGGCCCTCCCAGTAGGGTGGCATAAGGCTGTCACACTGAACGGAGGTAATGTTGAAAAATAGGATATTTTAGGCAATGGCTGTGGGGAATAGTATGGCGTATTTGAATCCATAATACGCTCTCAGGAAAAAAAATGGTTGCTTTACATACTGAACGCCCTTCACGTATATACAGTCGGCCTCAAATGTTCAAATGTGTGTGTAATCTTATAGGACTTAACTGCTAAGGTCATCAGTTCCAAAGCTTACAACCGAGCGAGGTGGCGCAGTGGTAGCACACTGGACTCGCATTCGGGAGGACGACGGTTCGATCCCGCGTCCGGCCATCCTGATTTAGGTTTTCCGTGATTTCCCTAAATCGCTCCAGGCAAATGCTGGGATGGTTCCTTTGAAAGGGCACGGCCGACTTCCTTCCCTAATCCGATGAGACCGATGACCTCGCTGTTTGGTCTCTTACCCCAAACAATCCAATCCAATCCAAAGCTTACACACTACTTAACCTAAATTATCTTAAGGACAAACACACACACACCCATGCCCGAGGGAGGACTCGAACCTCGGCCGGGACCAGCCGCACAGTTGTCGGTCTCAACGGTACACCATTTTACACCGTAAGAAAGGACACCTTTCTCTGTCACAGCCTCGAACAGAAAAGAAGGAAAGCGCAGGCTCTGTTTTCCTTCGGAATTTGTAAAAGAATGCCTAACGTCTCAGCTCTCTTTCCCTTGGTTGGCTTAGGTTATTCACGTCCTAAATAACTCAAGCAGAGAAACTACCGTAACAGACGCTGCAGTGAAAGTTTGTCAGTGGGTTCTGCGATAACAACAAAAGTTCGTCGCGAATAAGCGACACGTAAGTAACTGAAGGTTGGCAATGTGCAAATATAACAAGCAAATTTCATTTTGATAAGACACGCCAAAAGGAATCGAGGAATGACAGTTTCGAAATGGAGGAAGTGTGGAGAGTTAAAAGTACAGTAGAAGACCAGGGCTAGAGTACAGTAATCAGGTTCAAATTTATGTAAATTTCGGTAGTTACGTAGAGCTGAAGAGCTTTACACAGAACAGACTAGTGCAGAGGACTGCACGAAGCAGTCTTCGACTGATCTCCACAACGACACACACATGTGTAACGCTAAATTATTTACAGATGGTACTCAGCTAGGAAAGCAGATAATTGAGAAAAGTATTCTTCGCAAAATCTAGCAAAACAAATGCTGAGTTCTTTGTTTTCTCTGTTGTCCTCAGTACTTGATACAAATTTTTTGATAACCGTCACACCCAATTTGATATTTTGGTTTACTTCCTGTTGCACTGAATTTCAATGCAAGACCATCCACGAATGTGGATCTCAACCTCATCTGATCTGTACGACCTAAAATTTCTTGGCATATCTTTCGATATGTTCTCTAATTGAAAGATGTTGTATTATTTTCGTCACCGATACATGAAATGTGATAGTTTTCATCTTTCTCCATAGATTGTGTTATGTTGTGAGGATGTAACTTCGCAGGTCTTTCTTGAGACAGGATGACAGTGACTGTTTTCTATTTTGGACAAATACGAATACTCTCGATGGTTTTTTAACGAGTTTCTGTCTTTTTGGTCAGTTTGTGGATGTGGCTTCCATAGCCGAAAACATCACACTTGTTAAAATATTCTGGGTTATTACTGGGTTTGTTAGCTGAATTTTTGTGAAGCAACCCAACTTTAAAGTGGAGAAACAGGCGTATATGAGCTGTTCCGAAACATTTTCTGTGATCAGGAGAGCATCACATTCTGTTTGGTGAAACTCTTGGCCTGTATTATCACACGATATTCAGGCACACGATAGAGGTTATTAAACATACTTATAGCTTAATGGGATGAAGCTGATTGTGAAACTGAAGGGCATCTTTATTCCGCTGCTATAGAAGATGAGTACTGTTCTGCTATCATGGGGCGATATCATAGCGAATGCAGTAATCGACAATGGCCAATAACGCTTGAACTTTGCAATAAAAGTTCGTTTCTGCGTGCTCCCCTGCAGAGATGTGCTGCCACATGTTTTCAGTCAGTAATGAGCCAGCAGCTTGCATGCTGGAACGCAAGTCGATTTCTTCGAACTGTACACAGAAGAGATAATTAATGTAGAAGTATCTTGAAGGACGTCTGCAGCGACTGGATACAATGTTGTGGAATTGATCGGTCCGCGTAACTGCTACAATCACCAGTGAGTATTCGACGAGTATAACCAAAAGAAATGTGAACAACTGACACACACAGTCTGTTAGATATACTATTACGCGCAACAGCCGCGGAAAACGCTTAAGTCCGACATAATGCTGTCACAACCAAGCAGAAAACTCTTTTGTCTACAACTGACATTTTCAACGTAATGTGATCGTTGCACAGATGGCGTTCGTGGCGAAATAGAACGGCGCACACTGCCGCCTTCGCTAGGATCTGAATTTATGTTCACGCCTGCATTTTTTGCGGTGTTTCCTTGTTTTTACTCAACTCCCATACAACAGCACACACTCACACTAATATCCCTCCCGTATTGAGATAGGTTTCAAAGACTTGCAGTTAAGGCAAATGCAAATTGCACTTGAAGATGACAGTCTCCATTTTACTGGAGTGTGTAAAACATAAAAAAGAGAAAACAAAATGAAAAAAGGAAGATTGGATTTAACGCCCCGTCCATATCGAGGTCATTAGAGATGGAGCAAAAGCTCGTATTCTGTTAAGGGTGGGGAACGAAATCGGCCGTGCCCTTTCGAAGGAACTACCCCGACATTTCTCTGGAGCGATTTCGGGAAATCACTGAAACCTAAATCTCGATGGAATGTATTACTTCTCACTCCATTAAGTTCTAATTTCTCTGAATCATCGAATCTGTAAGTTAGTTATCGCCAAAGGTATCTTTCACGATAATATATGTTTATACTTATCACCTTTTTCTTTCATTTTATAACTTTATTGTAAAGCCTAACTCTGAATGACACAAATATCATACTGTTCACTATATACGATCCAGTCACATTTATGTGAACACTTGTCAGAAGGCTCAACAACCACCATCTGTAACGCAGACTTGCAGGTAGCCAGTCAGTGAGCTCTGGAAGTTACGGACAAGGACGTGGAGCCGTGTCTAGTCCAGTGGCGTGGCCAGCTGTCCTGTGTACTTTCCATGAGGATCAACGGCGCGAACAGCCCGATCGAGGTGGCCCCACAGAACTTGACTGATCTCAAATAGGAAGAGACCATGGGAGAAAGAAAACCTCATGCAGGTGCTCTTCGAATTTCACGTGTACACTCCGAGCTGTGTGATGCTTTGCATTGTCTTGCTGGTAGATGCAATCGTGCCGAGTAAAATCCAGACTGCATGTAGGAGTGGTCATGGGCTCAGCGATAGATGCATACTTGTGTTGATCCATTTTACGATCGCGAATAATGTCATCCACGGAATGCCACGAAAACGATGCCCAGACCATGACGCTCGCACATCCAGCTTCGAAGCTGCCGGCGAACGTTGCAGGGCCGTACGCGTCAACGACAATCTGTACGATGAAGCAGAAAACGTGATTCACCTGGGAAGGCCACCTGTCGGCGCTCAGTGAACGTTCAGTTGCGATTCTGGCGTGCGAATCCCATCCTCCGTCGCCTATGAACGGCAGTCAGCATGGGTGCAGGAAGGAGGCGCCTGCTGCGGAGGCGCATAGAGCAGCGACATCCGCTGAACGGCCGTTGAGGAGACACACGTTTATAGGCTAACGAAGGAGACGTGGGTAAGTTTTCTGCAAACGTGAACACTAAAAACAGTGTGCATATAATTTGAAAGTTGAAAATGTGCCGAGTAAGAATCAGTAGCAGAGGTTCTAGCTTCATCAGCTATCGACGCAAATACAGTAAAGGAGGATTTAATTAGCTTACAAAAGCATATTTTTATATCATAGGCATCTATTCTTGGGTTGGGGTTGATTTGTTTGGGAGAAGAGACCAAACAGCAAGGTCATTGGTCTCATCGGATTAGGGAAGGCGGGGAAGGAAGTCGGCCGTTCCCTTTTAAAGGAACCATTCCGGCATTTGCCTGGAGCGATTTAGGGAAATCACGGAAAACCTAAATCAGCATCTACTCTACGTAATCTTAAATGAAGAAACAAAGGGAAAGTTATATTTAAGACGGCAAATCAAGTGCGCATTTAAGGAAAACGAAAGGTTTGAAAATGCCTCCCTGACGCGATGTTCCTAGCGTAAGAACTATAATATTTACTATTTAAAACAACTGTCACGAGTACGTGACAGGAATGACGAACAAAAAGCAACGTTGCCTAAACCTGCATTGCAGAGATATAGGAAACGACTAAGATGAAGAAGAAGTAGAAGACGAAACAGAAGAAGTAAAGTACGTACAGATTAGTTTTACAAGAACCACTTTTTAGTGTCCCATAGGAAATGGTAAAGATTCAAGTATATTGGGAATCGTCTTTGTTTATGGTGTTAGATGAAATGTGGGGTGTAGAAACGAAACGTGAATACGACAGATGAACTGCTTGGCGTAATCACTGAAGCTGCTGCTCTCATTAGGGAACGTACAGAAGCACTCGCACAACCAACAGTACATGTCCTCCAAAGATTCCGCATACGCAATGAAGCTGCGGTGGGATACTCTAGAATTTATTGGCAACTATAAAACACTTGTAATGTGACATGCATAAGAGGGCTTAAAGTGAATCTGTTACAAAAAATGATATTTTTCAATTGACACTTTGTAAAATATGTTGTAACATTTACTACCTGTTATATATCTGTACATGTGTAAACCCGATATTTTACTGAACAGCACTGAAGCTGAATATGAAACTATACTATCTCGGAAACTATTCGAGAATATGTCCATATGAATATTTCGCCTTCAAATGATCGTTCTTCTGATATCCCTGAAAAGTCAACATACCTGCCGAGAAAACCTGTACCCAAGGGGTTTGCAGTTTAATTTTTTTCGTGTTTACACATTTAGTACTTGGTTGTGTGGACCAATGCCTGAAGCTATTTGAAGAAATAATAATATGAGGGACGTTCAGTGTGTAATGCAACAGATATTTCTGAAGGCAGTTTGGTTTGATTTGCCATTCCAGTGCAGGATATTGTTTCCCTCTCTTTTGGATACGAAACTCTATTTTTCAGCATAATCTCCGTCCGATGAGAGGGCCTTACGCCTCCCTACCACGCTGACTTGTATGCCCGCATGGTACCACCTGCTGGTCCACGTCGGAGCCAACGTCTTGTAGCATCATCCACGTACTGATTCCTGCGGAGTCTATTCTTCTTTCGACCAGAGACATGGAACTCGGAAAGGGCGAGATCCAGGCTGTAGGGTGAATGAGGAAGCCCATTCCAGTGAAGTGTTGTGAGATCCTCTTGGATACGCAGACATGTGTGGGGTGTTGTTATGGAGAATGAGACAGTCGTTCACATTTTCGTGGCAACGAACACGCTGAAGTCGATCATTCAGTTTCATGATGGCAGCAGGGAGAACTTCAGAGTGTCCACACTACGAACAGAGATGTACAGCTCTGGAGCGAGGTGTCTGTTTGTGATCCGTCAGTCACCTCGAATGAAAGTGTTCACACGTTCCAACACTGCAAGATTCACAGCCGTGTGCAACGAACCGGCACGAGGGAGATCGGTCAGGTTAGCGCGACTCTGTTGCAGTGATGACACACGCCCTCCCAGCCCTCGGTAGACATTCTGCAAGCACTTATGAATATCTGCGATACTCTGGATTTCCACCAAATGAAACTTAATGACAGCGCTGTGCTTTGAACGCACCTGCATTACAGATGTCATTTGGAAGGCGACATTTAGCGCCGGCACATATCGAAACTTTTTATAACTACAGAAGCTGAAGCGTGATATTCCAGATTCTTGATGTTTTCAACAGAAAGGGACAGAGAAAAAACTATGTTACATTACTTGTTGAACGCCCCTCGTAGAACGTTGCCTTCATTTCGAATGTGTACTTTACTCCGTCGACGTTGTGTAGCTTTACAGACCGGTCGTCAGCAAAGAAATTGTTTGGAACAAATGCTGCTACGTATTTATTTATTTACATACATTTGCGGTCAAACCGAATGTCGATTTGAATAAGGCAGAAACTGCTCTTGTACCTGTTACAGGTTCTAGAAGCTACTCGTTGAAGCGTTCCACTGAAGTCGTCCATCGGACAGACAGATCTGTTTGCGCGCCGGCAGAGAGGGATATGGACTGCGATCGGGCGATAATGAGCTGCCCTGCCGGACCTACGCGGGCCGCCTGTCCTCTGGAGGCGAACAGCCGCTGAGGCGCGCCACTTGCTGTCAGGATGGAGCGGTACGCAGGTCGCGTCGCCCTGGTGACGGGCGCCAACTCCGGCATCGGCGCCGCCACCGCACTATCACTGCTCAGGAGGGGGCTCAAGGTCGTCGGCCTCGACAAGAGGATCGACAGGGTCCAGGTAATTAATTAACCAGCAGCCTCGGTACAGAATCTCAAAACTGGACAGGTTCAAAATCTGTCCCAGAAATTCTGAAACAGAAATAGCGTTGGTTTCAGTGCCATATAGAATTGAATGTGATGTATTAAGAGTAAGGTATTACTTTTTTCTATTTTTAACTCCATCACTTTTTTATGACACAATCGTAACTGGTTTTCAGCCATCATAGGTCATCCTCAAGCGCTACTTTTTATGAGTCATCAGTCTTCTGACTGGTTTGATGCCGAGTGCCACGAATTCCTCTCCTGTGCCAAACTCATCATCTCAGAGTAGCACTTGCAACCGACGTCCTCAGTTATTTCCTGAATGTATTCCAATCTCTGTCCTCCTCTGCAGTTTGTCTCCTCTACATCTCCATCTAGTATTATGGAAGTCATTCCCTGATGTTTTAGATGTCCTATCGTCCTGTCCCTTCACCATGTGAATGTTTTCCACATATCCATTTGCTCTCCGATTCTGTGCAGAAATTCGTCTTCATTGCCTTATCATTTAACTTAATTTTCAACATTCGTCCGTAGCTCCACATCTCAAATGTTTCGATTCTCTTCGTTTCCGTTTTTCCCACAGCCCATGCTTCACAACCACACGATGTTGCGCACGAAATGTACCCTCTCAGAAATTCCTTCCACAAATTGAGCTGAGGCCCTTATTGCCAGTGATAGTCTGCTTTTGATGTCCATCTTGCCCCGTCCGACACTGGATATATTGTTGCCCAGGAAGCAGAATCCATTAACTTCATCTACTTCATGACCATCGGTCCTGATTTTAGGTTGCTCGCTGTTCTCATTTCTGCTTCTTCTCATTACTTTCGTCTTTCTTAGATTTACTCTCAATCCATATTCTGTACTCATTAGACTATTAATTCAGTTCAGCAGATCAAGTAGTTCTTCTTCACTTCCACTCAAGATAGCAATGTCATCAGCAAATCTTATCATTGATATCCCTTCACCCTGAATTTTAATCCATCTCCTGAACATTTCTTTTATTTCCATCATTGCTTCTTCGATGGTACAGTAGAGGCGAAAGGCTGCATCCCTGACTTACAGCCTTCTTATTCCGAGCACTTCGTTCTTGGTCGTCCACTCTTGTTATTCCCTCCTGGCTCTTGTACGCATTGTATATTAACCATCCCTCCCTATAGCTTACCCCTATTTTTCTCAGAATTTCGAACATCTTGCACCATTTTACATTCTCTAAAGCTTCTTCCAGGTCTACAATTCCTATGAATGTAGCTTGATTTTTCTTTAGTCTTGGTTCCATTTTCAAGCAACATGTCAGCATTGCCTCTCTGGTGACTTTATCTTTTCTTAAGCCATGAGCTGTTAAGCTGAATGTGCGATAATTCTAGCGCTTGTCAGCTCTTGCAGTCTTCGGAACCATGTGGACGATATTCTTCCGAAAGTAAAATGGTATATCACCAGACTACTCATAAATCCTACACACCAACCTGAATAGTCGTTTTGTTCCCACTTCCGCCAAGGATTTTGGAAATTCTCCTGGAATGTTATCTATCCGTTCCTCCAAAGCTGTCTTGAATTCTGACTTTAATACTGGATTTCCTATCTCTTCTAAATCCACTACTGTTTCTTTTTCTATCACAACAGATACATCTTCCCCTTCATAGTGCCCTTCAATGTACTCTTTCCAACTATCTGCTCTCTCCTCTGCATTTGGCAGTGGAACTCCTGTTGCACTCTTAATGTTACCACCCTTGCTATTTAATTCACCGTAGGCTGTTACGATTTTCCTATATGTTGAGTCAGTCCTACCGACCTTCATTTTTTTTCGATTTCTTCACATTTTTCATCCGGCCATTTTGTCTTAGCTTCCCTGCGCTTCCTATTTATTTCATTCCTCAGCAACTTGTATTTCTGTATTCCTGAATTTCCCTGAACACTTCTATACTTCCTTCTTTCACCGATCAACAGAAGTATGGTTTCTTCGGAGCTATTTTCTTTGTACCAATGTTTCCTTTCCAACTTCTCTGATGCCCCTTTTTGGAAATGTCCATACCTCTTCAACTGTACTGCCTACTGAGCTATTCCATATTGCTATATCTACAGCCTTAGAGAACTTCGAGCGTATCTTGTCGTTCCTTAGTACTTGCGTATCCCACTTCTTTGCGTATTGGTTCTTCGTGACTAAAATCTTACACTTCAGCCTACTCTTCATCACTACTACATTCTGATCTGACTTTATATCTGCTCCTGGGTACGCCTCACAAACGAGTATCTGATTTCGGAATCTCTGTATATGTATGACGTTATCTAACTGAAATATTCCCTTATCACACAGACTTTTGCAAGTATACCTCGTCCTCTTGCGATTCTTGTACAGAATATTCACTATTACTAGCTTAAATTTGTTACAGAACTGAATCAGTCTGTCCCCTCCCTCATTCCTTTTCTCAAGCCCATATTCTCCTTCCCTTAAAACTGTATTCTAGTCCCTGATTACTATTACATGTTTATCTCCCTATTCGTACTGTATTACCCGCTCAATATCCTCATTTACTTCCTCCATCTCATAATACTCAGTTTGCGAAGTCGGCGTTTACACATGAACTATCGTTGGTGTTGGTTTGCTGCCGATTCGGATAGAAACAACCCTGTCAGAGAACTGTTCACAGTAACACATTCTCCGTCCTACCTTCTATTCGTAATGAATTCTACTCCCGCTAAACCATTTGATGCCGTGCGATATTACCCTATACTCATCTGACAATAAATCCGTTTCTTCTATCCATTTCACTTCACTGGCCTCTACTATGTCTATAACGAGCCTTAGAATTTATCTTTTTAGATTTTCTAGTTCGCCGACCACGTTCAAGCTCCTGACAGACCCATGTCCCGACTCGTAGAACGTTATCCTTTCGTTGGTTATCTAACCGCCTTCTCATGGTCACCTCCCCTTTGGCCGTCCCCTCCCAGAGATCAGAATGGTGGACTATTCCGGAATCTTTTTCCAATGGAGAGATCATCATGAAACTTTTTCAGTTACAGGCTATATATCTTGTGGATACACGTTATGTGTGTTTATTGCAGTGATTTCCGTTGCCTTCTGCATTGTTGATTGCGTTTACGTAAGCTTAAGGACTGACTTTTTTCTGGTTCATAAACATTTGATCTTTATCTGTTATTACTTTTCTGTTGTAGTTTCATCTACTGGCACGTTCCATGACCTTGGATATTTGATATTGTTGATTCTTTCGCCCTTAGGAGCAGTTTCCTAACCCGAGGTCAAGAGAGTGCCCTGAACCTCCGTCCGCTGCACCGCCCTCTTTGACAATATCGTTGCCAGAATGAGGGTGATTCTTATGCCGGAAGTCCTCGGCCGCCAATGCTGGTTATTAATCAATATTTAAACAGTTTCGTGTTTAGTAACGAAAACGTCTTCGGTCCCAAGTTCGAATCAAAGACGATACCCCTCGACCACTTGTGCATCACCAGTGCTGCTATGGACAATACTAACGGTTATAGTAAAACCTGAAACAAGTGCTATATTTTCACTTGGTTTACTTGTGAGCTTAGTAATGTTGGTTTCATACCTATGAGCGGTATTTGATGAACAAGTGCTCATCACCGTTTCCACAAACGGTACGTTGTTTTTTGCAAAATGTATTAACAGTTCTTGCTGTTAACAAGTGACTCCGACTGTAGGACTGTAATACTGTAAACGCTATTGTCTGAACTTGTCATGTTCACAGAGATTCAAAACACGTTATCTAATGTCGGCAAGCAAACAGAATAAGACTTTACTGAAGGATTTCACTAATGTGAATATAGAAGCCAAACGCAACATTAAGGTAAGTCCAGGTTTTCTCAGTAGTGTTTACGGGAATGAAAGCGTCATCCCTCCGCGGATTCCCATTTATTTTCACGAAGCATCTTTGCTATATTTGAGTGTTTCTCGAGTGTATAGTAACAAATCAAACAGACCGTCTCTGAGTTGCTTCGATATCTTCCTTTAATCCGAACTTCTGGAGATCCAAAGTACTGGAGTACTACTCAAGAATGGGTCGCACAATTGTTCTATTCGCGGTCTCCTTCATATCTGAGCAAACTTTTCATCAGAATTCTTCCAATAAATTTAAATCGATAAATCGCCTTCGCTACTGCCGACACTACTTGCTCGTTTCATTTCATATAGCTTTGCAATGTTACACGTAGACTTACAGAGCGTAACGGGTGTAATTTATTTTATTTTTATTTACACATCAAGTTCCGTAGGACCAAACTGAGGAGCTAATGTCCAAGGTCATGGAATATGTCAGTACATGAAATTACAACATAAAGGTAATAACAGACAAAAATCAAACGTTTATGAATCAGAAAAGTCGGTCCATAAGTTTAAGTAAACGCGATCAACAATACAACAAGAATCACCTTAATTTTTCAAGGAATTCCTCGACAGAATAGAAGGAGTGACCCATGAGGAAACTCTTCAGTTTCGATTTGAATGCGCGTGTATTACTGCTAAGATGTTTTAATTCGAGTGGTAGCTTATTGAAAATGGATGCAGCAGTGTACTGCACACCTTTCTGCACAAGAGTCAGGGAAGTCCGATCCAAACGCAGGTTTGATTTCTGCCGAGTATTAACTGAGTGAATGCTGCTTATTCCTTGGAATAAGCTAATACTGTTAACAAGAAATGACAGTAAGGAATATATAAGCCCGACCGGTTGGTCGTGCGGTCTAACGCATGGCTTTCCGGGTGGGAAGGAGCGCCGGTGTGTGTGTGTGTGTGTGTGTGTGTGTGTGTGTGTGTGTGTGTGAAATCTTATGAGACATAACTGCTAAGGTCATCAGTCCCTAAGCTTACACACTACTTAACCTAAATTATCCTTAGGACGAACACACACATCCATGCCGGAGGGAGGACTCGAACCTCCGCCAGGACCAGCCGCACAGTCCATGACTGCAGCGCCTGAGACCGCTCGGCTAATCAGACGCGGTGGAGCTCCGGTCCCCGGCACGAATCCGCCCAGCGGATTTGTCTCGAGGTCCGGTGAGCCGGCCAGTCTGTGGATGGTTTTTAGGCAGTTTTCCATCTGCCTCGGCAAATGCGTTCTGGTTCCCCTTATTCCGCCTCAGCTACACCGTCGGCGACTGCTGCTCAAACAAGTTCTCTACGTACGTGTACACCACCATTACTCTACCACGCAAACGTAAGGGCTACACTCGTCTGGTGTGACTGTTCTCGGGGGGGGGGGGGGGGGGGGGGGTCCACCAGGGTCCGACCCGCACAATAACCCTGGGTTCGGTGTGGGGCGGCGGAGGGGTGAAGTGTACTGCGGTAGTCGTCGTGGGGTTGTGGACCACTGCGGCTGCGGTGGGGACGGAGCCTCTCCGTCGTTTCTAGGTCCTCGGTTAACATAACAGAGAGAGAGAGAGAGAGAGAGAGAGAGAGAGAGAGAGAGGCCAATGTTAAAATACCCAGACTCGTGAACAGCGGTCGACAAGAAGTTCGTGAACTTACACCACTTACTGCCCGAACCACTCGTTTCAAAGCCAAAAATATCCTTTTAAGATGGGAAGAGTTACACCAAAATGTAATACCATACGTCATAAGCGAATGAATATAAGCAAAGTACACTAATTTTCGTGTCGAACGATCACTCACTTCAGATACCGTTCGAATAGTAAAAATGGCAGCTTTAAGTCTCTGAACAAGATCTTGAACGTGGGGTTTCCATCACAGTTTACTAACTATCTGAACACCTAGCAATTTGAAGTGCTCCGTTTCAGTAATCATATGCCCATTTTGTAAAATTAAAACGTCGGGTTTTGTTGAATTGTGTGTCAGAAACATTAAAAACTGGGTCTTCCTGTGATTTAGCGTTAGTTTATTTTCTACAAACCATGAACTTAGGTCATAAACTGCACTATGTGAAACCGTTCCAGTGTTGCACACAACATCCTTTACTACCAAGCTAGAGTCATCAGCAAACAGAAATGTTTTGAGCTACCCGTTTTACTAGATGGCATGTCATTTATATAAATAAGGAACAGGAGTTGCCCCAACACTCATGAGTGGGGCACCCCCCACCTGAGCGTACCCCGCTAAAACCCCACATCACAGCCATTCTCAACATTGTGAATAATAACCTTTTCCTGTTTGTTGCTAAAGAAAGAGGTGAACCAAGTGTGAGCTTCTCCCCATATTCCGTAATGGTCCAAATTCTGCAGCAATATTTTGTGATCAACACAATCAAACGCCTTAGTTAAATAAAATAATGCGCCTAGCGTTCGAAAGCTTGTGTTGAACCCATCCAGTACGTCACAGAGAAATGAGAATTAGCATTTTCAGTTGTTAAACGACTTCTAAAGCCTAACTGTACATTTGATAGCAAATCAATAACTTTTACAAACACTGATGGCATAGAAATAAGTCTAAAATTATCTACATTATCCCTTCCTCCCTTTATCTAAAGTAGCTTTACTACTCAGTGCTTTTGTGGCTCAGGAAACTATCCATTCCTAAAGGAAAACTTACAAATATGGCTAAATACAGGGCTAACATGTGCAGCACGGTTCTGTAATATTCTGCTAGACACTCCATCATAACCATGAAAGACCTTAGTCTTCAGCGATTTAATTATTGACTCAATATCCCTCTTGTCTATATCACAGAGGAGTGTTTCAGACACCAATCTCGGAAAGACATTTGTCAAGAAAATTACATGATTTTTATTTAATTCATCAGCAATTCTCAGAAAATGATTGTTAAATGCTGTACATATATCTGATTTATCAGTAACAGAAATATTTTTACTACGAACTGACTTTACATCGTCGACCTTGTGCTGCTGACCAGGCACTTGCTTCATAACCGACCATATGGTTTTAATTTTATCCTGTGAATTAGCTATTCTATTTGCATACCACATAGTTTTTGCCTTCCTAATGACATTTTTAACCACCTTACACTACTGTTTGTAATGGGCTACTGCAGCTTGATAGTGACTGCTTCTAGCATTTTGATACGAATCCCGCTTTGTTCTACATGATATCCTTATCATACCAGTCAGCCACCCGGGCAGCCTTTTACTGCTAGTACCACGTTTAGGACGTTCCAATGGAAAACAGCTCTCAAAGAGCATGACAAAACTGTTAAGGAAAGCATCACATTTGTGATCTATTTTATCGGCACAATAAACATCCTGCCTCTCTTGTTCCTTAACGAGGTTTAAGAAACTGTCTATTGCTGTTGGATTATCTTTCCCACATTGTTTGTAAGTATACGTGACTTTTGTTTGAGTACAAAAGCCCTTTAGTGTTAAAATTTGTGCATCATCGTCTGAAAGGCCATTCACCCTTTTACTAACAGAATGCCCATCTAGTTATGAAGAATGAATAAAAATATTGCCTATGGCTGTGCTACTGTTCCCCTGTAACGTAGTTGAAAAAAAAAAAAAACACCGCCTGCATCAGAATATACGAATTTAGGAGACTATCAACATCCTTTTTCTTGCACCATCATACACAAAATTTATATTGAAGTCACCACATGTAATTAATTTCTGGTACTTCCTACAAAGTTAACCAAAAACCCTGTCTAGCTTGAGCAGAAATAATCTGAAGCCAGAGTTAGGGGACCTAAAAACAACCACAATTTGCAGTATAGTGTCACTAAATTCAACTGCCCCTGCACAACATTCAAATATGTGTTCAGTGTAGTGCTGTGATACGTCTATGGACTCACATGGAATACTGTTTTTTACATACATAGCCACTCCTCCACCCCGCAGGGAACTCCTTGAAAAACATCCAGCCAATCTGTGTCCTGGTAAATGAAGCCTCTGAAGTGTTAAATTATTTAAGTGGTGCTCCGATATACCAATAATCTACAAGCAGTTCTCTAATTTTGTCTCTAATACCTCTTATATTTTGAAGAAATATTCTAATTCCTTCTCTACTTGGAAAAATGACGTCCTTTGAACGTAAGCCCTTAGTTAGAGGGACTTGCTTTTTGTAAGTGTAGGTATTTCTACTGGTGGCTGAGGACAGCGTACGGAAGAATGTTACATCTTTATTTATGTCACTGCAGTCTAAAAGTCGTAGTCATTACAAGTCATATCTTTTAGTTGGTTAGTATCTCTAAGTAGATGTTGCAAGAGAAAACAGTGAATGACCGTCTTCCTCCTGGGCAATAAGTCGGGTGTGAAGTGCGGACGTGTGGTCGCAAAACGCTTAGTGTATACTGACAGGCATAATCCTCCTAGTGGTGCAGTATGATCATGCAGAAAGCCTCAGGTCCTAAAGTTTATGATGTGTTTGTAGGAAGACTGATCCACGCAGACAAACAACAACCAGCACGCTGATGTGTGTACACATAAAGGTCTCATGTATAAGAATGTCCGCACTTACAAATGTTACAGCCTGGATAATCGCCGTGTCTTTGTCCTTCAACACAACACTACTAATGTACCCATCAATACAGGAGTGTTTTTCGTACTCATCCGCATTAACAGACACTTTTCGGCATTTGTAGGAAGCTGTCATTCATCATACCAAATTGAAATGATCTCCGACTCATCCTGTAGCCTCCAACACACTCTACGAAAACACTGTCCCTTACACTGCAGTGTAGTCAGCAAACAGTTGCCTTATCCATCACATCGTTTAGCCATATATATAGAATAAGACAGGTTCCATCACTCGTCCCTGGCATACTCCATATACACTCCTGGAAATTGAAATAAGAACACCGTGAATTCATTGTCCCAGGAAGGGGAAACTTTATTGACACATTCCTGGGGTCAGATACATCACATGATCACACTGACAGAACCACAGGCACATAGACACAGGCAACAGAGCATGCACAATGTCGGCACTAGTACAGTGTATATCCACCTTTCGCAGCAATGCAGGCTGCTATTCTCCCATGGAGACGATCGTAGAGATGCTGGATGTAGTCCTGTGGAACGGCTTGCCATGCCATTTCCACCTGGCGCCTCAGTTGGACCAGCGTTCGTGCTGGACGTGCAGACCGCGTGAGACGACGCTTCATCCAGTCCCAAACATGCTCAATGGGGGACAGATCCGGAGATCTTGCTGGCCAGGGTAGTTGACTTACACCTTCTAGAGCACGTTGGGTGGCACAGGATACATGCGGACGTGCATTGTCCTGTTGGAACAGCAAGCTCCCTTGCCGGTCTAGGAATGGTAGAACGATGGGTTCGATGACGGTTTGGATGTACCATGCACTATTCAGTGTCCCCTCGACGATCGCCAGTGTAGGAGATCGCTCCCCACATCATGATGCCGGGTGTTGGCCCTGTGTGCCTCGGTCGTATGCAGTCCTGATTGTGGCGCTCACCTGCACGGCGCCAAACACGCATACGACCATCATTGGCACCAAGGCAGAAGCGACTCTCATCGCTGAAGACGACACGCCTCCATTCGTCCCTCCATTCACGCCTGTCGCGACACCACTGGAGGCGGGCTGCACGATGTTGGGGCGTGAGCGGAAGATGGCCTAACGGTGTGCGGGACCGTAGCCCAGCTTCATGGAGACGGTTGCGAATGGTCCTCGCCGATATCCCAGGAGCAACAGTGTCCCTAATTTCCTGGGAAGTGGCGGTGCGGTCCCCTACGGCACTGCGTAGGATCCTACGGTCTTGGCGTGCATCCGTGCGTCGCTGCGGTCCGGTCCCAGGTCGACGGGCACGTGCACCTTCCGCCGACCACTGGCGACAACATCGATGTACTGTGGAGACCTCACGCCCCACGTGTTGAGCAATCCGGCGGTACGTCCACCCGGCCTCCCGCATGCCCACTATACGCCCTCGCTCAAAGTCCGTCAACTGCACATACGGTTCACGTCCACGCTGTCGCGGCATGCTACCAGTGTTAAAGACTGCGATGGAGCTCCGTATGCCACGGTAAACTTGCTGACACTGATGGCGGCGGTGCACAAATGCTGCGCAGCTAGCGCCATTCGACGGCCAACACCGCGGTTCCTGGTGTGTCCGCTGTGCCGTGCGTGTGATCATTGCTTGTACAGCCCTCTCGCAGTGTCCGGAGCAAGTATGGTGGGTCTGACACACCGGTGTCAATGTGTTCTTTTTTCCATTTCCAGGAGTGTAATAACCTCGTCTCATTTGCCCTCTGGAACAACGTACTAGGTACTGGTCCATACCGTCGGACCTTCATTAAATCACAACATAGCGCTGTGTGGCAATGTTTGGAATGCATTCTGGAAATATAAAAAAATTGAATTTGCCTGTTGCCTTTCATCAATGGTTCGCAGGTTATCATACAAGAAAAGGACAAGTTGAATTTTTCACGAGCGGTGCATTCTACATATGCGCTGATTTGCGGACAGGAACTTTTCTGTCCAAAGGAGATTTATTATTTCGCTCGATAGCGTTACGGATCCGTTCTTTCACTCTTCTTATACACAGGGGTCACCTGCACTTTTTTCCTCTCAGTTGAGACTTCGCTCTGGGCGACAGATTATGCAAGCTAGGTAACGGACCAGTGACAAAGAGTACTCTCCGTAACACCAAATACTGCATTCCAATCCATAAGTTGGTTCTCTCAGCTACACCGGCACGAAGAAGTAGGAGACACGGTCTACCATTGGACGTTACTGAGGAGCAGTATATATCACATAGTTGAACCACGTTCCACTTCATAGTGGCAGTTGTCACGGTTAGATGTCGGAGATCACTGAAACAAGCGTTAAGCCGGCGCGCCCTCATGTTCGGATGTCCACACGCAGTGCCCCAGCAGGCCAGAGACTCACGCAGCACTGGCTACCGCCGTGTACGCGCGTCTCAGCGATCGCTCCAGGTCTGCAGCCAGACTTGGCATACCAGACAGGAATGTCCAGGTGTGGAGGCGTCTAGGGACGACTGAAATGGTAGGAATTTGGACTTTATCAATGTCTCTAGTGGCCACACTTGTCTTTGATTGATACTGAATTTTCTCAAATATGATCACGAAGGCTGCCCAGCACATACTGAGTATTAGTTCGCTGTTCACCCTCCTAGAGTGCGGCATGATTTTATCTCGCCGGACTGGCTTGTGAGGCTTAGCGACGGCTTGCGCCTTAAACCAGAAATGTCAGTTAGTTCCTGTCGCTGGCTACCTCTGCCAAACAACTGGACAGCTAGCAGACTCGTCCTAGCCACATATTTATCAGTGTAATTACAATTAAATATTACGATCATCGTACCAGTCTGATAATATTTGCCAATGAACAAAGTATTGGGAATGGCTCCTGTTGACGGCTTCGGCTCTGGAAATTTCAATATCTATACGGTGGTGTCACCGCCAGACACCACACTTGCTAGGTGGTAGCCTTTAAATCGGCCCCGGTCCGTTAGTATACATCGGACCCGCGTGTCGCCACTATAAGTGATTGCAGACCGAGCGCCGCCACACGGCAGGTCTAGAGAGACTTCCTAGCACTCGCCCCAGTTGCACAGCCGACTTTGCTAGCGATGGTTCACTGATAAATTACGCTCTCATTTGCCGAGACGATAGTTAGCATAGCCTTCAGCTACGTCATTTGCTACGACCTAGCAAGGCGCCATTATCAATTGCTATTTATCTTGTGATGCATGTACCGTCAGACCGATGTTCACCAATTATGGATTAAAGTTAAGTATTCCAGAAGCTACGTACCGTTTTTGCTAGTCTCAATTCCTTATCATTTTTCAGACCTCACGCCAGCCTGCGTGAGTTTAAACGCGTGCCCTTCGGCCTCCCGTCCTAGTGGATTGGCTGTCTTGCCAGTCCACAAAATATACCACTGTTATGAGTGGACATAATTTTCCTCATAAAACCTTTCCTGTCCCTTACAGCAATCGGTGAAATGAAACATTTTGTCCACACACACACAGACTAGGTGTCCCGATTCTCCTCATTTCTAAAAAATTATTTGATTTGAAGTCTCCTAGCCAGTCAGATTCGGGAATAGACTGTAGGTATTTTGAGTCAGCGTTTCTGGGAAGTGCTGCATCCCCTCCAAGACTCTCTCAAACAGGTGTTGTAAAACACAGGTCTCCGGCAATATGTGATGATCAACAGTGCTCCCAGTGATGAAATGATTAGAAAGTCATCACCGATATGTGTTGGTGTACTGTAATATACGACGCTGTCGATAGTGCCACAAAGAACATGCCAGAATCTGCTTAGGGGAGCCAATGAGAGGACGTTCTGTGATCCATTTTGTAGCAGCCATATTGCCCGCCCTGTTTGTACACTATATCAGATCCAGTTGAACCCCTGCATTTGCTGTATTATGTAATTGTTTACGAGTTGAGTCTATCACCTCCCTATGTCGGCTATACTCTCTTCCGTGAATTGAAATTACAATTACCGATGTCAAATCTATCATGCCTTTACAATTGCACATATGTAATTTTCTTACGTGCATAGTAGTCTGAGCACTTCCCACTAAAGTCTGGTGACATGTTGAAATATAAGCCACAGTAACTTTACGTTCAAGCAGCACTATCATTTATAGTTGTATAGCGACAGAAAAAATTATAAGTCCACGCTCGCACCAGTTGGGCGTCGTTGTGCCAAATAGCAGACTCCCTCTCCCCTCCCCCCATCCCACGCCACATTGTCATTATCACATCTTTGTCGAGGAATAAAGGATGTAATTACAATTAAAAAGCTTCCGCAACTTTTTTATTTTCTAGATTTCGCCACTTCCACGAAACCCTTTCGTATTTTTTATACTTGTATATCCAGCTATCACAGTGGCGTCTTACACGTTCGGACCCCCATGTTGGAGTTTGTGTTAGCGGATTTCAGCATTATATCATGTTTACACGCATAACTATCGTACACCTAACACCCAGATCATACAAATTTCTTGTCCAAGACATCATTGTGAGTCCAATATACTATAGTACCTCTATTCGGCGTTAATTTCCAAGAGCCGAGTAAACGGGTAGAGACACGTTTGCACACCATAATGTTATCGTGAAACTGTTCGATATTTAATTTTCTATTGCAAAAAACTGCACCAGTTTAACACTTTCGAGGCGGAACACCTCGAGACGGAACTGATTTTGCTGGCAAAAATAAGTTTTGGTTCAAATGGCTCTGAGAACTACGGGACTTAAAATCTCAGGTCATCAGTCGCCTAGAATTTAGAACTAGTTAAACCTAACTAACTTAAGGACATCACACACATCCATGCCCGAGGCAGGATTCGAACCTGCGACCGCAGCAGTCGCGCGGATCCGGACTGAAGCGCCTAGAACCGCTCGGCCACCACGGGCAGCAATAAGTTTTGTTTCGGAAAAAGAAGAACCTGTTACAGCGTCATATAAAGATTTTGTTTGTTACATGTGCGAGAATACAATTACTTCGATCAATATTGAAATTATACGAAGCATACTGTACGCTGGGTTCTTTTTTTTTTTTTTCATAACAAACTAATTTTTGCCAGCTGCATCAGATCTGTCTCGGCGTGTATCTCCTCCAAAGTGTTAAACAGGTGCAGTGTTTCGCAAGGGAAAGTGTGCTTAGAGCCGACACCAAACACTTTTGCGATAACATTATTGTATGCAAACATTTTTCTACCGGTTTACTTGGCCCTTGAAAATTAACCCCGATTGGACGCACTGTAGTATACAGCACTTGCAATGATGTCTTAGTCGAGAAATTTGTATGATCTGGGTGTTGGGTCTACGATTGTTATGCGTTTAAACATGATATAAGGCTCAAATGCACTAACACGAACTTCAGCATGGCGGTCCGAATACATAACACGCCACTGTGTTGGTTTGATTTACATATATCAAAAGTACGAAACGGTTTCATGGAAGTGGCGAAGACGAGGAAATATGAGGTTTATTCAAATGAAACCTGGTCAGTGCGTCTGCCTTTCCCTTACACGTGATGTGGCACCGTATAACTGCGGGTATGGTGGTGCCATCTATTGGCAGAGAGACTGACGCGTGGTCACCGTTTGATGTTGCATAGTGCCAGCGTGGGTACTCGCCAAAGAGAAGGTGGTCACAAACATTATCGTCCACTACCAAAATGTATCGACAAATGGAGGTTGTGTAAGATGAGTCGTTCAAGTGTCGTGGAACGGCGCAAACGATTCGTTGAGTGGCGCGAGTCACTGGAAGACGACGTTCGTCTTGGACAGGCTCACCGTGTCATCACACCGGAAACGGTTACGGAAGTGAATGCTTTGTTGTTGGACAACTGCAGAATCACCGTGGACGAGCTCTATCGGTCACTGGGTATTAGCGTGGGCACCGCCCACAGCATAATGCATCAACACTTGAACTTTCCAAAAATCTGTGCGCAATGGGTTCCCCACCAAGAGACCGCCGAACAGCGCAGTACTGGAATGGCGCTGTCTTTGAGTCATCTGTAACGTTATCAATATACGAAATACGGCTTTCTTTCGCGTGTTGTCACAGGTCACGAAACATGGTGTCACCATTTTGAACCGGAAAGCGTCAGAGCAAGCACCTCCAAGGAAATCAAAGGCCGTGAACAACAGTTCTGGTAAGGTCATGATGTCCTTATGTGACCACAAGGGCTTACTGCTTGTCTAGTTCCTGGAACAGCGAATCACCATCAATGCCCAGCATTATCAAGCCACGTTATAGAACCTTAGACGAAACATTTAGTCGAAATGCCGAGGCATGTTTTCCAATGGCGTTTATCCTCCAGTATGATAATGCCCGCCCACACACGGCCAATGCGGTGAAGACGACATTGCAGCAGTTTCGGTGGGAAACGCTGGATCCTCCTCCTTACAGTCCCGACCTTTCACGGTGTGGCTTTCATGTGTCTGGACCTCTAAAACAAGCTATTCGCGGACATCGATTCGCAACGGACGACGAAATACGTGACTGGGTCCAGGCCTGGATCCGACAGCTTCTTCAAGGATGTAATCGAATGGGGTAAATGTGCCAATAGTTTGGCGACTATTTTTGAGTGTGTTTGCTGTGTATAACTACATTTTTGAGTTATTAAAATCGTTACCGTTTCTTTACACAAGTAACCGGGTTTCATTTGAATGCCCTTTATAAAAAAGGTACGAGGACTTATTTAATTGTAACTAGACCCTTTATTCCACAAAAGGTATGTGATAACGATGATGTGGCGAAGGGACGGGGAGGGGGGGAAGAGGTGGGGAAGGGGGGGCGCTTGCTACTCTGCAGTGCGAAGTGACAGCCGACTGGTGCGAGTGTGTACATCAAATAATTTTTTCTGCTGTCCACATTCGCACCACACATGTACACATGTAAACTACATGTAAACTACAATCACAGATGTGTATGTTTTAGGGTGTAAGATTACTGTGGTCAGTGTTCCGACATGTCCAACGAAAGAAACTAAGTCTGGTTTTAAGGGAGGTATAGAACTGATTCGGAAAATTTCAATTTAAAGGCTTTGATTGCCATAAGGGGATGAAACGTTTTATGTGGAAAATCATTTCGACTCATAAGAATTGTATAGACACTGATATTTCCAGAGCCAAAGCCGACAACAGGAGCCATTTCCAATACTTTGTTCATTGTCAAATGTCATTGTAATATTTAATTGTAATTACACTGATAAATATGTGACTGGTCTCTTAGGACGACTCTGCCTGAATTCTGGGTGTTTGGCAGAGGTAGCCGGTGGTCAAAATGAATTGACATTTCTGGATTCAGGTGCAAATCATCGCTAAGCCTCATGAACCAGTCATCTGGGGTAAACCGTGTCACCCTCTAGGTGGGTGGATAACCAACTAGTACTCAGTATGTGTTGGGCAGCCTTCATGATCGTATTCATTCTATTATCCCATTTTTATGTTCATATTTGAGAAGATTCAATATCAATCACTAACAAGTGGCGCTGGAGGTATTGATAAATTCCAAATTACTGCCTTTCCAATCCTCGCCAGACGCCTCCACAGCTGGGCATTCCTGTCTGGTGGGCCGAGTCACGCTGCTGACATGGCGCGGTAGCTGAGATGTACGTACACAGCGGCAACAAGTGCTGCGCGGTTTCTGGCCTGGGGCGCTGCGTGTGGACTTCCCGACGTGAGAGCGTCGGATTTGCTACTGTTCCAGCGATCTCCGAGACCTAACTGTGGTAACTGCTACTGCAGATAGGAACACGGTTTAACTATGTGATATATATATATATACTGCTCCTCAGTAGCGTCCAGTGGACCCTGTCTTGCAGTGGAAAGATGGTATTCGTTGTTGTTACTGTCCTGCCACATGGTAGACCATTCCTTCTCCTTCTTCATTTCGCTGTGGGCTGAGAAAACCAACTTAGGGATTATATAGTGCACCAAAAACCCAACCACATTATTAAATTCCCGACTGAAAAATTTATTGTTCCTGATAGTGGTATTATGCGCATACATACCGATTGAACTCCTCCACACATTGTTTAAGGTCGTAGCACGCAATTCAGCAGAGTAGTGGATTTCCTACCAAATGACCCAACTGTCCCAGTATCCACCAACATGAGGTAAGGGAAGAAAACTCCAGGAGAGTTTGGAAACCGGGCACTTATGTGGTCGAATCGCACCAAATGTAGCATTCCTAGTATCGACCAATCGGGTACAAGGTAAAACTGGCAGCACATGAATGGTATTGATTTAATTAATTAGTAAATCAATCCAGTAGAGTAAGGGAATACTTCCAAGAAATCCACAGCTGGGTGTTTTCCGGGTATCCACTAGTCTTTTCAGGAGAAAGAAGGGATTAGTGCGGCACACAACACACACTAACAACTCCGTCTCAAATGCTTTTGTTCCATCTGTTACCGGTTTCCCTAGCTATGGAAGTGTCAGGACAAGTAGATATAGCGACCACCAGCGCCAGGTAGGTGTGGGGGCCATCGAGGGATGGATGAGATGGGGTCGGGGGAGGACATCTTGGTCTGCGTGTGCTTTCATATTTTAGTTCACATAAACAGAAAGTAATACTTGAAACAAACGCTGTGGGAGAGAGGGGGGGGGGGGGAGGAGGGAGAGAGAGGCAAGAAATGAGTCTGGTATCAATTTTGAAAGGGATGCCACTGTCTGATCCTTTGTTTGCAGAGGATTAGTGCGGTCTCACAGTTGCGACGGTTCCTGACTTGTGGCACGCACTGTGCAGTGAGATTGGTCCCACATTCAGTGACGTGTTCGAGAGCTTTTTCGCCATAAATCTTCAGGACAATCTGCCCTTATGTGTGATGAGTGTTTCATGACAGTATTCAATGTATGACCTCAATAAAATAGCGCCATAAATGTTTAAAAATTCCATACTGCCTTGTCATCCAGAAACTGTTTAAAGAACCAGTATTACATACACTACAGTAAATTTCCCGACAGATTCTTTAAAGGAATAAATAACTATGTCACACATACTCCCTTGCCTGCCATAAATTATTTAAAAATATTCGATACGCCCCAATCGATTCCTGTCAAGTGGACAATCAACTAAGTCTATTTCTCCTAATTCCAGATGGGGGAGGCGAAGGGATCTGGGGGAGGGAAAGGCAGCTGGTAGTTTTCCCAGAGGAGGAGAGGTTAATTAATTGTTCAATTTAATTTATTAATCCCTTAGTTAGATATCGAAAGTGTTTGCATCCTGAGGGGATTTCCTGGAGGGGTGGAGGACGAGGAGGGGGAGGTGTGAGAGATTTCTCAGAAGGATGAATTACCCTCAGGGAGTCATAAATCAGCCCCCATAAAGCAATTAACAGAACAATAGGGAGAGGGTGGGGAAGGGGGAGAGATTACATGAAAAACCACCTAGCAGAACAAGAGGCTTATGTCATAAATAAGTGAACTGTCACGACTTAATTTGCATATCAATTTGATATCAGTTAATGTGCTCCAGAACGAAGGTTGTCCTACCACTGAAGTTCTATACTGAATTCCCCCAAGAATGTGGAGCCGAGGAGATGCCGGCACACACACTGGAAGATGTAGTATGCATTACCAAAAGTATAATGGAAAAAATAAGAGGAATAATTAAAATCTTCGAATCTTCTCGCCTAGAGGAACTGCAGAAAGAAACGGAGCTAATAGTTGAAACCACAAAATTAGTATTTTACAGGAAGAAAATTTTGTATGTATTAGAATTCCAGAAAGTATTTCTCTGTATTTGTCAAGTTACATGCTGGAGAAAGAAATAGATGATGAAGATGCAGGTCTATGTTATAAGCTAAAAATTAAATTGGGAATTATTAAAAGTACACCTATAAAAAATAAGGAATGAGTTATTTTCTTGGTGTGAACGTATATGCAAAAGGTACTTCAGATTTAGTACAAAAACATTTAGTAATCGCTAACCTACCAAAAATCCTAAGACATTTCCTATATACAATGATCCATGTGTTTGTATTTCGGATGGGGGAAGCGGATGGTTGGATGATCTTGAAAAGTAGTTGTAATTACGGAGGTGAAAGTGTAGCGACCCCCTTTTCTTACCTATATGGAATATGTAAAATTGCGAAATCTAGAAATATTACGAAATATTACGAATGAATACCATGAAACGTGCACAGACCGAAATCAATGAAACTGTGTGTTCTGGAGGGAAGTAGACTGATGCTACACATGAACACCTTAATAGTGGAAAGAGGTGGTCTCAAGGTGAAACGGTCATAGCATCCTGCACATGAGCAGTACAACCTAACATTGATTGGACCATGACTTCAGTTTGCAAGAAGAACGATACAAGGAGCAGTGATAAGCTGCGATAAGACTGTTACACCTCCTCTGGCTACTGATAGTGGTGTTTATTTCTTCGTGAGATGTCGCTGTTTCTTCGTATGCATTTTCAGCTGCCGACGATCATTTTATAGGACTGTTAGGAATATACTACAATTTCCAAACCGTAATCGGGCTTGAACTTCGTAAAAAGCACGCGTCATAAATCTCTGGTAAGCTATGTAATATTTGTATTACAAAGAACCGATGTTTTGTTTTATGACCTTACAGTTTAACTACGGTAGTTTATCGGAGAGAAATTTGGAGGGACAATGTATGTCATGCGCTGGAAATAACATTTCTTACTTGGAATATTAACAGCGGTACATTCCACGTGACTAATAGGTTGGAAACATGAACTCTAAGAATAACCGACCATGGAGTTCTGTTAAATTTTCAGCAATTACGTCAAGAGCCCCTGCATGATGTGAAAACAAGAGGGAGCTGTGCAGTTACTGCAAACTGAATTACTGAATCGATCATTTCCCTCCAAACTGAAACATCTTGTCGGTAGAGTCTACGTGATCAGTATACTGTAAACTTTGACGGGAACTGACAACGAATGAGAAGACCTACGACTGTATCATGCAAAACAGTGCAAGAGCATGGAGAGCCAATAAGTCAGAGACTGTATTAAGTGATGCTGTATTTGTTCCTTAGCAAGGGTGTAACAAAATTCAATTTGCAGCAATTTCAAAATGTAGGCTTACTATTTAACCAAAACAGGGCATCATCGTATTTTTATTAGCTACGTAGAGATCTATAGTGAGTTTGAACATCAGCCACAACTCGTCTATGATTCTGGAATGTTTTCTCTTGGTGACCAACATCGCTAACCATGTTCGCCAATCACTGTCTCTTTGTCGGCGGACTCAGGATGATCTACTTTACTTGTTGTCAGCAGCACTAAACTGTATCTCTCACGTGATTGTTGCGAAACTAATTTTTCGGAGCAGTTATCTGATGAGCGGTTTAACATTACTTTACAAGAATGCTTGTTCTCACAGTCGATAATGTAAGTGAACATTTCCTGGTTTGTACTAGCTGTATGAAAGTAGCCCCTTTCTGCTAAGGTATAGTTGAGCTGCATCCGTGTAATTCTATTTAGGCTATGCTGAATGACTTTAAGAACGGCGCGTCTAATGCTGACACCTTGTGCAAGCATGCAGTTATCAGGCTAACTGGACCACCGTTAGTTACTTTCGTCTGTGTGTACTAGCAGTTACGTTTTATTTGCATTTCACCTAACCTAATAATTTTGCGCACCCAACAACGAGGAGAGTTTCTGTCCCAACTTTGCCATATACATTCCCTTTACTGTTGAACGGAGATTCTAGTGTTATGTGAAAGTTATTTGAAGCTCTCGCTCCGGCAGATGACAACTAACACTTCAGGAACCTCACGTCCCATATTTGATATTACATCGGTTTCAGTTATTGGGTTTTCAGATTACGAATTTTTATCTGGAGATCTTGGGGAATTTCGAGTCACACTCAACAAAATGTGTTCCACATGCCCTCTCTTCCCTCTTGGCCGCTTCTGGTCTTTGGTGGACACTGGGATAACTGTACGAGTCTCCGTAGCTCGTGGATTCTTCAGGTAAGCCCTGCACCGAACTGGCGAAGATTCTGCTTTAGACAGTCCACTTGGCTCCAGTTCATAGCAACATGCTCGGGCTGTACATAGTCTTTTCCTGTACGTTCGTGGTATACATATATCCAATATGAATATACCCTGAACTGGGGTAATTTGATGTCAAGCAATAGATATCCCAGTTCGCGTTCGTTATTCAGTACAAGATAATGAAGTTAGCAAAGCGGCGATATATACAAGCGACTTGAGACTCAACCATGTCCAAATGATACTGCTTTTGGAAAGCCTGGCAAATAGTTGTTCACAGGGGGCTCGACGACATGAGGCATCCTTGTAGAAGCTGTGTACTTTGCAAAGATAAATATGTGCCGCTTCTGTCTGGGACCCACAGAAAAATCCGGGCTAACACCTATGTTACCTCCTTTCTGACAGATCATACAATATGAAACAAGTCGGCAGACTCTTGATATGTACCGATTCCATAATTACTCTCTTGCCCGTTGCTAGGTCTGTTTGGAGAAAAAACTGCGAACTATTTAGCGCAGGACCTCCTAAGATATCTTGCTACATCGCAAGAATTCCATAAATCGAAGACTCAGTGAATATCGCGCTGCTCTGATTGCCCGACAGGAGCAACAACTGCTACAGACTTTAATACTTCATCTTCACTATGACAAATACCAACTGCAGTTAGCTGAGACAACGGCAGAATGGTGAACGTTATGTTGCTACATCAGCTTCAACGAATCAGGGTACAGAACCATCTATTAGCACGTATCACAACAGCCCTGCTTCCCCAAGATTCTAGTCTGAAGGGGAAGAAAATTTTCACCATTAATGGGTTAAGAGCACCCACTTAGATTCCAATAAAACGGATATAATTACAATCCTATTCAAATTGCGATTATTACTCAGATGAAGAGGTGGTCCTATACACTGACGGAAATCTCAACACCACGGAGTTTTGCGACGTAAACGAAAGATGGTAAGCGTGTGTCTTCATATTAAAGATGATGTCGATTCACAATTCGCCCTTGTCACTTAAGATTTGCGCTAGTAGTACCATTATGAGAAGCCAAAATGGGTTGGCTTCAAATACGTGCGGTCGTAATGGTTAGTTATCTTTGAGATTATACGCGGTGAGTTGATGTTAGTCAACGTTGCCCTTACAGGGACAAAGACGCCATTATCAACACCTCACTGGGTTTGAACGAGGTCCTGTAATAGGGCTACGAGGAGCTGGAGGTTCTTTCTGCAATACTGCAGAAGGACTTGCAGGGATATAACCACAGCACATGATTGCTGGGAGCGGTGGTTACGGGAATGTACGGTCGCAAGAAGACCGGGCTCTGGACGATCACGGGGCACTACCGAGAGGGAACACCATCTGTTTGGGAGTATGGCTCCGACACATCGCACTGCATCTTCAGCAGTCATTTGAGCAGCATTTTGAACCACGGTGACACAACAGACCGTTACAAATGGATTACCCCAAGGACAGCTCCGAGCCAGACATTTTATAGCGTGAACTCCACTGACCCTAAACTACTGTCGTTTGCGAATTCAGTGGTATCAAGCGAGAGCTCGTTGGAGGGCTGAGTGGAGGTCTGTTGTGTTTTCTGATGAATGTTGGTTCTGCCTTAGTGTGTTGGTAAGAAGGAATCCAGCTGAAGGCCTGCAACCATCCTGTCTGCATGCTTGACACATGGACCTATACTTGGAATTATGGTGTGGGGTGATATTTCGTACGACAGCAAGAGCTCTCTCGTGAACAGCCCACGCATCCTGAGTGCAAATTTGTTCGTCAGTCTGGTGATTCGACTTGTTGTGCCGCCATTCGTGAATAACAGACCAGGGTTGTTTTCCAACAGGATAATATTCGCCCACATACCGCTGTTTTACTCTTACGTCCTCTGCAAAGACTCGACATGTTGCCTTGTCCAATTGGAGCAGCGAATCTGTCTCCAATCGAGCACATATGGGACGTCATCGAACAAAAACTCCAGAGTCATCCACCAACAGCATTAACCGCCCCTTATTGACCGACCAACTGCAATAGGCATGGAACTCCTTCCCACAAACTGACGTCCAGCACCTGTGTAACACAATGGATGCGCGTTTGCATGCTTGCATTCGACAGTCTGGTGACTACACGGGTTATCAGTGTACAAAAATTTCACATTTAGAATGGTTTATCTCGCGCTTACATTAACCTATGACCTCTTAATGTTAATCAACTAAATATGTGGCTCAAATGGCTCTGAGCACTATGGGACTTAACATCTATGGTCATCAGTCCCCTAGAACTTAGAACTACTTAATCCTAACTAATCTAAGGACAGCACACAACACCCAGCCATCACGAGGCAGGGAAAATCCCTGACCCCGCCGGGAATCGAACCCGGGAACCCGGGCGTGGGAAGCGAGAACGCTACCGCACGACCACGAGATGCGGGCTAAACTAAATATGTTAACTAGACAAATGCATTCCGTAAATTTCATTACTCTACATTAATCACTTTTTGATATTGCGATTTTTCCCATCAGTGTAGTTGTAAACAGTAGATGTAGCTAGATTGGGGTAACCAGTTTTCATTGTTCGACAGAGAAAGTGATAGTGTCATGAAATTTAGTCCATATTTATTAGCGGTGTCCCTCAGTGAAGAACCCACTATTACTTCCGTTGCTACTTCGCTTTATGTCTGTTTTTGTGTTATGGCTGTGTCTGTCTTTCTTTTATAATGCATTCACAATGAACAGAACAAAATCAGGAACTGCACGTGATACTGATATGTTGCTACGTTGTTATATTTTGTAATAAGTTGTCCATACGTCTTCCTTTTATGGAAGGTTATGAATAGATTCCTGAAAGAGAGTCGTTATGTTGCGCCATCAACTTCAGACTACCTGGGGCCGAAGTATCTAACAGCACATACCACATCACCCTTGTTTCCCCACAATTCTAGTCTAAAGCGGAAGATTTCCACCATCAATAGATTAAGAGCAGGGCATGTGGCTTCCAGTAGAGCGGCACACCTGACATAGTCGATATCCTATTTGAAAAATGGTTCAAATGGCTCTGAGGACTATGGCACTTAACATTTGAGTTCATCAGGCCCCTAGAACTTAGAACTGCTTAAACCTAACTAACCGAAGGACATAACACACATCCATGGCCGATGCAGGATTCGAACCTGCGACCATAGCGGTCACGCGGATCCTGAATGAAGCGCCTAGAACCGTTCGGTCACAGCTGCCGGCGAGATATCCTATCTGAATTGTGGTTACTGTTCAGGTGAAGAGCTGGTCTTTTAGTCTCTGGTGCACTAAGTACAACAGTGAACACATAACCAACTGAAGTCCTAAAAATTGTTTATTTCTCATACCGATTTGCTTTAAGTTCTTTGAAGAATTATGAAAATGTAAGTTTTTGGTTGTTACCTGTTTGGTGCTTTAATTCGATTAGTCAGTGGTAAAAGCTTAACATTGAATGACTATGGTAAGTTTCTTTACACATATGATCAAGTTAAGTGAGGCTACCTGTCTTCGCGAATTCCGAGGGTCTGGGGAGAGAAACAAAAATATTATCATCCTTCTTGGCAACAGCTCCTTTGTTCATGTAGTTACGACACTCACTTGTGTAGATTGGAATTTTGTTAAATGATACACTTGATCTATCTCCTAATGATTTTTTTTCTTCTGTCTCGTGCAGATTCGACAAATCTGTCGTTTATTTCTTGCAGGCTCGAGAACTGAAGGACGCTCCGGGTACGCTCTATCCGTTGCAATGTGACGTCACCTGCGAGGAGAATGTTCAATGGGCCTTCAAATGGATCAAAGAGAATTTAGGAGGGGTCGATGTTCTTATCAACAGCGCCGGCGTTTGCAGAGAAAACCTTCCCACAAGTAAGTGAGCCACAGTTCGTCTCCATTCAAGTAAGAATCTTGAGACGTCATGATGCTGCAAAGAATCTGGAAAGAGATTTATGGTTTATATGGACAGGTGGTAAATTACGCACAGAACCGGTGCTGAAAAGGATTCTTGTGCGCTTACTGTTTCTCTTGTTTCTCTCTGGCCCACGGCTGGATGTCTTGTTCATGTCGTGTGATATTTTTGAGACTCAGAGCAAGGATCGCGATTAACTTAAGGAAAACATGTGCAAGGGTGGGCCAACTCCGTGCGTCATTTATCATTCACCTCAAGAAAAAAAAAAAAAAATTAATAGCAATTCTCTCATAAGCCAACCAACAGTTACCAAGAATCTCGTTAAATTAATACAGATAATTGAGGTTTTTAAAGTAATATCGCAATGCATAATGACATTTGCACTATACTTATAATCACAAGTGGTAGTTTAAGAACATGTGAACGGTGCAACACAGTGATGGCCCGATTACAAAGGCGCGTGGAGTGGCCGCGCGGTTTGAGGCGCCATGTCACGCAGTGCGCGGCCCCTCCCGCCGGAGGTTCGAGTCCTCCCTCGGGCATGGGTGTGTGTGTTGTTCTTAGCGTAAGTTAGTTTAAGTAGAGTTTAAGTCTAGGGGCCGATGACCTAAGCAGTTTGGTTCCTTAGGAATTCACACGCACCGATTACGAACAATCGATGAAATAAACGGGCGGCAGGGCTGCGTCTGCGCGTCTAACAGCACAACTTTGGACTAACCCCACAGCAGGACTTGAATTTAAGTTCAACAAACATCAAATAAAGGGCGTTAAAATGCGTACATCTCCACTGCAGCCGGCCGGGGTGGCAGAGCGGCTGTAGGCGCTACAGTCACGAGCCGCGCGACAGCTACGGTAGCAGGTTCGAATTCTGTCTCGGGCATGGATGTGTGTGATGTACATAGTTAGGTTTAAGTAGTTCTAAGTTCTAGGGAAGTGAAGACCTCAGCAGTTAAGTCCTATAATGCTCAGAGCTATTTGAACCATTTCTCCACTGCAACAGTAGGCTCAAGACCTGCTCCGAGGCAAACGTTGGACACAAGTACCTATAATGTTGGTTAAGTCGCATAGTGCTCAGAGCCATTTGAACCATGTGAATTACAATGATCTTACAACAACAGAAACACTGACCAAATTACTTTCTCAAAATGACCAAGGTCATGATACCAAAAGAATGGCAATAAACTGCTCAGCTTGAGGTGGAAATGAGAAATCCACAGAAGCGTGTGTGACCTGCCAACACCTAGGCCTCGTGGGTTGACGGGAAAGCCGCCGAAGCAGATGGAAGACGCGTTCCTGCATCGGACCAGCACAACAGCAATGCGTCAACAGCTGCCTATACAAAGCTGTCGACATGTACCAAACGACAAACAGCAGACACGTTTGACAGAAATTAATATACACAGTAGTATTTAAACGGACAATTAAAATTATTCGCAAGTATACCAACTATTAAAACTTTAGCACAGGAGCGCCCCGCTCATAAACATTGCAAGTTAACCTTCCTAGAAATAACAAGGAAAAATGTACAAAGTCATTTGAAAGAAGGCCATAACGTCTA
This sequence comes from Schistocerca piceifrons, assembly GCF_021461385.2. Classification (NCBI taxonomy): domain Eukaryota; kingdom Metazoa; phylum Arthropoda; class Insecta; order Orthoptera; family Acrididae; genus Schistocerca; species Schistocerca piceifrons. The sequence continues at coordinate 811,915,058 of NC_060141.1, forward strand.
CAACAAAGAAAAATCACACTCAGTAGTATCGAATAATGATAACAGTGATTTCAGGAACCAGATTACCATTGCAAAATACTAGCTTGGCACTTACAGAAACCTCCAGACTGAGACACACAGGTCCAAAAGGTGTTACTGAAAGGCATAAAAGAACCGGATACCTGGCCAGCTAGCACCGCACGAGAATTAACAGTCTTTAAGTAGAGCAGTTACTGAATAGTCTTCGTACATGATTTCACATAAATGCGAAGGAGGACAATAGCTTCAGGACTCCAAGTAGGGACTGGATAATACTGCCCTCCTGCTGGTAGCTGCTAACAAGAGGTTCAGTACACCTCGGCGTATTTAGGCCACCACAATTAACTGATGTATTTCGTAACCACGATACATGCGACGAGAGCCGCTTTTTGCCCTCTCAGCTCACCCGAAGCAACGGTAAACGCTGCAGGTAAAGGAGGGCACCTACAGACTAACGGTCAACGGTTTCAACTCTCTGCATCGGTCATTACGCAGGGTAATCAGGCACAACCGTCCAGATCCGTCTTCCATACACCACTCCTTACTACACAGCCCCAAAGGTAACACTCAACCAAGCAAAGATGATACGACGAGGGCTAGAATCGATGGAACGCGCGCAGAAGTGGCGCCAGTACGATCGCGTGCGAGCGCGCCCTCACAGAAGCAACCACTACTCATTTCTGTTGTACAAACTGCGTGTAGCATAAGAAGCAAAGTTGTCACATATTATTGATACAATTTTCGATAAAGCATCGTTCAGTTCACTAAGTTTGATACGCTTAGTCAATGAAAGAGGAAAAGAGGCAGCAGGTACAACAAAGAAAAGAATCATAAGCTACTCTGGGAAAATGCCGAAAGCAAACCAGCCGTGTACGACGTTCCAAGATGGCAGATGAAGCAGTTCCATGATTAAATAGCAAAGGCAGTGTGTGGTGGTAAGCCATATCACGAGCCCAGCTATAGACCACGTAGCCAAAGAAAAGCAATAGCATTAGGCGTTCACAGGCGGGCAGATAAGGCAATGTCATGTTGAAACGGCAAACACACTGCGAGATAAACCAGTTGTTGAGACTAGCGATAGGAGACGTAGCTGTTGTTCACGGCTCATGGAATTTGAACGAAAAATAAGCAGGAGGAATCTCTTAGCACACACACACACACACACACACACACACACACACACACGAGGGAGGCCTAATTTCGTCCTATATACGTATAAGCAGGAACTACCTCGAGCTGGGACACAGGCTGACACTTGCAGTAACTGTAGTGCTGCGGTATGAGGGGGACACCAGCGCATTACAGTATTCGAACCTGTGGAATTAGCTTCAGATAATGCCCACCTGCTAGTCTGCTTTGTTCTGATCTGTAGTAATTTCCGTACAACGACAATTACAATCATTCCATTATACAGCTGATGGTTGCCCATAATCGCTACTGCGAATACATTTCATGTTACTGAAGGCGGTCGTCCGTTGATTAACAGCGGCAGTAGCGGCGCAACAATGGGCTGACCTGTTTGGGGTTTGAATGAGTCTCCAAGACGTGTGCTGTACAGGCCTAGACAGTTATCCTGGTAGGCGACACAGATTAATAATGCGTTACTATAGCCAGAATAAACTGCCATTCAGCATTTGGTAAAATCTTTTACACACTTATGAGAAAAAACATAATGATCAATTGCTTAAAAGCCTGTTGGTCCACATTTGGAAAGCAATACAGCGGCGACTCTGCGTGCAATGGATTCTAGAAGCTCGTGATAGGTTTTCAGATGTTTTCCCCGGTCAAACATTATTTTTAAGCATACGTGAGGGACGATGTTAATTCCAAATGGTTAATGTGTGATTGGAAATCTTCACAAGTGAAGAAAAATCCTTTTTACTAATAATTTGTGGAAAAATTTGTTTTATGTTCTCGGCAATTAAGAACTTCCGAGCCGTCATTGAGATTCGAATTTTGGAACGTGGATTACCCGGAAGACCAACGAGTGATCACAAAGTCGCATTACCCCATATGGTGTGTCCGTATATACTTAGATGTTGACACTGTGTTCATATGGCAACATGACAGAGGACATCTTTGAGGTTGTGTGACTGTTCTTAATTATTTATTCCGGAGTGTCTGGGTACGCCACGGTTTTCACTACACAGTGTGATTCTCTTACATGTAAAATGCGAAATTCTCCTCCAAATTTCTGGCATGATGGCAGTAAACGTTCGCCGAACAAAATTCTTAAGTACATCTGTCTCGCAACGTGTGACAGAAACCTTCCATTTTATGAACCCCTTAAAATGCATTGCTCACAGGATGATAGATCACAACTTCGAAGCGGCCACTCCAAAGGTACAAGCGAGTGGATAGAACAACATCCAGTCCGTTTATAATAAAATATCTCATTGAAGCATTCTCTAACGGCGATAACAGAATGGACTGGTGCCCTATCCTGCTGAAACCACATACGCCCGAGCAGTTCCCGATCTTGCAGATGCGGAATAAACCAATCGCGTTGCATGGTGACATAAGCAGTGTGGTTCGCAGACGAGTTGAAGAAATATAGAGCTACCAAGTGGGTTGCAGACATTGCAGCCAACGTCAGGACATGTGTTGGGTTGTGTTCTAGTTCGTCATAAAAATATGGGTTTTCTTTACTCCAGAAACCTTTCTGTCTCTTGCACTGCGATATATTGCACACTTGTCAAAGAAAAACAATCTGTCACTTGAAGGAAGAGTTGCTAAGACATCAAGAATTCACCCACACAAGCCTAATGACTTTTCGGATGTTGTTACCATGCAGTTCGTTTGCAAACGAAGGTTTAAATGCCTTTAGCTTGTAATCATTCCTGATATGATTTTGTAATGTAGAGTTTAGAACTCCCAATTCCGCCGACCGTTTACGAATGGACTTCTTTTGGCGAACGTTCGACAGACACTGCATCCTCCACAAACGTTTGCATAAGCGTTTATGATCTTCCTGGGCTCATCAAATGTTTTACACATTCAGCTTCGGTTAATCCCGGGCGGCCTCAGGCGGCTGGACCCGGCGGAGGTTCGAGTCCTCCCTCGGGCATGGGTGTGTGTGTTTGTACTTGGGATAATTTAGGTTACGTAGCGTGTAGGGCACGCAGCTTTACTGTATGGTTAAATGATGATGGCGTCCTCTTGGGTAAAATATTCAGGAGGTAGAATAGTCCCCCATTCGGATCTCCGGGCGGGGACTACTCGAGAGGACGTCGTTATCAGGAGAAAGAAAACTGGCGTTCTACGGATCGGAGCGTGGAATGTCAGATCCCTTAATCGGGCAGGTAGGTTAGAAAATTTAAAAAGGGAAATGGATAGGTTAAAGTTAGATATAGTGGAAATTAGTGAAGTTCGGTGGCACGAGGAACAAGACTTCTGGTCAGGTGACTACACGGTTATAAACACAAAATCAAATAGGGGTAATGCAGGAGTAGGTTTAATACTGAATAAAAAAATAGGATTGCGGGTAAGCTACTACAAACAGCATAGTGAACGCATTATTGTGGCCAAGATAGACACGAAGCCCACGCCTACTACAGTAGTACAAGTTTATATGCCAACTAGCTCTGCAGATGAAGAAGAAATTGATGAAATGTATGATGAGATAAAAGAAATTATTCAGGTAGTGAAGGGAGACGAAAAATTTAATAGTCATGGGTGATTGGAATTCGAGAGTAGGAAAAGGGAGAGAAGGAAACATAGTAGGTGAGTATGGATTGGGGGTAAGAAATGAAAGAGGAAGCCGTCTGGTAGAATGTTGCACAGAGCATAACTTAATCATACTAACACTTGGTTCAAGAATCATAAAAGAAAGTTGTGCACATGCAAGAATCCTAGAGATACTAGAAGGTATCATATAGATTATATAACGGTAAGACAGAGATTTAGGAACCAGGTTTTAAATTGTAAGACATTACCAGGGGCAGATGTGGACTCTGGCCACAATCTGTTGGTTATGAACTGTAGATTAAAACTGAAGAAACTGCAAAAAGGTGGGAATTTAAGGAGATGGGACCTGGATAAACTGACTAAACCACAGGTTGTACAGAGTTTCAGGGAGAGCATAAGGGAACGATTGTCACGAATGGGGGAAAGAAATACAGTAGACGAAGAATGGGTAGCTCTGAGGGATGAAATAGTGAAGGCAGAAGAGGATCAAGTAGGTAAAAAGACGAGGGCTAGTAGAAATCCTTGGGTAACAGAAGACATATTGAATTTAATTGATGAAGAGAAAATATAAAAATGCAGTAAATGAACCACGCAAAGAGGAATACAGACGTCTCAAAAATGAGATCGACACGAAGTGCAAAATGGCTAAGCACGGATGGCTAGAGGACAAATGTAAGGCTGTAGAGGCTTATCTCACTGGGGGTAAGATATATACTGCCGACAGGAAAATTAAAGAGACCTTTGGAGAAAAGAGAACTACTTGTATGAATATCAAGAGCTCAGATGGAAACCCAGTTCTAAGCAAAGAAGGGAAAGCAGAGATGTGGTAGGAGTATATATAAGGTCTATACAAAGGTGATGTACTTGAAAACAATATTATGGAAATGGAAGAAGATGTAGATGAAGATGAAATGGGAGATACGATACTGCGTGAAGAATTTGACAGAGCACTGAAACACCTGAGTAGAAATAAGGCCCCGGGATTAGACAACATTCCATTAGAACTACTGACGGCCTTGCGAGAGCCAGTCCTGACAAAACTCTACCATCTGGTGAGCAAGACGTATGAGACAGGCGAAATACCCTCAGACCTCAAGAAGAATATAATAATTCCAATCCCAAAGAAGGCAGGTGTTGACAGATGAGAAAATTACCGAACTATCAGTTTAATAAGTCACAGCTGCAAAATACTAACGCGAATTCTTTACAGACGAATGGAAAAACTGGTAGAAGCCGACCTCGGGGAAGATCAGTTCGGATTCCGTAGAAATGTTGGAACACGTGAGGGAATACTGACGCTACGACTTATCTTAGAAAATAAATTAACGAGAGGCAAACCTACGTTTCTAGCATTTGCAGACTTAGAGAGGGCTTTTGACAATGTTGACTGGAGTATTCCCTTTCAAATTCTGAAGGTGGCAGGGGTAAAATACAGGGAGCGAAAGGCTATTTACAATTTGTACAGAAACCAGATGGCAGTTATAAGAGTCGAGGGGCATGAAAGCGAAGAAGCTGTTGGGAAAGGAGTGGCACAGGGGTGTAGCCTCTCCTTGATGTTATTCAATCTGTATATTGAGCAAGCAGTAAAGGAAACAAAAGAAAAATTCGAAGTAGGTATTAAAATCCATGAAGAAGAAATAAAAACTTTGAGGTTCGCTGATGACATTGTATTTCTGTCAGAGACCGCAAAAGACTCGAAATAGCAGCTGAACGAAATGGACAGCGTCTTGAAAGGAGGATATAAGATGAACATCAACAAAAGCAAAACGAGGATAATGGAATGTAGTCGAATTAAGTCGGATGATGCTGAGGGAATTAGATTAGGAAATGAGACACTTAAAGTATTAAAGGATTTTTGCTATTTGGGGAGCAAAATAACTGATGATGGTCGAAGTAGGGAGGATATAAATTGTAGATTGGCAATGGCAAGGAAAGCGTTTCTGAAGGAGAGAAATTTGTTAACATCGAGTATAAATTTAAGTGTCAGGAAGTCGTTTCTGAAAGTATTTGTATGGAGTGTAGCCTTGCATGGAAGTGAAACATGGACGATAAATAGTTTGGACAAGAAGAGAATAGCTACTTTCGAAATGTGTTGCTACAGAAGAATGCTGTAGATTAGATGGATAGATCACATTACTAATGAGGAGGTATTGAATAGAATTGGGGAGGAGTTCGTGGCACAACTTGATTATAAGAAGGGTCTGGTTGGTAGGACATGTACTGAGGCATCAAGGGATCACAAATTTAACGTTGGAGGTCAGCGTGGAGGGTAAAAATCGTAGAGGGAGACCAAGAGATGAATACACCAAGTAGATTCAGAAGGATTTAGGTTGGAGTAAGTACTGGGAGATGAAGAAGTTTGCACAAGATAGAGTAGCGTGGAGAGCTGCATCAAACCAGTCTCAGGACTAAAGACGACAACAACAACAACAACAACATGTAGTGTACATGCTTAGGGACTGATGACATTAGCAGTTAAGTCCCATAAGATTTCATACACATCTGAACACTTTTTTTGAAGAATAATTAAAATGTCATGTAAGATTTTAGTTATTTTGGTCAATTGCTTGTGTACAGGGTGGATGGTGCTTATTCATACTGCCGGCCTTTAATGTTATCTTGTTAAGACGCACCTTCGTCAGGAGTGGGTCAGTATAAATCTTGGTCCCATCTTCGTTGGTAACCCCCCCCCCCCCCAACCGTAGAATGATTCTCTTCCATTGTTCCCTGCTCCACCTCTACACCCTCTTCCCCCCCCCCCCCCCCTACAATGACACATGCCTGCAACGCTACCAAGGGAAGTTCAACCTTGCGACAGGAAAGGATGAAAGTCAGTTGGCTCAACAGTGGACACTATGAGGAATGCTGGGCATGATGAAGAATAAACTGGAATTCAATTAGCTGAGATTGATATAAGTAATCTTACATATGTAGATGACACCATACTGGTTGCAGAAGGTGAAAGAGAGTTAAACATCCTGCTGGTCCGAGGGAGAACGTCAAGGAAACGAAAATTGTGCAACTGCATGTATCACTGCATGGCATACAGGAGGAGAAAAAACGGAGGTATTTTCTGTGTTGGTGAATGCAGCCACCAAAACAAGAAACCGTTGTTGCTTTGAGGATGGGGGAGGTACAACTTCGACAGTGTTTTAAGGAGTAGAGACGTAACTTTAAAACAAAAAACCTTATAGTAAATTGTGATATACGGACGTAAGACCTGAGTCGCAAGAAGGCTGGACGGCGTGGAATATATACCTCTGAATTGTGGTATTGGAAGGAAATTCTTAAGAGTTTCATGGACTGCAAAGAGTACGAATACAGAAGATAATACCAGACTGTTGCTTCGACGGTATAATTCTCAAACAAACAAACAAAAAAAACAAAAAAAAAAAACAGTCCTACTTTTGGGTCATTACTAGAAGACACCATTCGATGGAAAAGGCGGTAATACTGGGCAAGATCGGAGGCAGAAGAAATGGGCGGCCATGATGAGATGGATCGACGGGGTCATCGCAGTAATGGATTCGAAACTGGAACGCCTGCAGGAGAAAATGCAGCACAGAAGAAATTAGCGTGCCTTAGTTCATGGGGTCATGGTTAGTGGGAATCGACTAAACAAATAGAGAGAGTGAGTGAGTGAGTGAGAGAGAGAGAGAGAGAGACTACATACCAGGTTAACATCGTTTTACTCATTGGATTTATCCGAGAGGGCGAGCTAACGCTTGTCCATCTACCCTCTTACCTTTATCCATTTTTAACCAGTGTTACACGATGGAATGATTCCCTGCCGCATCATTAGTGTAAGTTTGGCACAACCACTTTGATTTTGTAACACAAAGTTACGCATATCTTTGGTATTATAGATATTTCTAACCTACAGAACTCGTTTCAATGATTTTTGTTTAAGTTGAGTCGTTTTTCAATTAGGCAACAGATTCCATCTGCACAGTACGATTGATTTATTTTACGAACTTCTCACTACAGGCGACTTGTTTTGTTTTACCTGTGTTCTTTGTAGTTTAAATTCATAAATTTAATGCATGTTGGTTTTGAGGCACCTTTCTGATAAAACATCAGTTACAAATGATTTATGATGATTCCTTCAAAACATTTAAGCAATACTGAAATTGAAAAATAAAATATGAGATTCATGAAATATAATGAAATAAATTTTTTTGTTAGTAAAGGAATTACAGTGTTACGTACTGTTTCAAGGTGTCAAAAGTGGGACACTTTAAACTAAAATCATGGACACAAATCCTCAGCGAGGCGAAAGTCTATTTATGCAGAGAATTGTTTAAGAAACTGAGAGCTTTCAAAGAACATTGTTTGCGTTCCAAAAGCATTACGCAGAATGGAAGAAAATTTGTACTATCAGAATGTGTGAATCTATTGGATTGCGACTGATAAAGAGAAGTTTGCAAGTATTGGAAGCCAACAAAGATATCGTTGCATCCCGTCTACTGGCCGGTGATGAAACGTGAATGTACAGAGTTGCCAGAAACAGTCTGAATAGCACTTAATGCTGTAGCAGGTTAAGTTGCGCTGAGAAATAATTCAGTACTTTGCGCCGTGTCCGAATAAAAGGCAATGGAAGTCATGCCGTTGCAACTTGAGCGCGCAAATTCAAGAGGACCGCCAGAGACAGTGTCGCCAAACATGTTAGTTTGTTTCCCGAATACCGAGCAAGAGATCGCCAGAATAAATAATCATGGGACGGTAGTAAGGATCGAAACAGAGCCGAAGGCTGAACAGTCTCGAAAGTTGGCATCCATGTTATAACAACTGATACTAATTGAATCTGGGGGGCCGCTTGAATTTGCGCACTCAAGCACATTCAGTGCTTACTATTTCGGAAACGGAGCAACGTATCGAGTCCTTTTATTAACAACTATTTCTCAACTCAGCCTACTCTCCAACACCCTCAAAAGCTTTTCAGATTGTTTCCGACCACACTGTATATAATCCAGAATAATAAAGGTCCAGGTACAAGCGACGTATCTTCTTCCGAATGCTAAACAAATGTAAGAGGCAACCAGCAGCAAAAAAATTCATTATTTCTATTTTTGGAATAATAAGGACGCGGTTCTTGATTTTTCTGTAATGCCGCTGTTCATAAATAGCGAGAGGCTCGTTCACCTTTCGCATGCATAAAGGCGTCATTACCCGGAAGACATTACACAAGAATAAGAAAGCGAACCAAATTCACAATAGTAATGCCAAACCGCACGAATCTTTGGCAGCTAATCTGGCACCTTCTTACACTGGACCAACATCCCTTATCCATTGCACAGTTCAGAAGTGACACCCTCCGACTTTTACAGGTTGGACCCTGTGGAAGACAGTCTTCACAGTCTCAAATTGATAGTACTTGTGACATAAAGTGGCTGTGAAGACGTAGATACAACAGTATGCACTCGACTTCTTGTGACGAGGATTACGGAATCGGCTTAAACGACGATGCCCTGTCACTACACATAAAATTGTTCTGAGTAGCTTCATTGTATACAGGGTCAGTAACTTTAATAGCGTAAGCAATTCGAATGATGCTTTTTTTTTTTTTCGAATGATGTGACGGTACACACGATTTCACTGCAGGCCTCGTCCTTCGCTTTATTGCTGACTGATGATGGTGGCATGCTGTGTTCCCAGCTGGACAGACAGCCGAGTGGCAGCACACACTGGACGTCAACGTCCTGGGGCTGTCCGTCTGCACGAGGGAGGCCGTCCAGAGCATGCTGGACAGGGGAGTCGACGACGGCTTCGTCATCCACATATGCAGGTAGACCTCAAAGCGTCTATAGTGATACTTTTTCGTCTTGTGAGTCTGTATAGAGGTATTCTTAAAAATACAGCCATTCAGCATGTGACTGTCAGGGAAGATGCTTTATTGGGCTTCTTAGCTTCCAATAAACGTCGACATCAGCTATCGTGTGAGAAACATTGTCTCGGGTACCTCAAAAACGCCCTATGCTCGAATTCTGCACTGACGCCTGCGATAGCTCTGACATGAAGATCATTTCATGAGATACCTTAGGGAGGAGGTAATAAGTTTCTTGACAGTTCTTGGATTACAGTACTCCTCTTCATCATGTAGCAAATGTATGTACCAATGTACAATGAGATTGGTTCATAATTCTCCAGTGCCGTGCTGTTTATTGCGAGTCTCAAGGAATAATCCTCATTGATTAGCTGGGAAAACGTAGAACCGAACCTGAACCTTATTATGCTTCATTGCTGGATCATTTTACACTGTGTTGGCTGAAGGATAACCTACGCTGGCACACAAAAAAGTGCTCTTTCACCAGTATAATTCTCCATCCCACACATCAGTGATAATGGTGTAACTGGGCTTTGAACTGCTTCCTCATTCGCTTTGCACACGAAGCTCAGCTCCAAGTTACTTTTTTCGGTACCCTAACCAGAAATTTTAGTTTGCTGGGGAGGAATTTTCAACAAATGAAAACGTTACAGCCGCAGTCAACGAGTATTTCGAAGAGTATGACAGAACCTATTTCTATTGATGGGATGAAAATGCTGGAAGATCGCTGGACCACGTGTGTTTCCCTCATGGGAGACAACGTCCAGAAGTAAGGTGAGTTGTTTATCGAGCAACTTTTTCCCTTGATTTTTCACTACACTTAGTAAACCAACTTCGTATTACCACACAGCTTAAAATAAATTGTTGCATTACGCCTCATTTGACGCTAGCTGTTAGGTTGCAGATTTTTGTAAACTTGTACTCTGTTTTTTTTTTCTTTGAGACCTATCATAACTATTTCGGTTTTTTACGCTCACCAAATTCCCAGAGCAGAAAAATGTACATCTTTAAATATACTTTTTTCAGGATATGTAGATTATCTACCCAGCTATATAACTAGAAATGATTTTTCGTGGTATAAAAATTGAATATTGCTTTGAAAAACCACAAGCAATGTCATCTCGTAAGTACACTCTTGCAAATTTTCGTGCAGCGTTATAAGCGTGCGTGATACTTTTCCTGTTAGGTTTAGCTTTACACCTCATTTACCTTTCATTATTAGAAGACTAGCTACTTTCTTTACAATTCGGACAGTAGAATTACAGGTGATGATATCACTGTGTACTGTCGTTGAAAAATAATAAAATGATTTCCGTTTTCCGAATACTCTTTTCTCGAAGTATTGGTTCATATTTATAGCTGCCAAAAGAACAAACACTACCTCACTTGTTACAAACTGTGTAGTGTTTACCCAGTTTAAGATAACACTTGAAGATTTGCAGTTGGTTTTTTATTTTTAGAGTTTATGGTCTTCGTTTTCACTTAACTGTTGACACCACTGTGAATCATTACTGTTAATCTGGTGCTGTTACTGTTGGTGGTAGTGTTGATGTGACGATGGTGATGGTGGTGGTGGTGGTGATGGTAGTGGTGGTGGTGGCTCGGGCGGCGGCATATATATATATATATATATATATATATATATATATATGTGTGTGTGTGTGTGTGTGTGTGTGTGTGTGTGTTTGTGTGTGTGTGTGTGTGTGTGTGTGTGTGTGTGTGTCTGCGTGAGTGACAGTCGGTAATGTCCTGTCTATGACAGCCGACCTCGTCTGAACTTTAGTTTTATCTGCACTCGATGAAAAATTTAACAACTGCGCAAGTTGCAAAATATCCATTACGATTATGTTTTGTTGTTGTTGGGCGTTTTCGTTGCCGAATTTCCAATCAACGTCTCACGTTTCGAGAATGGCTAGAAGTTCTTGTATTTTTGCGTGTTTATTAACGAACATGAAAGCTGACTCTTATCTCCACAGTCTGCACTGGTGTCCAAAATTAAACCACTATTCCCCCGTTGTCTGTATAATTCACGATATAATCATAGCAAATGTCAACAGACGTCCATACAATCGTGATCTGCATGAACGATGACATTCCGGTAACGCCAACGATGACGTCAGAGCACCCATCAAACGAGGCAGTATTTGTCGAGTAGTCCGACAACCGCGGTCGTGGTGTACACAGTCACAGACGGTGCCGTGTGGCACAGAGGAGTCGCCTATCAGACTCTCTGCAGTGAAGAGAATGGAAGCGGGACAGTCACATTAACCAGTTGTCGGAATGTGTGTGAAAATGCGTTAAGCTGAAAAGAAACGAAGAAAAAATGGTGCAGTTGTTTACGTTCTGTATTTTTTACGTTGTTTCTACTTTACTGTCATCTGTTTATATTGTTCTGCTGCAAAATTAACGCAACCTTGCATGATTTCTGTTTGTTGCTTGGATTTTTGACACCAGAGTAGATAAGACGTTTGATTGTCAGAAAAAAATATTTGCATTATACACGGTTTTCTCGAATGAAGGAGTCGTTACAACGGATCTACTTTCGCTTTCCCTTAAAAGACAGCGTCTGTGAAAGTAATGTAGCATTCTGCTACCATCTAGAATTCTCATGCATCTAAGGAAACAGGAAAATTAGAATTGCGCGAGACGGTATGGTACATAAAAAAGGTGGAGGTGTGGATTCTTGACCCCCGTCCAGCGATCCCCATGAAAATTTCCTGTGGTTTCCTTGTTCATTTTAAGGCCTAAGCCAGAATAATTCTTTCAAGGCCACCATTGATTTCTTAATGTGATCATTTTAAACAGGACTAGTGTTTGTCCCTAGTAACCCCGATGTCGACGGGACATTAAAACTTCTTCGCGTAGACCTGACGAAGTGCGGTGTGCTTTTTTTGTGTTCACTTGAACTATAAAAACGAAGGCATACAATTATTGTAACCTACAGATCTTCATAACCTACTCTCTGTAGAGCTGCAGGCATTTTGCTGTATCTGGGTACTAACTCATCATGTGCCTAAACCACTGCCCAGTAGTGCTAAATACTGTCACTTGCTCACTGTTACGACCAACAACATGCTGCAGAGTTGATACTAACATTAGTAATACTCATCAACGAAAACTTCCTCGGAGGAACTAAATGTACAGCACATCTGGTGTATCAGTTCCTGCACCTGTCGAATCTATCAAACACACTCCTCACACCTAATCCTCTGTTTCGCTCCCATGGTTGGTAGGGAGGAATCTGCAACTTCTTCAGTATCACACTGAAGTTTATGTATTTTAAGGAAAGAAAACAATGAGAAATACAGACGTATTCATAAGGGTGCTGTCACTTCAGTGCCAATACTACCCCTTCTAATTGCGTGTGATTGTGTGTATGGCAGTAAATGATGTGATGGCAGTGGCATGATCACGCTTAATAAGTGAATTAAATTAACCTTACCACTGACAGTCTCCAACTGGGAGTACCGTCTGGGTTAGTCCCCAAGTTGTGACAAATCTCCACTCTGACTTGATCAAGATCGGTGTTTGGAGTCACATCCGGGTACTGACAATACTTTTATTATAAAAACAACTCTCGAAGAAACAATGCGAAATGATCATTCATTGGCATAGGACGTTAGCTGCTACTCATTGATCTTAATTTGAGATTTTATTCGACAGAAACATTTAAGTGGTTGACACTGTTTAACATCTAAGTTAAGAAAGCCCCTACACTTCCTGGCACTGGCAGTAAAAGGCACTGAGATCAAAGAAATGGAACGCTCGCATTCTGAAAGAGTGCCTATCTGCCGAGCCGTGGTGCGTATATCGCCGAATTGAATTCTGTGAAGAACAGTTCTGGAGCGATTATCTGTAAACTGCTGCCAGTAGTCGTAGAGACAAAGTGCTTTGCGTAGCTGAAAATTCTGACTACACAGAGGACGTCAAACGGCGTCTGCAACCTCCTGGGGTCGAGGCCACTTCCGTGAAATGACGAATTAAGAATTCTACTTCCTTATAAGCCAGGAGCAGAGACATTTCATAAATGTAACGTCGTAAAGTAGCACTCTGTAATGACTTCGTCTCCCCGAAGAAGCACAGGTACATACCTCTGTTCATAGAGAGACGAATGATGCAGTTCCTAGTGGCAACATCAGAACATTCGAATCTAATGCTGAGACAGTTCTCTGACACCTCGCCAGCCATGTCTCGAAACGGTATCCACCTAAGTTTTTCACTCACCGACACTCACCAGAGAGCTCTCAAAATCGCTTTGTAGTCAAATATATCCTACCAACACCACCAAGAGACGCCCCCCGGCAGAAGCGTCCAGTTAGTAAACCTCCCGTCGTTAGTGTGTATTCTCCTTACAGCCAATCACAGCCCCGACTACAAATTGAGTACCTTCCACTCTACACATCAAGAAGCTATCAGTCAACTTCTTACAGCTCATGTTCAGCCCAATAGAAGTTTCTAGAACAAATTATGACCTCTCCTCCATCTGCAATTGAACTAACCGAATACGTTTCTGTGTCTTTTGGCAGAAATGCGGGATGGCACTTCGCGTAAGTACTTCTTTCGGCCGTTAACACGCATTTGCGGCAGGCATCCCACGTACATTCCTTATGCTGAAAAACGCTGTTCGTGGCACTTGTAAGATTCTATGTCTACAATCTCATGCTTTCTGCGTCATCTCGCCTAAGCCTCCGTAGCGACCACAGGTCAATCAAGAGAAGTCCTTTCCACCGGCCTCACGATGAGGCGACTGTCTTGGGCTGTAAACTACCAGCATTCTCCTTTTAGATCCATGAAACGGGCTTCCCAGCAGCATCCATGTCGATCACAGGTACCGTGAAGTCCCACTTTCGCCTTTCTGTCAGAAAATTACATTCTCAGTTTGCATCTCCACAGAAATGTTAGTATAAGGCTACCCAGCACCAACCAAGGAACGATTAATAATTCGATAGCTCCCGCCCCCCTAAAAACTGCGATCCCCTACTAAGTAAATGAAATACGAATTGTCAAAATTATTCATGTTTGGTGGTTAAATCCTGCCAAGTTACACAGTATATAAGCTTTATCCACATAGTACAGGCAGTACAAGTTTGTTTCTTTTTCTTGTTTTCAGTATAGCTGGTCACATCATGCCATTCGATCCATTGTACTCGATGTACTACGCCAGCAAGCATGCTGTCAAGGCTCTGCTTGAAGGACTGAGGAAGGATCTGGTTGCCAGGAAGAGCAACATACGGTGTGGGGTGAGTTTCAAATGCATTATGTTGTTTCGTTTCGAAGCCTCCGAGCGGGACTGGTGTTTCTTAATTTTGTGGTTACGTAAATACACTTTTCAATCATACAGAATTTTCCAGTCTGGTAAATAGACAGTTGAAACAAGTGTACATAAATTGCAGGAAAGGAAATGGAGTAAACAGAAACTTAAAAAGCTCATTATAAGCATCCAGGCTTCGTTATAAACATAGGAAGTTAATTAAATAAACCATTGCTAACACAATCTCACAGACGAATCTGCCACTATGGAGCAGACTGTGTGCCAATCTAAAACTTGCTGTCTGTCTGATCCAATGCTCCGAGTTTTTGACTCCAACCTTCGGTAGCAAGACTCCTACTGGCTGACTTACCCACACAGAATCCGTCTCCTTACTTCCGCAGTCCCACTGCCTTCCTCCACTCCCTCCTGCGCTCCAACCATCATAGAAGCTCTCCATGGGCACCTTGGTCCACTGGCCTTGCTGAAAGAATGAATAAGGGAACAAATGCAATGAAGTAATCCCCTGTTGTCGCATTTATCTAGTAAATACGGCTATCAAATATTAAAGTCATGTAACAGTAATTGTTTATTCCGTGCTTGGATTCAACAAATAATCGGAATTCTCAGGCCTAGTACGAAGAAGACACTGCTCAGCAATTAGACTTGCAGCAAGGAGTTGACCATTTTATCTGCCATGCTGAAATCAGTGGTGGAAGAAGGCGAAGGTGGGCCCGCATGACTTGTCAGTTTGCAGTTGAGACTGCGTGGTGCCGCGTGGCTGTTGACAGACAGCCGGTGGCTTTTATCTTCGCATTTCTCTGTAGCCGGCCGCGGCTTTACAAGCGACACTGAGAGCAGTTCAATACGCATCATGTGCGATGTTTTCTCAGTAATCGTTCCGCAGGAGAAACGGTCACTCGACATTGGCACAGAGCTGCTGTCCCTTGCAAATCGATTGTTTGCTGTCTCCCAGAGTACACGTGATGAATTTTATCTGCAGTAATTTACCTGCAAGGGTGACATCCAAGCTATATTTTTGCAGTTGTAGGTCAGGTAACAAGAACACAATCGGAAAAGTCGACTGAAAGAAGAACCGTCCGACAACGAACGGAAGCTGTGGATGTCACAAAATGACAGTAGATCTTTGGATGAATGCAAGGCTCAATCAGTCTGGAAACTGAATACGAGACAGGTTGAAATGTCGCATGAATGGCAAGTCAGAGTGCCCACTCCGAAACGCTGTCACCTCTTCACATAGAGTGCGCTCAAATCAACCAATTCCATCCCCTCGAAGGACCGTGCTCAAGAGTTTTCTTCTTCTTCCCCCCTAATCCTGTTTTTGATGGCGCTGAATTTCCCATAGTGTCACCATGTTAATGGTGGTCTCAGTTTCCACTGTAGCACAACAAAGGGCAGAAATTAGGTAGCTCCACCCTATCATTCGACGTTACAGGCTGCCAACCACTTCGATCCCACTCCAGAGAATCACTCCACGGCGACCAGTATTGAGACAAGATGTTCCCACGGCAGTCTCACAAGACTCGATGCACCAGTCACTGTCTGCATCAAGTTCCCTACATACTCACACGGCAGCTTTTCGTGAATGGGTTCTGGTTTCTGTTCTGTGCATTGCAGAGTCGCCAAGATGGCACCAGCTCAACAGAAGGTCCGTTAGTTTCTACTGGGAAGGCCTTTGAGGTTCCTACTCAGGTATATCAGGTACTTGGAAACTCGGTGTCGTCCATTAGCTGTCTCAGCCTTTTAATGGGACTCTCATTTCAGAGTGAAGTGAAACACAGTCACCAATTTTCAGAGGCTGCCGGGATAGTCCTAATAATAAAGTGTGGCTTAACGGGAACCCTATTGCTCAGAGCGTTGCACACTTCTTAGTACACACAAGAGGTCGTCACTTCATCGCTATTCAAATGTACTTCTCTGTAATCACATCCGCAATATCTTACATGGAATAAAAGGAACCACATTGTTGTCAATATTTTATCAACTTATCTTCAAAGCTATATGCTTCGTCGGATGATAATCATTGAACACTTTTAGTAAATGAAGTCTGGTATGTTGCGTTCTTTCTATTCCACATCACGTTGTGTCTAATTGTAAACAGCATAGATTCGCGTATTTTACATCCCACTTCGCTGTGTTTCAAGGCCCTTTTCCCTCTCTGCTCCCGTCTATTCTCTACAATTGGTGTTTTAAATGCTTTTGTTTCGTAATTGGCAAACTGCTCTGTATGTGTGTGTGAGTGAATCTCTCGCTAACTATCTGAAAGAAAGGTTCTAATATTCTGGTTACCATCACTGATATGGAATCGTCTATTGCTTCCCTACTCCTGAACGCAAATAGATCCTTGCAAATAACTTTTCTTATGTATGAGATTCCGATTAATCTACAACACACCTAACCGTCTGTAAATTAGAATCTATGTCAATAATGGTTCACAGGAATACTCAGGGTGGCTTTATCATGAACAATCTGTCTTACACAATGGTTAACCGTTACGTAATGTAAATGTGCCCCTATCAGAAAAATGTAGCTTCTGAATTTATGTGAAACTCTGTAAATCAAAACTGATCTTAATTTCTCTCAAAATAGGTATACTTGAAAAAAGAGACAGCATTGGTTGTATATTTTTTACTATTGCAAAATCGATTTTCTGTCACTGAGTGACCATCTTCAGTGCTATATTGTATAACTTAAATTGGGATGCACTGTTGTCACTAAGCTTACGGCAATCACATGAGTCTATGTGATTGCCGTAAGCTTAGTGACAACAGTGCATCCCAATTTAAGTTATACAATATAGCACTGAAGATGGTCACTCAGCGACAGAAAATCGATTTGGCAATAGTAAAAAATATACGACCAATGCTGTCTCTTTTTTCAAGTATACCTGTTACCTGGTCGTAGTGCACAAGACAACATGGAGTCGCCAATCAATGCTCTCAAAATGTTCGTTTATGCCCTACAATTGTTCCTTATTTGGCAACAGGTAACTCGGCTTTGCTCGGACTGCACTGCAAAAATGATGGGCTGAAATAAATCACTGCGCAGCAGTTTGTCTGTTCATTTTACTTGTCAGACTGATTTTTGCTAATTAAACTGTTTTTCCTTTTTTTAAAATACAGGATTCGCTGTCCATGCAACAGTGAAAGGCATGACGGTGCTGATCT
This sequence comes from Schistocerca piceifrons, assembly GCF_021461385.2. Lineage (NCBI taxonomy): Eukaryota > Metazoa > Arthropoda > Insecta > Orthoptera > Acrididae > Schistocerca > Schistocerca piceifrons. Next base: position 811,933,023 of record NC_060141.1, read on the forward strand.
TCTATCAATCACATAATACTGAGGCTTCACTATTAATAACTATTAACCAAAGGGTTCGTCAGCTGGTCTCGTACTCCTCCATAATAATCCTTAGATGTTAAGCAATTTGGTGGAATCCGTAATGTAAATTTGTAATTGTTTTCTTCTTAGTGTCAGTAGGTGAACCAACTGCGGCGTCATAACGTTGAGATGATAGAAACAGTAAATTTCTTTAAGATCTTTCATGGGGAATATAAGAAACAATTGGAATATTTCCAGTACTAGTATCACTGAAAGCAAATTCACTAGAATGTAATTCTCGTCATGAGATATCTTTCAGTTCTTGAGGTATATGCTTCTTATTAGCTTGTAATGTTCCCAAGAGAGTTTGCTTGTGATTCCTCCATAGATCTTCGGCCAAATCAATTGAATCGTAATATCTGTCTGTGGTGACATGTCACCCTGATTTATGTAGAGGAACCACCAGGCGTTTGACCACAGCTGCAGCGGAATTTTGTTGTTTTGCACCATCATTTCTTTTCCCAGCATAAGGCTCCATGCTGAGAACATATCTGGTTTTAGCGTCTGTGAGCATGCGTATAAGTAAACCGTATTTACCAGGTTTTCCCTTCATGAAGGTCTTGAAGGGACGCTTGCCGTGGAACAATGAAAAAATTTCATCAGTAGCAATGTGCATCCCAACAAAATAATATTTTCGCAGTCATTAATTTATTTTATGAAAAATTACTTCTATTGCAGCAAAGTTATCAGGTTTCCTGGGATCGCTTCTCGACTCCCTACTATCAGCTGCTGGAAAGTGATTCGGCTCATGGTAACAGTATAAACAAACCTTCCTGAAGTGTAGGACCATTAATCCGTAACAGATGACTTACTGTCATTCGCCTTCCCCATAATAAAAATAAGTCCTATATACGCCATGAGTTCAATACTGTCTGTCTTGGGTATTTTCTGCCTCAGTGCCTCTTCAGTGGTACGCTTTATTATGATGTTGACAATTTCTGGAGATAAAAAATTTCGAATGATTCTCTTGTTGTTCCTACCTTACCTTCACCTTTATGCCTTCTCATTCTGACTATGTTTTGTGCCACTAGTCTTCTAATGTGAGGAGGTTTGGTGCTAAAAAATTTTCCAGTGCTTGTAATGTACTTGTCATTAACTGGCAGCTGCCTCGTCATCAGTTTTAGGTTCCCAGTCATAGGTTCTCTGTCACTGTCCATATCCTCGAGCACAACACATACTTCTTCAGGTTCACTAACTAGTCGTCAGTTTCATGAAATTCAACTTGAGAATCTGTAGATTCTTCCAGGATCTATGGTATTCCTCTGTCACTAAGTGACTGTCGCTACATTTTCAATCACAGTTGTATCTAACACTGAACTAAGTGCCCTTGAACAGGAAACAATAAAGACCCAAACGGAAATGAATCATTGTTGAGACCATTGTTGTTGTCAACCCAGAGACACATACTTTCCCCGCGTTCTAAGATCACACCATGTTATTATTTGTGGAGTAAGACGACTGTCGTGGGAAGTCGCATTACTATCAAGAGCGGAAGACTTTATGAACATCTCACTTAAACTTAAATTTTCGGATTAAACTTAAACGAGAAATGTGGAAGATTCATAGAATCTGGGGGAAGACTTCATTAAAGACAATAAATATTTTTTTACAAAATTTTAAGAAATAAAACACCTGACTAGATTTCAATATTTCCAAAAGGAATGCATAAAGTAACGTATCCCCCCAACCCTTTGGTATTGAGAGGGTTAATATCGGTCAAATACAGTCTATAAAGCTTTTACAGGGCCTTCTGACTGCAAGCTGCAGTTATTTACGTGCTGTGCTATTTGTAATAATAGTAATAATTGCCACTGGAAAGCTTCGTTTATGTTTTTTATATTGAACAACACGACGTATCATCGATGTCCCTCCTAAATTGGTGCTTCACACTATTTAAACACTTTGAAATACATACTTTGAAGGTGTGTTGTGAATAATTAGATCCAGTGTCTCTATTTGAATGCCAACGTAGACATATTTTTCTGCAGCTATAGGCCTGGATAGGGTAGTTTTACGACATAGAATTTTCAGGCCTAATTTCTAAAATGACGACTGTTGACCTTTGCCTTGGGGTGCATATTTCAGACTTTGGTCACTAATTTAACGTCTGTATATATGTGGAAATTAACTCACACTTTCTTTTACACTGCAGTGTTGCAATGTTGCAACATCAGACAGCGTTTTAACCTCTAACAGAAATGTAAATTATGCATTTTTCGTGCTGCTGCTGTTTTTTAATTGACACTGGAGCCATCTATTGTCGTGGTACAAAGATCTAACTATGGACTCGACGTTACAGTGCAGTATTCTGCTGGTGATAGGAGGAATTGGGATTTGCAATTATTTCGCGTTTTCTGGGTTTGTGGAGTCGCATTTAAGCTACAGATCACTTTCAACAAATACGAATTTTTAATTTTTTATTTACATTTTCGAAGCAAATGCTGATTTTTAATTATTTACAGAGAAATATCGATTTTTCATGCAACCATCTGGTAAGTAACAGGAGCAAGATGTGAAAATGGACTTGCTCTTATTTATGTTTTCAGACGTTGTGGGATAGTATTTAAGGTAAAAATCTCATTTTCAATGAATAAGAATTCCTAATTTATTACTTATATTTTAGATCAAATGTCAGTTTTTATTTGTGAATTAAGAAGTATGCAATTTACTCGTTCCAGTATTCCACAGCGAATGATACTTAAGTACCAACGTGAGGACAGGCATAGGCAGTCCTTAAACGAATTTTTGGAAGTTAGTAATGCATGTGAACAGCAGTCGAATCTCGCTCCCACGAATGCAGGGGGTGCTCAACGTGCGTGTGTGTGTGTGTGTGTGTGTATGTGTGTGTGTATGCGGGGACGGGGGGTGCTTAATGCAAAATTTCCACAGTGGCAGTAGGTGTGCACAGGCCCTCTCCTCCTTGACCTTGGGACGAGCAGCGTGAGATGCTTCCTCGAGTGACTGGAGATAAGGAAATACTGATGTTGACATCAGTAAAATATGAAAAGCTAAACTGCGTGATATTTCCCAGAATGACTTCTAGGTTGGGCTCAAGGTTGTCTCTTTTTCTCCCTGCCCTACTACTTCTAGAATGGACCAACTCTGTGTTATAAGATATTTGCACTTAAATTTTACTAACTCAAATGGAAATGAGATTGAAATGAGGAAAGCAGTGGTGTAAGTGGCTATGATACTGAGAATTTTGAAAAGTAAATAATAAAATTATTTAGACAAGATGAAAATACAGCTGGATAAATACAGTGGTCAATAATATAATTATGCTGTATCTATGAATGGCAAATACACAGGTTTGCAATTAGGAAGTAAAGCATTTTACCTAGATACTGAGTTTACATGTTGTTCATTACGCAACAAAATTTGCTACGAAATGATTCCGTCATGAATATGTAGGAACTGCAACAGTTTTACGACAAAGGGCCATGAATGTATGTGTTCTTCAGTGATTACGTGTTTCAGAGATGACAAATAAAAGAAACTGATGAACTAACAGACGTGTTAGGCTCTGATGAAACTGTGCCCAACTAGATGGACTTCCAAGTTTGATTCATTCCTGCTAAACAGAATTTCATACACATTTTGCAATGCCTATCCAGTACAATTTCGTGGAGCAACGAAAGAAGAGATAGAAGTAACTTTTAATTTTTTAATGGATGGAGACATTTGAGTTTGTCCTGCCTCTTGTATTCCACATTAGGATTTTGGAAAATACTGACTTAGTGTCTAAACTACCGCATTCTTCTACTACTGATCTTTCTGAGCGCGGGTTGCTATTCTAGATTTGTTCCTCCAGACACATTCAACAACCCCCGCCCACGAAAGTTGGTTGCAGTATTCCTGGGATACTGTGTGTGTGTGTGTGTGTGTGTGTGTGTGTGTGTACCCACGAGCATAAAGCTCTGGCCCTATACTTCCGTTTCACTCTCTCGCCAGATCAGCTACCTAAAGACGCACATAGAAATAATTTTACCCATGTTTCAGAAAGAGTGCCTAAAAGTAGTGCAAAGAGTCTGTATACAATTTTACTTACGTAACATAACTTACTAACAGCTATGGATTTCTAAAGACATTTGGCCGAGTAATGCATGTATAAGTTCTTTCATTAGCTAAGAACACACACCATTCTGTGGATGCACTAAACACTTACTCGAAAGCATCTGTCTCACAATACTTATATACGATTGGAAAAATAGTAGCTCGTTAATCAGACTGAGTAAGATCAGGCTTGAACTTTCGTGTACATAAGCCAAACGTACGCATCTCACTAATTAAATTATGTAATTGAAATTATTCTCTGTTTATGAGTTTAACACCTCGTGAAAAGTGAATCTGACCTAACAACCCTTCTTTACGTTTTCTAGACTGAACAAGTCATGTAATTTATTGTTGAAACCTGTTGTAAAACCTTTATTTCACAATGTATGAGGGCTAATTTGGACAGTAAGGAATGATTGGTCGCGAAATGGAAACCACAGTGAAAATCCGATCAGACTTTCCACAAATATGTTGGACAGTGTCTTTAGTATGCCAGTAGATAGTGTAAAGTTGCTCTTTCTAGTTCTGAGCGCACAATGAGTGCATAACGATGCCCAGAGAATGGTGACTTCCACAAAATATGATGCGTGCCGGGAGTTTTTGGATTCGTTTCATGCAACTCCACGTGACGTAACTGTCATGCATTATCTTGTTTATGAAAGTTTCCGACCGCACACTTCACTTCAAGGACAGTGAGGACGCTCCAGCAGCGTTTTCCATGGGAAGTGTTTGATCACCCACCATACAGCCCGCAATTTGCTCCCAAAGATTTTCGTCCCTGCTCAGATGAACTGCCGGCTATGAAGACAACATTTTGACACAGACAACGAGCTGCAGACCGGAGTAGAAAATTGTCGGAAAACACAGTAAGCTGCCTTCTTGATGAGTGTATTCTAAAGTTGGTACAATGCTAGAACGGACGTCTAAGTCGGAGCGGCGACTATGTACAGAAGGAGGTGGAAGTTGTAACTAACTGTTCCAAATCAAACATTTTTGATTTTCACTGCGGTTTCCACTTTGTGACCGATTGTTTCTTACTTGCCCAATAACCGTCGTACGTTTAATATACTTGAACTAGGATAATAAGTTTGAGAAATATATAAATGATCCTTAAATAAATAATAAATTTCAAGGGCAAATAAAACAGTTTTTTAAAACTAAGTAATGTCTTCTGTTTGTTAACCTTTGATTTTTGTTTTAGGAAATATCGCCAGGAATTGTGAAAACAGCTATATATAATAACTTAAAAAAGTATTCGCTTGAAGCACTAGAAAATATGCATACGCCTATGATGGAACCTGAAGACATAGCGGATGCAGTTATCTATATGTTATCGCAACCTCCACATGTTCAAGTACGTACTGACAATGGTCATAAAAGATGCAGATAACCTTTTCTGTGTATAAAATATTTATTTAATTAGGCATTTCTTCTTCCTACGAAAATTACAGACTATCATAGGTAATCCAACATCTTGCACAGGTTTCTTACACTAAAAAGATAGGTGTTCGAAGTTTGATAAAAGTTTCATTAAGTTTTATAATGTTAATAAATACACTCCTGGAAATTGAAATAGGAACACCGTGAATTCATTGTCCCAGGGAGGGGAAACTTTATTGACACATTCCTGGGGACAGATACATCACATGATCACACTGACAGAACCACAGGCACATAGACACAGGCAACAGAGCATGCACAATGTCGGCACTAGTACAGTGTATATCCACCTTTCGCAGCAATGCAGGCTGCTATTCTCCCATGGAGACGATCGTAGAGATGCTGGATGTAGTCCTGTGGAACGGCTTGCCATGCCATTTCCACCTGGCGCCTCAGTTGGACCAGCGTTCGTGCTGGACGTGCAGACCGCGTGAGACGACGCTTCATCCAGTCCCAAACATGCTCAATGGGGGACAGATCCGGAGATCTTGCTGGCCAGGGTAGTTGACTTACACCTTCTAGAGCACGTTGGGTGGCACGGGATACATGCGGACGTGCATTGTCCTGTTGGAACAGCAAGTTCCCTTGCCGGTCTAGGAATGGTAGAACGATGGGTTCGATGACGGTTTGGATGTACCGTGCACTATTCAGTGTCCCCTCGACGATCACCAGTGGTGTACGGCCAGTGTAGGAGATCGCTCCCCACACCATGATGCCGGGTGTTGGCCCTGTGTGCCTCGGTCGTATGCAGTCCTGATTGTGGCGCTCACCTGCACGGCGCCAAACACGCATACGACCATCATTGGCACCAAGGCAGAAGCGACTCTCATCGCTGAAGACGACACGTCTCCATTCGTCCCTCCATTCACGCCTGTCGCGACACCACTGGAGGCGGGCTGCACGATGTTGGGGCGTGAGCGGAAGACGGCCTAACGGTGTGCGGGACCGTAGCCCAGCTTCATGGAGACGGTTGCGAATGGTCCTCGCCGATACCCCAGGAGCAACAGTGTCCCTATTTTGCTGGGAAGTGGCGGTGCGGTCCCCTACGGCACTGCGTAGGATCCTACGGTCTTGGCGTGCATCCGTGCGTCGCTGCGGTCCGGTCCCAGGTCGACGGGCACGTGCACCTTCCGCCGACCACTGGCGACAACATCGATGTACTGTGGAGACCACACGCCCCACGTGTTGAGCAATTCGGCGGTACGTCCACCCGGCCTCCCGCATGCCCACTATACGCCCTCGCTCAAAGTCCGTCAACTGCACATACGGTTTACGTCCACGCTGTCGCGGCATGCTACCAGTGTTAAAGACTGCGATGGAGCTCCGTATGCCACGGCAAACTGGCTGACACTGACGGCGGCGGTGCACGAATGCTGGGCAGCTAGCGCCATTCGACGGCCAACACCGCGGTTCCTGGTGTGTCCGCTGTGCCGTGCGTGTGATCATTGCTTGTACAGCCCTCTCGCAGTGTCCGGAGCAAGTATGGTGGGTCTGACACACCGGTGTCAATGTGTTCTTTTTTCCATTTCCAGGAGTGTAAAACATTGGTTGCTACAAACGCACACAGCCCATTACAGATAAATATTAAATTTACATCAAGGGCCAATAATAATAACAATAATAATAATAATAATAATAATAATAATAATAATAATTGAAGATCCACCTCGAGATACGATAACAGGATGTAGAATATTGACAGTGTAATAGCGCTTATGAGGAATTTATGTGACACAGATGAAACTGACGTAAGTGGAAACAAGTTATTGGGTAAGAAACAAAGTAGCAAATTTAGTTCTGCTGATTCAAAAGGAAATCAAGGAGTGTATGAAAAGGATGAGAACAATAGGACAGAATTTTCTTCTGTTTACCAGTCAAAATGAAAAGAAACTTTGGTCGGCAACATTACTACGATCACTTAGGAAACCCTGCGAGTTATTGTTAAATGTAGCAGTATATACCAGCAGTAAAATACCACTATTTGAGCACAAAGAATGCAAATGGACTGCTCTATAAAAGACTTTAACTGAAAAGTGGGTAACCAACTGTGTCAGTCCTCATTTCGACGACCTCACCAATGATTTTGGCATGTGAAATATTCGCGCTGTTTTAATACACAACATTCTATTTCCTTTTACCCAGTCCCTCTTAGTACCGATGTCATTGTATTCATCATCTCCCTCTCACTGCTACGTCCCCTTCCCATGTCTACTTCTTCTCTCACTGGACATTCTCCTGTCTGTCTCTCTCCGACTGTCATTGTCATCATACTCTTCTCTCGCTCTTCCTTACGACTGTCTCCTTTCACCTTCATTGTCTCTCTGTGTCACACTGCCATTGTTATCTTTTTATCAGCCTCTATTGTCTCCTCTCCACTTGTGTCCTTGGGGGTGGTTTCCCTGAGGCTTTGGTCTCTAGACTAGGAAACTTAAAAGCGTGGGTGATGTGGGAGAAAGTGGGCAGTCTTTTCTTGTTAACTTTATTGATTGGGAGGGAGGATGGGAACGTTCCAGACCTCTAAGCCTATGTGTGGTTCCACTCATCTCTCTTTCTGCTTTCCATTGTCTCCTCTCTCTTTAGTTCCCACTATTATAACATTCATCCATCTCTTCCTCTTTCGCTGCCACATCCCCCAACTCCTCTCCCTCTCTCTATCTCTTTTCTAATGTCAGTGTCTCTCTGCTACTGTCTTGCAGCACAAGAAAGGATGAATATGTTCTCATGCCGAAAACTTTTGGTGGCGAAGGCGGAAAATGGACTGAGGCAGCTGGTTCCCCACTTCTCTCTGAACCTTTTACAGAGTAAGCGTATTTGTCTTTTCTGTGCTCCAACAGAAGAATTGTTCAACTAATTCCCTTCTTTGCCCTGTTACAGCAGGGTGTGCTGCTTGTATAAGATGAAGTCTGTATCTCAGTAAAGTCTTGACATTTTACTTATATACTTCGACGTATTTACATACTACCACACATATAAACGAAAAATAAATACATATATTGTAACGTTAAAACAGAATCGTTTTCCGTCCAATATACGTTCACTTTACAGTCCTTTACACAGAAGAGCTCAATATCTTTAGGCTACGCCTACAGTATACCAAATCATGCGGTGTTTGAAAGTACAAAAAAATTCGTACAATTTTTTGTAAGGTGCTTACGGAGTTAAGAAGCACCAACGAATACTTTCCAGCTCAAGATAGTGACGTCAGAACCCTTGCCATGCGGTCTCTACGTCAGTTAAAACTACATTTACGCCTCAGTTCAGATGTTTTACTTATGTACGGTGAATTTAAACCTCTGGATCCCTGTAAGACATGTTAAAATCGAAGAAAGGTTTAGAAATTCCCAGAGAACATCATGTTAAGGACATATGGTAAAATTTTCAGCGATTTACCATTACAGAAGCGGCCAGCAGCACAACTAGTAGCATACTTTTGGTGCCCAAAAACACAGTGTTTAGGGGTTTTCTCAAGTACAGCCATTGAACAAAGACTAAAGTAATAAATTCCACACTAGACTACACCTGATTCTAAAGAACCATACAATTTACTCAATAATGTGAACATTTTAATTATTATCAACAAAATAGCCTGTGCCATAGCTAAATTTAACCATAGATTTTAAAGCAAATAACCATAAAAGGAAATCTTAAGGTAAACAAATTTTCAACATCAATCCACATTAAAGAGATAATACAGACATCAACAGAAACTTTTCTGGGTATGGTGCCATTCTAAAAAAAGCGGATAACAGCAACACAGCAGTTATTGTGTATCGAAGTGACTACAATTCCAACCCAATCGAATTTTTTGTATCTAACATTATCACTGAACTAAAAAGAGACCACACCCCTAAATTATAACGGTCAGCTGAAAAAATTCTTAAATTTTAAATTTTTTACTAACCATTAATGAAGCCCAGTACCGTGTTGTAATGAATAAACAGTCCACGAGGCTAAGGTCTCAACCTAGGATTCACAAAAGTGGTTATCCTGTATGTCCAATTGTAAATGTTATAAACAAGCTACGACACAAAATACCACAAATCTTAATAATACACTGAATAAATATTAAACTATCGAAAACATCTTTTCAATTAAAAATATTTTTGTGTTAATCAGCAACATTAAGTATCTAATAACGCTAGACACTGCAGTATTTGCCTCCATTGACATAGTAAACGTCTACAGAAATATATTCTTCAAATACAACCTGTCAGTAATACAAAATATTTTTATCAGGTACAGAAAAGCTAATCAATGGAGAAATTTCTGAACTCAGGATATCGCTTGAATTAATGTTGTAACATATATTTTTATTCAATGGTAAGTATTATACACGAGATACTAGTCTGGCAATGTATAGTAACCTGGTGTGTTTGCTTGCAGGCTTATTTGTACATAACCTACAACAAAAACTATTAACTCATCCACAATATCCCACTAAAATTATGTGGTATAAAAGATACGTGAGGTACACAATGGCACATTTGACTGGTCCAAAAGAAGAAGTAAATAATTTAGTTGATGACGTGAATGAAATGTACTTAAATATCAGTATCATAGTTGAAGATCAGGGACATGAAGGAATTAATTCGATTCATACGACTATTTTCAGTCTTTGTAGTCACAAGAACAAGCATACCTCCCAAACATATAGAAAATCCACCACTGCTGATGTTACAATTACCAATAACGCATACCATCCTGACCAACACAAAATCTATTCGGGTCATCTTGTAAGTGCACGCCATGCAACACCATCAGTGAAGCAGATGAATGTAAATCAATGAACATACTTAAATCTATAGCCAAAAATATATAACAGTTCCCTCATAAACAACCTAGTTGAAAAATCGAAAGTTAACTTAGGCAACTACCACCACCATCAGAAGCCAAGAAATAAACGCCAAAATTTGCCCGCCTTACATTTCTTGACAAAGTGTCATACAAACTTACAAATCTTTTCAGACCACATATTATAACAAATACCGTTCCACACAGTCATTAAACTACAGAATAAGAGTTGTTCACATTAATACAATGCAGAGTGGCATCGAAAGCGTGACATGCTCCTGTTCTTGCTTCTGTACAGGACAAACGGGAAAATTTTTTCAACGTGCTACAAAGAATATAAAGAGGCCTTTGGAAGCAAAAAACTAAAGTAAGCCTCGATTTGCATCGCATATTGCTCATCATGAACACTCTATTGGTAATATCAATAACAATTTGTGCCCCACATATTATAAACAAAGGGTTATAGGAGAGATTTACATTCACAAGCTAAAATCATCTCAAAGAATCCTTAACGAACAATGTGAATTAAGGTAGAACTTTTTCTTTCAGTATTTTGAAGACATCCCAGACCAAAACAGAAAAGGACTAGAATGAGAAAAGGCTTAAAATTTGGAATGAGAATATAATGAAAGCTGTGAAAGAAAAACAGGATATTTGGAATGAGGATATAATGAAAGCTGTGAAAGAAAAACAGGATGCATATATAAAATACTTAAGCAACCCCACTATTGAGAAGAAACAATACTATACGGAGAAACGAAATAATGCTAAACGTGTAGTAAAGAAAGTACATCAGGAACAGTGGGATAGCTTTATTTCTAATATCGAACATGATATCCATGGAAGACCACAAATGCCAAATAAGGTTTTAAAAGCATGAAACACACCAGAAAGAGATAAAATACAAATAAATTGTGTTGAAGAAGAAGAGTGGATAAATCTGTACAGCGAATTGTGGTATGATCATAAAGCACAAGAAACAGAAATTGAACAACTAGAATAGAAAGGATTAGATGAAATCAGTCTGACGAATTAACATCTGCACTAACATCAGTTAAGAACAGAAAAGCAACCGGAAAGGACGGCATTAAAGCTGAATTATTACAATATGGAGGAATGATGCTACCAACGACTGCTACATCTCTTCAACCAATGTTGGAAGAAGAAGAGTATTCCCAACGACTGGACAACAGCTACAGTGATATCAATTTTTAAAAAAGGAGATAAAAGCCTATGCGATAATTACAGAGGAATAAGTTTACAGGACTCAGCATACAAGATGTATGCTAAGATTTTAAATACAAGATGTAAAAACATAGCAGAATCAGTACTGACTGCATGAGGAACAAATGGGTTTTAGAAAAGGACACTCCTCAATAGATGCGGCTTTTATTCTACAACAAATAACAGAAAAACGAAGAGAGTGTAATAAGTCAAAATACATTGCTTTTATTGACTTCAAAAATTTTTTTGTCAGTATCAATCGACAGAAACTTTGGGAAATAATGATGAATCGCAGATATCCAAAGCATCTTGTAAATGTGATAAAAAGTTTATATGAAGACACAAATATCAGCCTAGATCTCAATGGTGAAACAACTAAGGAGATACCAACTAACAAAGGGGTACAACAAAGTTCTGCATCTTTCAAACTTTGTCCAACACCAACATTAATGAAATAATACATATATGGAAATCAATATTTCATAAAGGCTTCTACCTAGACAGAAACATTCTTTTAAATAATTTACTATGTGCTGATGAGGCAGTGATCCTAGAAGATAAGGAAGATGACCGTCAGAAAGGAATCTACTCGCTAAAACAAATAAGTGAAAAATTTACCATGGAACTTAAAAAAAAAAAACTAAGACAATGGCCTTCATGGGGAAAGAACCAATCGGGACCAAAATACTGATAGATCAGAAGATTTTACCACAAGTGAACCATTTCAGTTGCCTTGGATGTAAAATGACACATGGCTACAGCAGAGATATTGAAATGAAGCTAAATAAATTCAATTGGGTATGTGGAACAGTTAAGAGGTACCTAAAAAACAAAACCAGGAAAGACACTCAAATTAAATTTTACAAAACTGTTGCAGTTTCCACACTGCTCTATAGAAGTGAGACCTGGATGATTACCAAGAAGCAAGAAAGCCGGTTTGAGGCACAAGAAATGAAATTCCTTAGAGGTGTTAAAGTTTGAACAAGAGAAGGCAGGCTAAGAAATTAAGTTATTAGAGAAGAACTGCAAATCTTTAGACTCAATGACAAAATTCGAGGTTACAGAAGAAAATTTAACGAACATCAACAAAGAATGGAGAGTGAGAGACTTCCCTAAAAGACAAGAAATTATAAGTGCCATGGGAGAAGAGAGCAAGGAATACCTCAACAGAGATGGGTGCCATAACAGGCAATTCCTGCCTAATACAGAAAGAGAAATGAAGGTGATAAGAAATATTCATCCTCTTGCATAAATTATATTCTCATAGTCACGTAACAAATATGGCGTACTGTAACCCATTTGCCCTTTAATTACATACTTAATATTTCACTTTGTTTGTTTGTCTCTTGTGTGACTTTTTAATCCATGTTAGATGTACATTGCCAATATAAGAACATACCTGCAGCTAGGAAAACTGACTTAAATATGTTATCTGTGCTTGTATTCTCTCATGAAGAGCCCTTTGCGCCGAAGATCATGAGTAGGAAAGACAGACATCTACCGATTTCATATTCTTTGTAATTACATCCAGTGTTTCCCTTCTGTGAATAAGTATCAAACCAGCCGTAGTTAACTATTGTGTATAATCGATAATGAGTATTGTGGGAACGTGTTTACTCTGGATATCACCATGCAGTGCCCTGTAAGTACCCATAAAATAACAACCTTTCCGTTTTGTTACTAATTACAAAATTTTCGTTATCTCTGCCAGCACTATCACCACGTCGTCTATATACATTTGGTGTACGACATAATGTTGATGTAATATGTACATTACGTTATGAACCTGCAGTGGCTCGAAAACTAGTTGATAGTACAATAAGTCGTATCAAAACTCCAAAAAAGCAACTGACTGCATATTTATATCCAAAAAAATCGAAAACTCATTGATTAAAGGAGAACATGTGCCCGCCTCTGATGTTTTTGCTGTCGACTTGTCCATCCGATCAAAGCGTAAACTGACTATGTATCCCACTTGATACAGTCTTTCTTTTGCCCGATGTACTTGTAGCCACACTCACTCTGCTTAGTTGACAGTTAGTCGGGATATAATACATGGTGACAACTGTTGAACTATATGAAATACCGTTCCATATAGACATTAAACTACAGAATAAAATTTTTTCACATTAATCCAGTGAAGAATGGCATTGAAAGCCTGGCAGATGCAAATTAACATGCTCCTCTTCTTGCTTCTGTACGGGACGCAAAAACTTAAACAAGACCAGATTTGCATCGTATATTGCTCATCATGAATACTCTTTTGGTAATATCAATAACAATTTGTGGCCCACATATTATAAACAAAGGGTTACAGGAGGGATTTACATTCACAAGCTAAAATCACCTCAATGAAACCTTAACCGACAGTGTGAATCAATGTAGAACTTTTTCTTTCATGATTTTGAAGACATCCCAGACCCAAACAGGAGAAAGCCTGTAGTAAGAAAAGGCCTAACAATTTGGAATGAGGGTATAATTAAAGCTGTCAAAGAAAAACAGGGTGCATATATAAAATACTTTAGCAACCCAGCTATTGAGAAGAAACAATACTATACGGAGAATGCTGATGCATAGCAGGGATAATCCTGTAAATGCGAATACGGCATTAGTAATGTGTTGCTTAACACAGTCACATCAATAAAATATCTTGGCGTAACAGTGCAGTTGGAGCTGAAATGGATTCAGTAGCTCAGACAGGTAGTAAGAAAGACGAATAATCGACTTCATTTCATTTGGAGAATTCTGAGAAAAGTTGTTCATCTGTAAAGCAGACGGCGTACAGAATGCTAGTGTGATCCATTCTTGACTACTGCTCAAGTGTTTGGGATGCCCAACAGGCCGGATTAAATTAAGACATGGTACCAGTTCGGAGCGTGCTGCTAGATTTGGGACCCTTAGGTTCGATCAGCACGCAGCTATTACGGAACTGAAATGGGAATACCTGGAGGGACGACGACCCTGTTTTCGTCTACTGCAGATCAAGTCTACTGTCACCAACGTACATTTTGCTTAAGGGCCACGAAGATAAAATGAGAGAAATTCGGGGCCGTAACGAGGCTTATAGGCAGTAGTTGTCCCCTCACCCTTTATGCGAGTGGAAGGAGAGAGGGAATAAGTAGGATAGGAAATGTATATTACGGTAGTTTTCTGAGAACATACATACATGCAGAATGTGGTAGAACGACGGTGAACCACGAATGGGCCGCAACGTGGTGAACCTCACGCCTCGTCACAGAATGGTGAAGCCCGAGGCTTGCCCACTTCGTGAAGCAGGCTAGGCGCGATTTGTGGCAGATGCGACGACAGAGCACAATGCTGGTGCACGCACAAGTGTTTGCATCCCTCAACAAGAGCCTCAACAGCAGGCAACTCCCAGGCGTTCCCTCATTAACCGAAGCAATCACGATTGCAGCGGGCACTGGATCGTCGTGACTGGACCTTGGATCAATGGAGAAGTGTAGCCTAGTCGGATGAATCAAAATTTTTTGCGTCACCAGGTTATTGGTCGTGACGACCTCTTCGCTATGGATAGAGGCCGGTTGGGGTAGTATTGTTCTGTGAGGGACATTTATCTCGGCTTCCATGGGACTGTGGAAGTTATTGAAGGCACCTTCACAGCTGTGAACTGCGTGAACGTTTTTGTGGATCACCTACATCCCTCCTCGACGGCGGTGACATCTGGCAGGGCAGTAGGATAGCTGTCCGTGTCACAAATCCAGAACCGTGCTAAAGTTGTCTGAGGGGTGTTACAGTGCATTCACATGACTCTCCTGTCTTGATCATCAGTTTCAACTGATCTGAAACATATAGGTCATTGGGCCCAGATTCGTTCCCAGAAACAGTAGGTTTGTAATTTGTGGCAATTGCCTGACCTGTGCGTTGCTATCTAGCGCCACATACCTGCAGAAACCTACCAAGAACTTCAAAATTCCATGGAACGCTGAATGGCTTCTGCATTGCGCTTCAAAGGTGGACCAATACGCAGCTAAGCAGCTGGTCCTAATATTACGTCTCATCAGTGTAGGTGTTTCTATGAACGCTGTTGGGGATTTACGGGAATTCCATAAATGATTGAGCCGTTCTCAGTCCACGCTCGATTATCCCCGTTCTCCTTTCATCTCACCTGCCAAGACTTAGAAGAGCGTGAAGAGAACAGATGGAGATACAGTTCTGTCTCACTCTCAATAAAGGAAAGTGCTGTGACATTGAAATGCATTACTTTCCCCAGCTTTATTGCAATTGTTATATTTGTTAAAAATAAAGTTATTGTGATTTGGATTCTGGACATTGAGTTGACTCTGAGCAAGGCAGGGTTGAAGTTACGTCCGAGCCGTACTTCTTTCACATCAAAGACATCGCACATATTCTCAGCAGCTGCCGGGCGGGTGGCCAGAATGTGGGAGCGAATGGGCATCAGTGAGCAGCGGGGACACGCAGTGTTGCTCTCTAGATGATTAACCGCGAGTGTGAGCCATATACTGCCCCAGAAAATCAGCACGGACACTTAGTCAGACAGCAACAATTTTAATTAAAATGAGAAATTGTAGCTTGAGTATGGGGCTGACTGAAATAAGAAAACAGGATTTTAACACTAACTAATACTGTAAAATAATATCAAAGGTACGCAGCCTAGGAGGATGGCTGTCTAAAATATCTTTTCATATACACGCTGGTGGACTCTTGTTGCTAAATAAACAATCTTGAAGGAAAGTGATAGTAACAACGTTAAATGATATTCCCGAATGTGGACCGCCAGGTGGTGGTTACTATTGTTCTTTCAGTTAAAATGCTTGCTACGTCAAGTCAGTTCTGTTGAATGAACAGTAAATAACTTCCTCACAGCTGTACTATGGAAAAGCAAAGTCTTGTAGAACGAATATCTTTCACACGTTCATGTTACAACAGTCTTTATTCTTTTGAGAGTTGTTCTTCCTGTGAAGTCTTCTCACTTCGAGTAGAGAGGAGGTAAGGCTAACTTTGCAAGCGTCCATGGCTGGAATAATGAAAGCAAACACCTTTGCTGCTGGTACTATTTCATAGTCTGTTCCCTACTCGACTGTCAATACAGCTTTGATAGCCCTCAGACAAGTTTTTTAACGACCGCAACCTATTTCACCTACCTGAAGCTTCAGTAAGATCTGTTGCTTACTCCGCGGCATTGTCGTTTGCAGAAATGCTAGAATGTCTCATAACAATGCAAACATTGGACACAGAGAGATTGGTTACTGGCCGGCCAGAGTGGCCGAGCGGTTCTAGCCGCTACAGTCTGGAACCGCACGACCGCTACGGTCGCAGGTTCGAATCCTGCCTCGGGCATGGATGTGTGTGATGTCCTTAGGTTAGTTAGGTTTAAGTAGTTCTAAGTTCTAGGGGACTGATGACCTCAGAAGTTAAGTCCTATAATGCTCAGAGCCATTTTTAGATTGGTTACTACTACGTCAGTTACGGTGACACAGTTCTGGTAATATGATCTCTATTCTGAAAGCCGTTTCTTCACAGACCTGCACTGTTCACATGCTATTGGAGAACATAAACAGGAATCAGTTTCACGACCAAACCACTCAACTCTACCGATCGCTATTTCGCGAGCATTTTTAGTTTCTTCCTTTTTTTATAATCATTTGTACTTCCTGAGAAAGTATGTGAAGCACTCAGAACACATGACCGGATATCACTATAACTTCGCAATCGGTGGGTATGTAAATGATCCGACTTCCAAATTTGTGACTGGTAGAACGGGGACCGCGGTGCGTCAGTGTCGTTCATGTCGAGCGCTGTTACCAGTCCTCATAGGATTTACGAGGGGCGTGAAGAACGCCAAGTGTTCAGTGATCACTGTGAAAGCCACATAGATACCACGTACTCGAATGACACAGCGGTATCAGCGCATGACAAAAATACGAAATGCCTCCATTAGGCCGCTAGAGCGAATAGTGCAGCGTCCAGATTTGCGATGTTGCCTTTCACTGGACGGCGTGGGAAATGAGGCCACGCATTCTTGTTATCAAGGTTCCGGGCCTCTACAACAGACCACGGAAAGGGAGAATCGCCGAATCGTGCACACATCCGCACCTGTCATCCGAGAGAGGGTACTGAACATTCCGTCTAATCTCGCACCGTGGTCAGAGACCAGCAGCAGGCAGACTAGGGAATTACCGTCCCCTGCGTAGAGTAAAGTTACCAACACCACACAGGTGGATGCGTTTGGAGTGGTGCCGTGACTAGAAAGCAGTTCTGGACGCCCCCTGATGATAATCGCCGGTGAATATGGCGGCGAACTGGGAAGAGGTCCCTTTCCTCCAGTGTTTCGAAGAGGCATGTATAGTGGTTTTACTGCTAAGTCTTCGTGTGAGGATCCATCAGCTGTGAGTTCAGTCAAGGCTGGGAGTTGGAGAAACTCTAACAGCAGAGCGGTACATAGCAGACATCGTGGGTCCTCAAGTGTTATCACTTATGCAACAAAATCTTGTTGTCATTTTTTTAACGGGACACTGTACTTCCACACATGGTAGTGATTCTGTGAACTAAAAAGTGGCTCTGAGCACTATGGGAATTAAAATCTGAGGTCATCAGTCCCCTTGAACTTAGAACTACATAAACCTAACTAACCTAAGGACATCACACACATCCATGCCCGAGGCAGGATTCGCACCTGCGACCGTAGCGGTCGCGCGGTTCCAGAATGAAGCGCCTAGAACCGCTCGGCCACTAGGGCCGGCGATTCTGTGAACTGTCTGGGGTATGTTGAGTTACTCCTGTGGCCAGAAAATCCACTAGATCTCTCCTGGAAAAAGAATGCGCATGCGCAGCTCGGTCGTAAACTCCGTTCAGTAAGAGTTTCCAGGGTATCAAGGAGCCGCTACTGAGGGCCAGCATGCCTCAGGAGAGGACACAACGTCCTTATGGCACACTTCCTAACCTAATCTGCGCATGCATCCATGTCTAGGAAAGTGAGGCTGTTATTGAGGCCGTAGGAAGCGTTACTCGGTATAAACTTCACCATGTCTTCTGGGGGCGTCAAATTATTTTCTTGTCCAATGTGTTATAACTGCCGCTGGAAGGCAAAACTGATGTTTCAGCCAAGGTTTCTGCGACCTTCCCCTGCGAACGCATCGGGTTTAGTCATCTAATGACAATCAACGACTATGAGTGCTCGGAAGCCTGAAAACTTGTTTGTCAGTTGACATAACAGATAGCACCTTAAAGCAGTTGTTCGCGAAACTGGAAGTGCTTTTGGGAATTTGTGTTCGTACGATAATACATATTTGCTACTAATGCAGCATTTTAAAGCTCTGTTTCTTGTTTTCTTACTGCCTGTGACAGACATATTTGATAATTACAGTATATACTATATTTATGTATTTACTAACTTGCTTGATATGTGTACACTCCACAGACTTACACAGAATTAAAATTTATAAATGACAGTAATCTTTCTAATACTGTCTGCAGATTTTTCGTGCTGTGTACAGTTGTAGTAATCAACGCCAGAAACAGATTTTATTACTCTCATATATTAAAAAAATTATTACATAATATACTGCTACAACGATATTAACGTCTCGACATCGGGCGTGACATGACATGACCTGCCATGTTATAACTGATTCAGGCCAAGGCCTAATTAGGAGTAATCTCATTCTAAGAGTTTAACTTTCCCAAACACAAAATATACAAAACCCGTAACTGACAGACAACAAGGTAGAGTGACGAAATACTGAATCATAGGCTAAAGACGAAGCAACATTATCTACTGATGATGGACTCACCGTATCCGAAACGCAATGCGACTTAATAAAATACCTGTCACCAATTTAGATGTATATCTTTGCAACTGGACTCAATGAGTCTAATATACACACTGCTACTATAGTTGGTGAATATCATACTGTAAAATGACTTTAACAAAATGTGTTATGTCTTTGCTTTGGTGCATTTAGATTTCTCAATTGTTTACGTGTGTGTCTTCTCTTCTGTGTGCTTGTATAACAGAGAATAATTTTCCTTTTTCTGTTGCAGGTCTACGATATTATCATTCGTCCAACAGGAGATTTATATTGCTGACGAAATATTAAAGTGCTTCATAAAATTCGCCAAAGACGCTGCGTATCCTATTACAGCAGCAGTACTCGAGTATACGACGCAAAATGCAATAGAAACTCTGAATGCATAATATAAGTGTAAACAACCAAGGAAACAGTTTCTCTGTACAGTATTTGGTAACGAAATTCTTCAGAATATAGCTTGTTGTTAAACCTTCAGCTTTCATGAATAGCGATGTTCAAATTGGAAACAGCTCAGAGAGCCTCCGACCGGGAGATTGCATCTGTGGCATCATCAGTAATACAGTAAAAAAATACACAGTGGAAAATAAACGTGACACACGCTACAACAGAGACAAACTGAATCAATCTATGCATGTGAAGCAGCCCTGTCAATTTTCTGAAGATCATGGGTTAATAACTCGTATATTAACAAACTTCATTAACATCAGTCTTTTGGTATGTGTCTATGATCGTAAGGTACTTCTGTTACAGTGGAAGATTAAACATTAAAATATGTATGAAACGTCAGTGCCATCAAATGTGAGTGACTGATTACTTACGAAACAAGTCACATAAATGGATGTGATTCCCAATTTCAGAGGTATTCAAGACTAGAGAAATCATGACAAGAAATATATGAAGAGTGGAAAATGTCAACGTTCTAAACATATTTTGCTTTCAAAATGCGTTTTCAGAGCTCTTGTGATTTTAGTACTTCGTTTCATGGAATTGGACTTGTTCCAATGTCAAATCACGGAATAAATCTTTGCAACATCATTACCAGAAGCTACATGGTCTTTGTGAGAAGCAGTGCATACCTCAGCAGTTCCATCAGCTGAAATTATGAACTCGTCCAGCGAATCAGATGCATACAACTGACTACTGTGAACTTAAAGACGCTGCTGAAACATTGTCAGTGCAGGCGGTAAGATCTCCAAATGCCCTCTCTTCAAGGTGTAAGATCCTCACACATATCAAACAGCTATTAAAAATTTTTACTCTGACACAGCAGAATGGGAAACTGTCACTGTTTTCAAAAGAGGAAAGACCACGGCAGGTCCAAGCAGAAGTCGATACCGAGGGACTTTTTCATGAATTAAATTTTGACACTCCCTTGCAAAGAAAGAAGGAAACATTTCATGTGATGGTTCATGTTCAAACAAGAAGAGTGTGGCCGAAAATATTGTTCTTCAGGTTGCCGGAGCTATCGAAAAATACCTCCGTTTTTCATTGTTCCACTCCACAAACATTTCACTGCCCTTCCTATATCAAAATCGGCAGCGAGTTGCCTCAATGCAGCTCTTCTTTGCCAGGACCTAGTTACAAATATCGTAACATACTTACAGAAGTATCACAAGCTCATAAACTTAATATCCCAACTACTACGAGCAATACAGTTAGAGTTACTGATCTGTTATTACCCTGAGAAATACAGAAATATTCTCAAAATTGTTTCTGTATGTTTCTTGCACAGGACTGTTGCTATCAATCCAGTTCAGAGTTGGATGCTTATCAATGCTGTTCGCCTAATTATTCGTAATGCTTAAACAACGACTTTTATGCGCTGCAGAAGGAATATAATAACCAAACTTACACATAAATACAACAATTAAAAACTCATTTTGCATGAAATTATCGTAACTGCGCATATCAAGTTAGTCTAGTCTGACCTCAAGGTGTCTTAGATGCAGTCCTCTCATAAAGTGTAACTCCTTTTTGACTGGAAACAGGAAATCTGTTGTGTGAAGTTAAATGAGCTTGGGGCTACATTAGACTACAGTGACACACGTTTTGTAAATTGCGGAGATGTGCAGTGTTCTCAGGCACTGACTGTCGACGTTGTCAGCGACACTTGAGTTGACTTATAGAACATGTCAAAGTGGTAAACCTACCTTGTCACTCATACCGTTTTGGCATTAAACAATGTTTTACTTATGAGAAACAAGGAAACACACGCTGCCACAATCATAGGCTACAGATAATTGTCTTTGAATCTCTTTTCAAATGACTTCATTTCAGCCTGAAATCATCAACGTCAATATTCGGGCAGTGCTGGCTCTTGAACGAAGTACCTCACTCGTAGCGTCACCGATGGCACCATCGGATATCCTCCCCCCTCTCCCTCCACCCACCCATGTGACAAAGTCTAGCTGCCTTTTGTATAAAATGGCTGGATATTCTAGAATTGTAAGGTTTTCGTATGTTTTGTGCTATTGAAAATAATTCACCTTTGTTATTCTGTGATGACGCTGAATAAGCGCACTGCACGAGCAGTGAATAATATCCTTGACTGTGTTTATCTGTGGTTCGCTTGCTCGCCTGTCAGTTGAGCAGCGCTAGGGCGTTCTTACTTGAAGTATAATAGTGAGCAGTTGAGTTTTGTAGAGAAGGTTATTTGGTAATTGTGAATCTGAAAGCAATTATCTGAAATATTTTTTATGAAGATAAAAGTTGTTTGTAAACATGTCATTGACCCTGCTCATAAAGAAGATCTTTGGTGGAATATTTCAAGACTGTCAGTGCACTGTAAGAAGGAAATGTTTGTTTGGCAGAACTGTTAACTGAGGATATTTTTGTCACTTAAACGACGAATAAGATTCATGAGTACCGTTAATTTGAACTTTTTGTTTTTATTGTACCTCAAATAACACTATTAACTGTATGTCTGTAATTTTTGTAATTGGAGGATTTCGTAATTTTTAGTCATCTTATGTTATATAGTCCCTTTTTGTCAATAATCAATGGTTAATTTTTGAAGAACGATTTTCTTTAAAGTATAAGTCATGTCCATTATTCTTAGTGAAGTTTTGAATGTTGTGTCCAGTGTGCATTGCACCTTACTCCACATGAAGATACAGATTGTTTTTGACGAGCAAAAATCAATTCTGTAATTATTGGCTTATTTTTTCTTTAGCTGTTGCTTCTGCTGATTTCAGTTTGCTTTCCAGAACGCCATTACATCAGACATACAAAAGCATGGTGAGCAAGAGGTAGGTTAATTTTTTTCAGGACAGATCTCACTTCGCACAGTTCATAGTCAGATTTCTCAAGTGTTGAGCCAAGCAAGGAGATTAATTTTCAGAATTTTTTTTCTGAGTAGAACAACATTTTATTTTTTTGGGTATTTCAAATCAGAAATTGCACCTGATGTCATGCAACTATCATAATGTAGTTCAGTATTGAGTTTCAGTTAAATATTACGCTCTGAAAGCACAGTATGTTACGTTTGGCATTTAATTTGATTAGTTTTAATTATTTCAGATTCAGTATTCCAGAGATTCTAAAGTTTTGTTACATAACACTTTTCTCATGCGCATCGCAGGGCCAATCAACAGTCAGTATTCCTCAGTAGTTGAATACAATATGTGCTTGCACATCCCACAAGGGGAGAGAGTTTATTTACAGATAAATTTTTATAAAAAAGCTGAAATTAGGAAGAAAATCAGGAAAATGGATGAACTGCCTCACCCCGCTGACGTCATGGTGGAAGCAGAGAAGTCATCCAAGCATGAAGTGGCAGGAAATTCAAAAATCTGGCATGTCACATTGTCATAGTGACAGAAATAGGCCACTTTAACTAAATACAGAATTCACGATGCCACTTTGTTTTCCCCTCGTGTCACTGCGGAATAAGGGCTTTCGTCCTAAGTAGATAATCCTCTAGAAGACTGATGTAATCGAGACCTGCGAGAAAGACAGGACGCTGCACATACGCCACGAAGGTAGGCCGAGCTCGCTTTCCAACTCGCTCAGCTCAGGAACGAACTACGTTTCTACACCTGTTAACTCGTAACTGGGTGTGCATCTACAAACGAGAATTGCACCTTCTACTGGAATCCACTATCACGTAGTTTTATTGTTTAGTAGTCTTATAACGATAAGTCCATAGACCTATTAATAATTTGCTACCGCTGTACTGGGGTACAATGAAATAAAAATCATGCCAAATGACTACCAGTTGCATAAGGTACCACATCTTGTATGAAATGAGGACTGTTACGCAGAAAAGACTAACTGCTATAAAAAAGCCGTTATACCATTTATGTCAAGAATTGATCGTAAATTTTATTTCAGGGCTAGTAATCAGTCAGACTTCATAACAGCAGATTCCAGTAGAAGATGCAATTCTCCCTAGTACATACACCCCTAGTTATGAATTAACGGATTTGGAAACGCATTTTGTCTGCTGAGTTGAACGATCGATAGAGTTCAGACCTACAATCGTGACGTACGCGCCGCGGCCTGTCTTTTCTATCTGCAATCTCTATGGCGTCAGAATCCACGATGCTAGGACAGAGGGAGCTAACGCGGCTGGCCAATTGTTCTAAGGGTGGAATTCCACATCACCCGCGAAAATTCAGCCACAGCCCGCTAGTAAGCTCTGCTAGCCTCGACACTTCTTACAGGAGCTTGTCAGGTTGTGAAGTTCAACCTGTTGCGGCGAGGCGCTGACAGCCGATTGTTTCGAACTGCTACTGAGTGGAGAGCCTCATGTTAAACAAGCAGCATCTTCTGATTCAGCGGACTTGAAAATCTTTTGTTTTTCTTATGCTTATGGAGCATAGGAAGCTATATGCTTAAGCACAGCTGGGGATAAATATTCATGCCTAAGTACAATTATCAGTGTTGAATTGTTTTCCCCACTGTTATAACAAAAATGTGCCCCGACAATAAAAGAACACCCGACACCGTCATTGGTCTTAGAGCCATCTGTATAAATGAAGGTCATATTAATGAACTTCGAACGAAGTTCGACAAAACAGGAAGGGTATACCGAACCGGTGGTAACCTCCTTTGAGCGAGCTGAGGTCAAGGTGAATGCGAACCTGAGCCTGGAGCCAAGGTGGCGTGCGGCTCTCGCCCACTCGAAAGGTTGCAGGGAGTGAAAAATGAAGGTGCTGAAGGAGGCGACGAAAGCGAACTCCAGGGGGTAGCAGGGCAGATACATACAACCCGTATTGACGATCGAGAGAGTCGTCAAAAAAGGAACGATAAGATGGGTGGTCGGGCATTGACAGTAGCCGACAGGCATACCGACAATGCAGTATATCACGCTGGTAGGTTAGTCGCTATTCAGCGGCTTCAGTATGAAGACCCCCGACGGGACTAGTATAGAACGCTCTGATCGCAAGACGTAAACCCCGATGTCGTATGGAGTTGAGGCGGCGTAAGATAATCCATCTTTGAGCGGACGATCGACCGATACAGACGAAGTAGGACAGTGCGATCTGCTCCCCACGACATACCGCAGAGAACACGGAGGATATTTAGAGAATGGGTACAACGGACAGCCAAATATGACAGGTGGAGACCAGGTAAGTTTCCTGTCAAATGTAAGACCTAAAAATTTTGTTGTCTGCACGAATGGGAGAGCAACGGGACCGAGTCGTAAGGACGGTGGGAGAAACTCGTTGTAGCGCCAGGAGTTAATAGAGACCGTCTTCTCGGCATAAAAACGGAAGCCATCGGCGACACTCCAGGAGTAAAGACGGTCAAGACAACGCTGAAGACAGCACTCCAGGAAACATGTACGCTGCGCGCTGCAATAGATGGTAAAATCGTCCACGAAAAGGGAGCCTGATACATCAGCTGAGAGGCAATCCATTATTGGAGTGATCGCTATGGCGAAGAGAGCGACGCTCAAACCTGAGCCCTGTGGCACCCCGTTCTCCTCGCGAAAGGCGTTGGACAGGACAGAACCCACACGTATCCTGAACTGTCGATCCATTAAAAAGGCACGAATAAAAAGAGGGAGGCGAGCACGAAGGCCCCAAGTATGCATGGTGCGGAGAATGCCCACCCTCCAACAGGTGTCGTAAGCCTTCTCCAAATCAAAGAAGGCAGCCACAGTCGGGCGCTTCCGTTAGAAGTTATTCATAATAAAAGTCAGCAAGGTAACCAGATGGTCAACAGCAGAGCGGCGCCTACGAAATCCACATTGTACATTGGGAAGTAGCCATCGAGATTCGAGCAGCCAAACCAAACGAGAGTTACCTATTCGCTCCATCACTTTACAGACAGTTGCTAAGGGAGATTGGTCGATAGCTGGAAGGCAAGTGCTTGTCCTTCCCCAGCTTAGGAATCTGGACAACAATAGGCTCGCGCCGGCTTGTGGGAACATGACCCTCAATCCAGATGCGATTATAAGTACGAATAAGAAAACCCTTACCCGCAGGAGAAAGGCTCTTCAGCATCTGAATATAAATAGAATCAGGCCCTGGAGCGGAGGACCGTGATCGGGCAAGTGCATTTTCGAGTTCCTGCATGGTGAATGGGACATTATAACTTTTACGATTCGAGGAGCGGAAGTTAGGTGGCCTTGAATCCTCTGCCTGTTTGCGGGGGAGGAAGGCAGGGTGGTAATGAGCGGATCTGGAAACCTCTGCGAAAAAGCGGCCGAAGGCATTGGAGACATCCTCAGGGGCCACAAGGACGTGATTCGCGACCGTCAAGCCAGAAACTGGTGAGTGGACCTTAGTGCCAGATAGCCAGAGTAGGCTACCCCAGACAACAGAAGGAGTAAAACTGTTGAAGGTGCTTGTGAAAGCAGCCCAGCTTAAGTTCTTCCTTTCTTTAGTAACACGACGACACTGCGCACGTAATCGATTATAATTGATACAATTCGCCATTGTAGGGTGGCGGTTAAGGATGCGTAAAGCACGTCGACAAGCACGTAAAGCGTCTCTACATGCTGCGGTCCACCAGGGGACTGGTACTCGACGTGGAGAAGGAGTAGTGTGAGGGATGGAATATTCAGCAGCAGTGAGAATGACTTCCATGAGGTGTGCGACCTGACTATCGCAGATTGCGAAGTTTTGATCCTGAAATGTCGCCCTGGAAGAGAAGAGCTCCCCGTCTGCTTTGGGGATGTTCCTACTAGTTGAGCACGGAGAGGGTGTATGATGCAGGAGATGGATAACACAAGGGAAGTGGTCGCTCGAATACGTATCAGAAAGTGCGTACCACTCAAACCGGCGTGCAAGTTGTGTAGTACATATAGAGAGGTCTAAATGGGAATAGGTGTGAGTTGTGTCCGAAAGAAAAGTAGGGGGCGCCAGTATTGAGGCAGACAAGATTGAGGTGGTTGGAAAGGTCTGCTAACAGGGAGACTCTCGGAAATGGAAAAGTGGGGAGAGTAATTCGGACGGCAACTGCCTGCAGGTCGGTGTGCAAGCTGATGGGATCGTAGTAAATATCATCCCGGACCATCAACATAACCCCTCCATGAGCCGGAATACCAGCCACAGGTGGTAGGTCAAAACAAACAGAGACATTGTGTGCCACGTCAATTTGATCGCATGTGCGTAGCTTCGTTTCCTGGAGAGCTACGACGAGCGAACAGTGCAAGCGTAGCGGCAACGTTAAGTCCTCTCGGTTGGAGCGAATGCAGCGAATATTCCAATGAAGTACCATCGTGAGAAGAAAAAGAAAAGAGAAGCAAGAAGGGGTCTCCTCGAAGGCCGCTGAGGGCCTGGCTTCCAGCAAGCACTGCCGCCGCTATCAATAGGCGGAGAGTCTTCGTCCATTGGTTCATTAGGTTCGTCGGCCATCTTGTTAAGATGGCCAGGAGGGGGAGCTTCCTCCGCCGCTGAAAGGCCAGATGTTCGGCTATCAGCGATCCGGCCAGGCGAAACGGATGACGGCCTGGGGCGGCAACCGCTGGGTGGCGCAGGAGAAGAAACGCGCCGTGGAGGAGAAGGAGAACTTTGCTGCCTATGAGCCTTCTTGGAAGGTCTTTTAGTGGAAATACTTGTTGAAGGCTGAGAGTGCGAGGTACGTAGGAAGTCTGTACGGGATGGTTCCTCCTTGAAGGCCTGTGCATCTGACTTCTGGGTCTTCGTCTTGGCAGAAGCTGATGAAGGTGTTTGAGGGGTGACGAGAGGAAGAGGAGACGTCGACCAGGCGATCTTAGCACTGGCCGAACGGACGACAGTAGTGCTAAAGGTCAGATCACATGTCTGTGTCGACACCTCCCTGGTAGTCCGAGGAGAGGCGAGGACTGTACTGTATTTACCCGCTGGGAGCAGCGTGGGCTTCCTACTAGCAAAGAGCTTGCGAGCAGCCGAGGTGGACCCTTTCTCTTTGACCCGAATTTCCTGTATACAGCGTTCTTCATTGTAGATGGGACACTCGCGGGAGGACGCTGCATGGTCACGCTGACAGTTCTCACAACGAGGAGACGGAGGTGGACAGTCACCCTCATGGGCATTCCTGCCATAAGTGACACATTTAGCAGCATTGGAACAAGACTGGCGAGTGTGATTAAAACGCTGACACTGGTAGCAGCGCGTAGGTGTCGAGACATAGGGGCAAACAGAAATAGCCTCATAGCCCGCTTTGATGCGAGACGGCAGCTGAACAATATCAAAGGTCAAGAAAAGTGTCTGGGTCGGTACAAGGTCATTGTTGACCTTTTCCATGACCATATCGACAGCCGTCACGCCCTGCTCAGCGAGGAAAGACTGAATCTCCTCGTCAGTCAATCCGTCGAGTCGTCTAGTATATACCACACCACGCAACGAATTCAAAGTGGGGTGAGCCTACACCTGGACAGGGAACATGTACAGGAGTGTGGCCCGAAGCAGTTTTTGTGCCTGAAAGGCGCTCTCAGTTTCTAACAACAAGGTACCATCACGCATCCTGGTACAAGACTTGACAGATCCGGCTATGGCATCTACGCCCTTCTGAATAACGAAAGGGTTGATAGAGGAAATATCCTTTCCGTCCTCAGATCGAGAAACTACGAGGAACTGTGGGGCAGGCGGTAGTACTTTTGTCACTGGTGGCTGGTCAAGTTTCCGTTTTTGGGCAGAAGTCGAGAGAGAAGAAGAGAAATACATTGCGGAGTAATTCCCCATGATTGCCAGCGTCTCCAATGGCGCGCTCCTTCCTTGTGGGGACCCTCTCAGAGGGCACTCCCGCCTTAGGTGAATGTTTACACCTCAGGTCACACCTCCCGAGAAACGGACGGAGGGACCGATCGGCATGGTCGGAAGGTGTCAGCTCAAGCTGTCACCCCTCACTGGGCCTGGCCTTTACCAGGGGGTACGTGCGTGCCTTACTGGTCTACCCCGTCACCGCCTACGTGTGCGAACGCGTGGGTCGGCCTTGAGGCACACACAAGGAGGAAAGAAGAAGAGGAGGAGAGGAGGAGAGAAGAAGAAGAAGAAGGGGAGGAGGAGGAGGAGGAGGAAATAAAGGGAGAGAGGGAGAGAAAGGACAGACTGTCTCAAACACGGAGGCAAGGAGACGGAGGCAAGGAGACGGAGGCAAGGAGACGGAGGCAAGGAGACGGAGGCAAGGAGACGGAGGCAAGGAGACGGAGGCAAGGAGACGGAGGCAAGGAGACGGAGGCAAGGAGACGGAGGCAAGGAGACGGAGGCAAGGAGACGGAGGCAAGGAGACGGAGGCAAGGAGACGGAGGCAAGGAGACGGAGGCAAGGAGACGGAGGCAAGGAGACGGAGGCAAGGAGAAGGTGGCAAGGATAAGGAGGCAAGGTAAAAAGTAAGGAAGACAGAGGGAGAAGGACAAAGAAAGGAACAAAACAAAGGAAGGAAGAAACCAGAATAAGAGAAAAACCAAAATGACCACAAATACAAGTCGTGGAACCGTCCATCTTCGGACGCAGGCGCAAAATACTCCCTTGAGGGGGACAGGCAGGACTACCTCGGGCCTATTCTCGCCCCCGGACCCGCAGGGGGACGAGAGACAGGAACTGCCGATGGCATGCCTCGCTCACGCACCCCAAGGGCTATTGCTGCAGTGGATGACCGCTACCTACGGATTATGGCTCGAAGGAACCCTGACAGCAACGCCACTATGTTGAATAATGCTTTTCGTGCAGCCACAGGAGTTAGCAGCGCGGTGCAGATGGGCCCAACATGATGCCGAATGGACCGCTCAGGATTGGTATCACGTTCTCTTCACCGATGAGTGTCGTAATTGCCTTTAACCAGACAATCGTTGGAGAAGTGTTTGGAGGCAACCCGCTCAGGCTGAACGCCTTAGACACACTGTCCAGGGAGTGCAGCAAGGTGGAGGTTCCCTGCTGTTTTGAGGTGGCATTATGTGGGGGCAGAAGTATACCGCTGGTGGTAAAGGAATTCGCCGTAACGGGTGTACGATAACTGATCGCGATCCTCCGACCGATAGTGCAACCATATCGGCAGCATGGAAGACTATTCGCGCCCCCATAGTTCCCATCTTGTGAATGGCTTCCTTATCTGGAGTAGCCACCATGTTCTCCAGACATGAACCCTATCGAACATGCCTGGGATACATTGAAAAGGGCTGTTTATGGACCACGTGGCCCACCAACCACTGAAGGATCTACGCCGAATCGCCGTTGAGAACCATCTGGACCAACAGTGCCTTTGTGAACTAGTGGCTAGTATGCCACGATGAATACAAGCATCCATCAATGCAAGAGGTCGTGCAACTGGGTGTTAGAGGTACCAGTGTGTACAGAAATTTGGACCACCATCTTTTAAGGTCTCGCTGTATGGTGATACAATATGCAATGTGTGGTTTTCATGAGCAAAAGAGGGCGGAAACGATGTTTATGCTTATCTCTATTCAAATTTTCTGTACAGGTTCCGGAACTCACGGAACCGACGTGATGCAGAACTTTCTCTGATGTGTGTATTTCTTTTGTGCGCATATAACACTTTCGTAGCGTCGTTGTTCATTTTATACTTGCCGTTTAATCCCACTTACATCCAGTTTCTTGTAACATTTGCCTATTTCTGCGAATGAGCGCGAAGTTGCGTACGTGTGGCTGTCGTGATACGTTGTATCAGGATAGTCCCTGGGCAGCGTGTGGTATTCAAAGGACGTTTACATGGGCCATATTTCACGGCAGTGTGTCCGAAATCGAGTTTCCTTAAAGAATGCAGCAGTGTGGATGCAACGGGCGGCAGTTTTGCGCTATGGCTCCGCAACATTGATGCCTGCGAGCGATGAAGCAGGCCGTTTCCAAGGTGTTACCGCTGTCACCCAACAACGGTGGAGAATACGTGTTGTGGCCGGACACACGGAGACAGCCCTGCTATGCCAAGCCAGGTAATTGGAGCGCTGACACAAGTATTATTTCGCGTCAGGTAGAAAAAATGGCTCGTGTTCTAGACCCACTCTGTTTCGTACAGGAACGTAGAAGAGGGCAAACTCTCCGACGAATTTCATAAATGTGATGAATATATTTTTGGGGGGTTTAGGGCGCAAAACACAAAGTCATAAGCGCCCAGTAGAGGACCATAGAATGCTGGGTCCGAGAGTGTAAAAAAACCAGTGCGAGGTCCAATACAGGAAGGAAGAAAGAAAAAATCTAAAACTTGAAGACGTTACAGAAGATTATCTGAAAGACGTCGACAAGACACCGGAGTCACCAGGTGAAAACCAGATCTCTTTCGTCATATTACTGCTTTTTGTAAATCTTAAAACGGGAGCCACAGCTCGCGTGTCATCCGCTAAAATGCCCGGCAAAGTGGGCGGCAGCCCGACCCTGAGATGTAAGTGGTCAAAATAGGGGCAGATGATCAGGAACCGTCTGGCTGTTAATGGCTGGCTACAGATATGACAGCCGGGTGCAGGGTCGCCACTCACTCACTAAGTGGCGGTGACTGAAGCGGCAGTGCCCTATTGGCAACCGAGCTAAAATTACTTCTTCACGGCGAGACGGCCAGGAAGAGAAAAGCCAATAGAGAAAAGTACGAATATCTTGCAAGGGAACAGAGTAAGAGGCGGACCGAGCGAGATGGACTGTGGCCTTGGCTGCAGCATCAGCAGCGTCATTCCCAGGCACACCAACATTGCACACCAACATGGCCAGGAACCCACACAAACATCACTTGGGCTCTCCCATCCGGGAACAAATGGATGCATTCCTGCATCCGTCGAACGATGGGATGGACTGGATCTGGATCATCCAGACTCGGAAGGTCCTACAGACGTAGTGAACAGCCTGATAGAGGACAAAAATCTCTGCTGTAAAAATTGTGCACTGGTCGAGAAGCCAGTAGTGAAACTTAATAGCTCCGACGACGAAAGCAAAGGCAACACTGTGGGCGGACTTTGAACCGTAAGTGTACAAAAATAAGCTATCGAAAGTTGTAAGCGAAGTCTGAGAATTTTGCAGCAACAGGTACATCTGCAGCCATATACATAAAGTATTATGCCTAAAGAAAGAGCAGTCCGGCTTATTCAATTGCTGCTGATTTGCAGCAGTGAGTCATAAACGTATTTTGCATAGGTTCTTTAGATTTCTCAAATTTCCTGAAGCTTCTTCACATGTTTCCTTCTTCATATGCACCAGCTTTCCAATTGTTCTCTTATTCCAGGGTTTTGATAAATTACATTCCATGTCCCACAAATCTTGTAGACGAATCGAATTTATGAAGTTATAGTTCGCTCACTCTACTTGTGAACCGCAATTAAGTATTTACATGAAGATTTAATTGGTATTTCAAATTATATTAATGAATTGCACGAGCCCTTGCACAAGTGTTGCAAACATTACGTACCTAGAGGTATAATTTATCGTTGACTGGAGGTGTGTCCAACTTCTATATGAATCGTCTGTAGCCAAGGCTCTACGGATGATCAGTAACCCAGTTGTAAGCTGGTACAGTCATGTCTTAGTACTGGTATCGCCAGTCCTTGTACCAGCTGCTTTTACGATATATTCAAGTGTCGTAATTTGAAACTGCTTTTCTGTTCCTGAAGTACAACATTCGTGTTCTACAGTCGTTTCGTCAAATCTGAAAGGTGTCCTCAGTGACTGTTTTCTGGAAGGTACAGTCTTCATTTAAAGGAATGTGTATCAGCCGGTAGTGCGTTTGACGTAACTGGATAGAGATTGATAGGTGGGACTCAGCTGGTCGCTCTTGGGTTTCCTGACACACTGTGGTCAGGCTACTCTCGCATTGTATGACAACCTTGTACCTGCATTACACCATAAATTTGCCCATTATCTTTTGTAAAGTTCATGTTGTACGCAGCTGACAAATGATATCCTTAGGAGTCCGATAGAATTCCTAAACGTTGGATTTGGCATGAGCTGCCCTTCGTTCAGGAATGACCAGCAGAGTAGTGGAAGTGTTAGGCGTGTGAAAGTGTACTGCCAAACGATAGCACATTGCCTGATCCGTGCATGTCGATGCAGCAAGTGTGTGAATAGAGCAGGAAGAATAAGAGGCGTAACTTCATTTCTTTTTTAATTTGTTGACTCTTGGAACGTGCACATACAGCCAACCAAACACAGAAAATGGTATTACAGTTGGTTTCGAAAGTACATGCAAGACATTATTTGAATTCGTGTCCTGGTACGATGTAGCACAGGATTAACAAATATCGGATTAGACATAAAACAAGATCTACAATCAGAGTACACGAAAACGAGTGAACAGGACGAAAATAGAACGCAAGATACTCAGTGCTAGTATGCTATAAAAATTCTACTGGTAACAGAGCAAGAAATAACTCGCCGTTAGTACACATTTGGGGTATTGCCAGGTGAGTCCACATTAATGATTATATCTAAATGAACCATGAAATGTTCCTTGTATTTTCTCTGACAATTGTTTCAAAAGCTGCGGATAGAGAATGGAATGCTTGTACAGGTCTATAAGTTCCATCTACACAGAACAGAACAGAACAGCAGAACAGTTCACAAGAACTAAAGTTGTGTATTACAGCCACACACAGATACACCAGTACACAGACAAGTACGCATAGAACGTACACAGAGACATAAATTTGGAGACTGAGCATTCCATATCCTGCAGAATAGTAGTCAATTGAGCTTTGGTCTTCCTCTGGCATTGTAAGTACATTAAACATTAATTAGCAACTGGGAGCTGTATCCTGATGTTGGCACTGTTGTCGAATTCGTACGGAAGGTTGTACGTCGCTACAGCGTTCGATGTTAAACTTCGGAGGCTGCTTGGGGACACATGACAATGAGTCCAAAGATTACCTGTAAGGACGTTGATGTGATACGTGCCCCGAGGGCATCGTAGAAATCCGTTGGATGACACTTCTCTCGACTCGACACAAGTGTTTGTTGAACTTTCAATGATTAATTTTCAGCCGTACTATAATTGTTGTGAAGCTCACTGATGTTTGTTTCTTATGATACCCTGGAACTCTCCAAACTGTTAGATGAACTAACGTTTAGTGAACGCCTTTGATTTTGGATGTCTGCGACCATTCCTCTTACTAGTCCAAAGACAACCGCTTCGTGAGCGTTGGTATCACATATTAGAGGGAGCTTATAATATATATACTAGCTCCATTAGCTGCATGTGCAGATACTTGCTTTGCACGGCCGTCTACTTATTTAATTCCGGGTATCCAAGAGTGGCCTTTCATCGATACCCTAATGATGTTGCGACAGTTCTTCGGCACCCGAAACAACGTTTGCTACTGCTGCGACTGTGGGGTTG
The DNA here is from genome assembly GCF_021461385.2 of Schistocerca piceifrons. Classification (NCBI taxonomy): domain Eukaryota; kingdom Metazoa; phylum Arthropoda; class Insecta; order Orthoptera; family Acrididae; genus Schistocerca; species Schistocerca piceifrons. The sequence continues at coordinate 811,967,081 of NC_060141.1, forward strand.
GTACAACTATTATGATAGACTACTGCCCATGATGACGTGCTACAGACGAGAAATTTAACCGACAGGAAGAAGATGGTGAGAATCGCAAATGATTAGCTTTTCAGAGCATTCACACAAGGTTGGCGCCGGTGGTGACGCCTACAACGTGCTGACACGAGGAAAGTTTCCAACCGATTTCTCTTACACAAACAGCAGTTGACCGGCGTTGCCTGGTGAAACGTTGTTGTTATGCCTCGTGTAAGGGGGAGAAATGCGTACCATCACTTTTCCGACTTTTATCAAAGTCGGATTGTAGCCTATCGCGATTGCGTTTTATCGTATCGCGACATCGATGCTCGCGTTGGTCGAGATCCAATGACTGTTAGCAGAATATGGAATCGGTGGGTTCAGGAGAGGAATACGGAAAGCCGTGCTGGATCCTAACGGCCTCGTGTCACTAGCAGCCGAGGTGACAGGCATCTTATCCGCATGGCTGTAACGGATCGTGCAACCACGTCTCGATCCCTGAGTCAGCAGATGGGGACGTTTGCAAGACAACAACCACCTGCATGAACAGTTCGACGACATTTGCAGCAGCATGGACTATCAGCTCTGAGGCCATGGCTGCGGTTACCCTTGACGCTGCATCACAGACAGGAGCACCTGCGATGGTGACATCGCCGTGAACGCACACTGGAAGCGTGTATTCGACATCGCCATACTGGCGTATCACCTGGCGTGATGGTACGGGGTGCCATTGGTTACACTTCTCTGTCACCTCTTGTTCGCATTGGCGGCGCTTTGAACAGTGTACGTTACATTTCAGATGTGTTACGACCCGTGGCTCTACCCTTCATTCGATCCCTACAGGACAATGCACGACCGCATGTTGTAGGTCCTGTACGGGTCTTTCTGGATACAGAAAATGTTCGACTGCTGACCTGGCCAGCACGTTCTCCAGATCTCTCACCAATTGAAAACGTCTGGTCAATGGTGGCCGAGCAGCTGGCGCGTCACAATACGCCAGTCACTACTCTTGATGAACTGTGGTAGCTGTACCTGTGCACGCTATCCAAGCTCTGTTTGACTCAATGCCCAGGCGTATCAAGGCCGTTATTACGGCCAGAGGTGGTTGTTCTGGGTACTGATTTCTCAGGATCTATGCACCCAAAATGCGTGAAAATGTAATCACATGTCAGTTCTAGTATAATATATTAGTCCAATGAATACCCGTTTATCATCTGCATTTCTTCTTGGCGTAGCAATTTTAATGGCCAGTAGTGTATTTTCAAATTTGGGATGCAGGCTGGCTGCTGTCTACGTCTGTGTGGAAAGAAGGGCTTCCAAAATGTTGGAAAGGAAGCTCTGGTGGTTTCTTTCTTAAGTTTTTCGCCTAGGGTAGAAAATCAAGGCAATATCTACAGCTACCCAGTAGCTATATCTACAGATGGTCAATGTTGGTAAGGAAGCCTTCTGCAGATTCTTCCATACGTTTTTTGACTAGTGTAGAAAATCAAGGTGATATGTACGGCAACGCAGTAACTACTGGAGCTGTAGTAATCACTATTTGATGACTTTTTGCTAAGCTCCCCATCCTATATTTACCTTGGTGCAGGGATTGGATGTGCTAACCTTGGATGAGTTGCCACATGTTATTGAAGTGTTTTGGTTGGTTGTAGAGTCTACATCTTACTCGAATCCGTCAGTAATACCTCATATAAATAATCTTCTTCCTCCTCTGAGATTACCTTTTTTTTATATAGACATAACCGATACCATGTATGATCTCTGATCTCACATAGGTTAAAATTGTATCAGTTGTTTCATTACAAGAATTCATATTATTTTGTATATGACGTATGTCAGGCTAAAATGTATAAAAAAGATATTGTGTGACAATCGATTGGTAGTAACAGTTAAAATTGCTCTTTTGGAAACTATTTGAAATTACATAATTTGTGGCATACTTAAATTTGGCATTTATGGCACAATCGAACACCAATTATCTATGTCTGGATTAATTTATGAAGTAATGATATTTTAGCGATGATTCATCTTTTGTTTTGCCGACTCTTCTACTATGTAATATCTTCGTAATATTTTGAGTACAGCAGAGAACGTAAGGAGTGGTGGGCATGTCTGACGGAAACGCATGCATTTTGTTGACCTTGTCAACAACAATGTAATTACTGGTTTTTTGAACGTGGAAGTATGTGTGATTTAGAAGAATGGGAGTAAATAGAAGGATGTTCATAGCAAAAGGAAACTGTTCAACCGTTATTTCCTTTTCACGAACCTAACAAATTGAAATTTTCAGCTGCAAGAAAGTAGTTTTAGACAAGACAGAGCCATCTACAACGAGATAATCAAGGTAAGTAAAAAATTACTCTTCTGTAATCTTACTCAGTTTTCCAAAATTTGTGCAAAGAACGAAAAATTTAATGGCGATGTGCGGGAGGATGAGATTAGAACTACCAGTCGTATTGTAGTCATCTTTCACATACGTGTTCTCCCTTGGAGCTCACATTACAAGGACATCCTGCTGTCAACGGACAGGTGTTATCCCTGATGGGTTACTGGAAAGTGATGTGTGTACGCAAGATTTTTGGTTGCTAGTTCAAGTATTAGATGGGCAATATCTTTCAGGCAGTTTGTAATTGGCTGTCTCTGGATCCAGTAAGCGCGCTTAGTTGTAGATAAAGCTGATAAAGCATTTTTCTTTAGGTTTTGTACTGAAATTCAGATCATGTTTATATCAAGTTGTGACGAACTTAGAATGTAGCTGTGGAGAGGTCAGAGTTCGGCATGAGCCATTTATCCAGAGGCGAGTGTGAGGGCCTGTTTAAAGTTCTCACTCAGTTTCCTGACTCTTTGACCAATAAATCGTGCGTCACCAATAGGATCCTTTACAAGAAACGGCTGACTAATGATGTTCCAGTTTGGCAATCCCCGTATCTGCTTTCACTGTGCTAGACAAGCCTCACGACAGAGTGGAGAATGTGTTTGAGGAATGAGTACTTAGGCCATCTGCATCTCTTTCTGCCTCGTCAATTTTTCTGGTCCAGAAAGTGTGGTCTGGGTACCGCCTGCTCGTTTTTTATATGCGGTTGAATGAAGGTTATTTTGCAACCTGTTCCGTTAGCGACTTACGCCACTGAGTTAACAGGTTTATGGAGAAAGATTTTTACGCTCTTCAATCTGAACCAGGCACTTTATCAGATTCATCTCAGTGAAAAATCCAAGCCAGTGATGGTCACCTGCACTGACGAACTTTTTTAGGTTCAATAGAGTTCTATTTGGACTGCACACAAGTGGAGCCGTCGCTTCCCGATCATTGAATAATATCTCGCGGGATCTGAAATTAAGTCTATTTACGATTATCTGGACGATGGCGTCTACAGCGGCCTCTCCGAACACCAATATCTGGAGCAGGTCTTACTTCGTTTTCGTGCTGGCGGCCTCATAAATTAGCTATCTAAAGTAAGTCTAGCACATAATGTAATCTCTTTCCTAGGGCATTTACTGTCAGCTGGAAGGTTCAGATTCGATCAAGGACAGTCTAGATATTTGTATGGGTTTTCTTCGTCTCAGAACAAGAAGGTAATTGCTTGGTTTATAGGCAGGCCCAATTTTTCTTGAGGAAGTTCGTGCCCCATTTTGCTCAATCAGCTGTTCCCTTGAATCACCTACGTAAGACAGATGCGGAGTTCAGGTGGGGAGATCCGCAGCTGTCTGCCTATGATGCTGTGAAGACCGCTTTGGCTAACCCCATTTCTTGCAGTGTGATTTCCAGAAATCTTTCATTGTGCAGACCAACGCAACTCATTCGGGTGCGACTGCTGTGCTGCTAAGAGAAGAGTATGGATTGAGCGTAAATCGAAGAAGACGAAGGTAATCAGAAGTAATAGTAACGAGAATAGCGAAAAACTTAATATCAGGATCGATGGTCACGAAGTAGATGAAGTTAAGGAATTATGCTACCTAGGCAGCACAATGACAACTGACGGACGGAGCAAGGAGGACATCAAAAGCAGACTAGCACTGGCAAAAAGGGCATTCTTGGCCAAGATAAATCTACTAATATTAAATATCGACCTTAATTTGAGGAAAACATTTCTGAGAATGTACGTCTGGAGTACAGCATTGTATGGTAGTGAAACATGGACTGTGGGGAAACCGAAACAGAATAGAATAGAAGCATTTGAGATGTGCTACAGACGAATGTTGAAAATTAGGTGGACTGATAGGTTAAGGTATGAGGAGGCTCTACGCAGAATCGGAGAGGAAAGGAATATGTGGAAAACAATGATAAGGAGAAGGGACAGGATGATAGGACGTCTGTTAAGATGCAATGACTTCCGTGGCACTAGAGGGAGCTGTAGATGGCAAAAACTGCTGGCTGTAGTACAATCTCTGTCTTCCTCTACAAACAATAGAGGACGTGGGTTGCAAGTGCTACTCTAGATGAATAGGTTAGCACAAGACTAGAAATCGTGGCGGGCTGCATCAACCCATTCAAGAGACTGATCGATCACCACCGCCACCGATATCTCTTCCCTACTACGAAGTCTGCACTGTATAACAACGAGAGCCGGAGTGGTGTTCTAGGAGGGCCGTATCGCCGCAACTAAGCTTTGGACGTGGAGTGTGGCCTGCCCACGTCTTTCCTGGGCAGCGGCTAGTGCGTTCTGCTGGACTGTGTATTGTTACATCGACAGTTACTAACGGCCTGGTCCTTCACGAAGTAATCGTTAACGTGTGCGACATGTTTCTGATACATTGTACCACGTTTTAATACCTTTGCGTTTCGATTAGAAGTTGTAAGAAATTGAGTTTACGGATTTTCAAAATGTGTCCGTAAGCTATAGGACAAAAGTGACCTCACGAATGAATGGGTTTAAAAATCTTTAGCCCTAAATGCGCAGGGTAATCGCTTTCCAGCTACATCACTGTACTTTCATAGTCCCCGTAACAGACCACGAGTAGCAAAGTTATTCATCACAACGCCCAACAACTTTGTACAGTAACAACATCCCTCCGAGCTCGTTACAGCAGCTAGAATGGGACACCAGCACAGAAGCTCGGAATTCAGTTAATCAGGAGCTGCAAGATGTGCAGGCAGAACTAAAGTTACGGACCAACCCTGAACTAGACCTCAAACCGATTACCAATAATTTCGATGGAATGCTCACTACATTGCCACAGCCACATCAACTGCTAGGGATGATGCACATTTATTATTTACTGATAATGGTAACGGTGAGTTTCTTGCACTAAGGAAATGTCAGTTTGATCAACATTACGAACTTTGCACAAAAGCTGATTTATCATTGACCTCAGGTAGACTTCCGCGTATTTTAGTGATGATACACATCAGGGAAAGGAGAATTTGACGTTTCGTACAGAATGATTTGGAAGCTAAATATGGAGAAACATTGAAAGTAAGGAAATACTGGAAATCGGAAAACATCTGAGATGGGGTGCTCACATGACGAACCCACAGCAGGAAGTTTAAGAACATTATTTGACGTGTGTTGATTACACAAGATGGCACTGTGATCTTGTAGTCGGATACACCCCACTGTAGAAAGTGGTTTTACAATCTCCTCTTGCTACAAGAGGTTGCTGCTTAGCTACGTTAATAACATTTGTGCTCAACTACACAGCTGGAGTTGTTTACTAGTGGAGAGTGGTAAATGAGAGGATTATTCAACTACTGACAGACTTTCCATTCAATATAAATATTACTACAGTCCGATGACCTGGTCGATTGTGTATAAACAATCAAGCTGCTTCCAGGAGCAACAAATTTGAGTTCCATTACTTCACGTAGTTATTGACTTAATATACATGGTGTTACAAAAAGGTACGAACAAACTTTCAGGAAACATTCCTCATACACAAAGAAAGAAAATATGTTATGTGGACATGTGTCTGGAAACGCTTACTTTCCATGTTAGAGCTCGTTTTATTACTTCTCTTCAAATCACATTAATCATGGAATGGAATCACAGCAACAGAACGTACCAGCGTGACTTCAAACACTTTGTTACAGGAAATGTTCAAAATGTCCTCCGTTAGCGAGGATACATGCATCCACCCTCCGTCGCATGGAATCCCTGATGCGCTGATGCAGCCCTGGAGAATGGCGTATTGTATCACAGCCGTCCACAATACGAGCACCAAGAGTCTCTACATTTGGTGCCGGGGTTGCGTAGACAAGAGCTTTCAAATGCCCCCATATATGAAAGTCAAAAGGGTTGAGGTCAGGAGAGCGTGGAGGCCATGGAATTGGTCCGCCTCTACCAATCCATCGGTCACCGAATCTGTTGTTGAGAAGCGTACGAACACTTCGACTGAAATGTGCAGGAGCTCCATCGTGTATGAATCACATGTGTCGTACTTGTAAAGGCACATGTTCTAGCAGCACAGGTAGAGTATCCCGTATGAAATCACGATAACGTGCTCCATTGAGCGTAGGTGGAAGAAACTAAAATGAGCTCTAACATGGAGATTAAGCGTTTCCAGACACATGTCCGCATAACAGCTTCTCTTTATTTGTGTGTGAGGAATGTTTCCTGAAAGTTCGGCCGTACCTTTTTGTAACACCCTGCATACAATGCTGTCATGATCTGCACATTACGAGGCATAATCTCATGTTTGAAGTTTAACAACAAAACTAAGTAAGTATTACAGTTACAAATTGTGTGAACTTAGGTAGCGTAACTCACAGCACGGAACTATCTTGAGAATTCATCCAGCGTATGAGGATGCGAACATCGAGTGGTTTTCTCGCTTATGTACATGCAGTTCCTTTTGGAAAGTTTATGAAAGATTTGAATTTAAATTTGACATGCAAGTTTTAACGCAGTAGCTAATTTATAAGTAATCAGACGACTGAAGCTGTTTTATACATGATAGTTCGAGTCTTCAAGGCTCAGGGGTTTACTGGTACATTTAGAACGCTTCCATGTTGAGGCACAGCATTTTCTCAAATAAATTAGAGATATACGGAAATACCAATGCACTAACATGACTATTCAAAATATCGACGTGATAACAATGCATGCATAATATTAATTTACAACGAACTTCTTTATTGTTGTCAAGACAGTTTCATGGAAATCACATAACATTAGTGGATCTCACCTTGCAGTAATGGTGGGAAAAATCCTTAGTCACTCAAGTTTTATTTTCTACTACCTGCCCAATGTGCTATAACTCCATCTCAACGACTGTATGGATACAACGGGCGTTGCATCTGCTTCAGTTTTTTTTAGCCTAACGACACATTTCTCTATAAACTACATCCTCTAACGGGATCCTTACAGTACACCACTTCTGTCCTCTTTCTACCATTTTAACTTATTACCTGCGTCTGAAGGCAACTTTCGTCTTCTGCAATGGTGAGAAACATTTGCACTTACGAATTGAAACTATTTGACGTGTTAATGACAGTATTATATTACTCATAATTTGCATATTTAACCATATTATAGTCATGTGATTACTAGGAGATCAGACAGCTAATTTCAGTTTACATATATTTTCAACATGAAATTTTACTTGCTATTTTATATAATTAATTTACATACAGAAGCAGTAAACAACAGTATGAAGTACGTATGATAGGGAAGGTGGAGGGGGGGGGGGGGATGTCCCCAACTTCGGAGCCACTGGCCTTTAAACTGTCAGTCTCCTTCCACAGCCAACTCTGGAATGTCTCGCTGAAAGGCTTGTAAATCGTCGGGAACGAATTTCCACTTGAGGTGCTGGCCAACAACGTGCATCTTCCACTGCACGTCTTGTAAGCTGGGTGCTTTCAGGTCAGGCAGTAGTGATAGTGAAATGGCTGTAAGGACTGCATTCAGCGGACGCCACGATCTTCTTCGCCAAGTGAAAGGCAGCAGGTGAAGTTCTGGCTGGACCTCTTCTCGTATTCTCGCTGACTGATACGCGGAACGAGCTTCTTCAATGACAAATGATCGCAATTCTTCCAGTTATAGTCACCAACATACAAATGATGAGACACAGTGCAGACATCCGTGAGGTCTGAGACACAGAACTTGGAACATGGTATCATCTGGCAGGCTGTGTACTGCAGACATACTGTTTCGGGTGGAAGTACACCAGTATATGATACAGCAATGCTTTACCACAGCGTTCTATCCCTGTCTTCGCATTGTCTTCTCTTCGCAACTGGCAACCACAAAATTACTTTGCTTGTGAGCAGTCTACAGCATGGTACATAAGATCATTGGAGTTTTGAAACATCAGCCTTCTCTGTCTCACTTTCATCTGTTCACCAGCCATCAAGGTCACTTCAGCGCTGTGGACCTTTCCAGGATTGTCCCTGTAGTAATTGCAGGAACTTGGGATTATATGATTCCAAAATGCTCCAATATTTCTACTGGTGATCACACCTCTGAGATCAGCAACAGTTAACATTTGACATGGTTTACATCGTGAGAAGCATCCTTCGAGATGTGTAAGGCTTCTTTTTCGATCCCATTTACTTCACTACTGATGCAGAGCAACGTCTCCAACTGCGATTCACATTTTGTTCACGAACTAGGGATATTGTGAGTCATCATGCCGACACTGCTTTTTACACATCTGGTATGGCTTGTTCTATCTCTTGCTTGGTCTTGATATCCGAAGATTTTCAGGCGTGGGACTGAAGACTTTTACATGGATCGTTTACCAACTTGATCGCTTAACACCCAGCCCGGCGGGCCAGGCTTACTCTGATGGGTTTGCTCCCCAGGAACGTTGGCTTCCCTCTCACCGTGTCTGAGGCCGCCGCCACCCCCTCCCCCCCCTTTCACCAATCGAAGGCGAAAATGAGAACGAAAGACACCCTCTGGCCTCGAAACCTAATACCATTGGGGTCGAAAAGAACAAGAGTTGACAAAGGAAGGCCGATAGAAAAGGGAAGAGAAGATCATGAAGTAAGTGTGTAACAAGAACAACATATAAGTAAATTTTTTTTTCCATCAGATTTTTCGATAGAATAGTGTAATTGATGTTCTGATTTCATTTGTTTTTGTTTCATGTCATTGTGTTAAGAAAACTGTAAACAAGTTTCAATGTGAAGCTTAATGTTTATGTCAAATGTCAAGTAATATTGTGATAGAATTGAAATATAACACATGTTGAAACTATTGTAAGATGTTGAAAATTGTAATTGTGCCTCTGGTCCATACGTAGGCAATGTGTTAGGATATGTAGAATGCAAAACCTCGGATGAATACCCGGCCTGTCAGGGAGCGGTAAAAGGTAGATGGCAGGCGAGCGCGGGAAAATGCACGCGGGCACTGCACGGCACAACGGGCTCAGCAGTTGTAGTTGGAGTTTGGCATTGGTCTGAGCAACACCTTCTGCAGTGAGGAGGCTCTCCTGGAAGACGTAGTTTCACTGAGCCTCGGGTATGCTGTTCCAACGCCCACACAGCATGACAATATTCCATAGGCATTAAATGGAAAAGTATTGCAACGCTAAGAAGAATTAAAGTGCCGATACGTCAAGAGCCATAGCTGTCGTCGTATGTGTGCTCTGTGCCTTGCCATCTCGCCGCCCGCCAACCGCTGCATCGATAAAAGCAGGTTGAAACTTTTACTACTGTATTCGTATGGACCTTAGAGTGAACTGTTCAATAATAACGTAAATTTTACCAGAACTTTCCCCTCATTTAATTATCCTCACAACTAACCTAGAAAGGATCCTTTCCAAATGTTGTGCAATCCGAATGTCCCGAAATAAAAAATTAGATTTTGTGTTAATAATAATTACTTGCAGACCTAGCTATGTTATAATGGTGTTTAAAGAACTGTTTTGTTAATGAACCAGTAAATGAATAACGAAGGTCTAACGAAGTTGAAAGATAACTTTAATATTGATATAATAATGAAGTTTAATTATTTCGAGACAGATATAAAGGTATTTATATGAGAAGTAAATAATATAAAAAGAGTAGTAACTGATATACTGGAAATCTTGAATGCATGATAGTTTCAGTAATCAAGTTTTTTAATATAGTGATAATAACAGTTTCAGGGTCCCCCACCCCCTTTTATTCATTTGAATTCTGAAGTGTTCCACATTGGTTTGACCAGCAAAGGTTAAATTCAATATATAAGTCAAAAATTTATCAGTATTTTATCTTTATCAGAATTGACAATTTGTGCGTGGCTCGAAAGTGCTATTTCTAGGGTAACCTATGCCCGATTTTAATCAGATCAATAGACAGTACGGAGCTTTGTAGTATATATTATAGTGTAGTGTTATGTATTCATGGTTTTTCCATATCAGTACAGAACGTGAAACTATCAGTTCAATAGATTTTCTGGTTCTAAAATTTTACTATATTATGCAGTGTTACTACGTGTTGTTTTGCACGAATATACATCAACCTGTACAGGGAAGAAACTCAGTTAATGCCTAATTAGGCTGGCGACCGTATTATTATCAAATTGGTAGCATCTTAAGTGTTGCTTTTGGTGCATACAGACGTGTAACTGCATTTTGAACTTACTTGACGGATCATTGTTATTGCAGAATGGGTGTAAGTCTGATTTGCCACCATTCAGGTACACGCGGTCAATATCTATACGAAAATCCTGTCTCGTAAGGTGAACCCCGCTCACTTACCATAGTACAGGCTTTAATGAGTATTGTGTGCCCCACGCGCACGTTCCAAGTGGAAGTAAGTGGAAATAAAGTCAGACTTCGTTAACAGTTATTAGCAAGACTGTGCATGAAAGTACCGTTGCTGTACTAAGGTTGTCAGTCTTTTTAAGGTAGTAATTCTAGTCTAACTGCGCATCTGTAATACTGCTTACAAAGGAATGGTGATTAATAGAAGATAACTTAAAAGATGTATCTGACACTGTATGTTGTAGAAGTTACTTATTTAACAATGCTGCTGAACTATTTGACATTGAAAGTTTGTGATTGTTACACAACGAGAACTAAATTCAGGTTACACCTTACTTAAAAGTAAATTCTAGAGTTAAAATTTTTTCTTAATCTCAGTTATTGTTGAAATAACTATGCAAGTTGTTTGATCTGGTCATACAAAGTAAAGTATTCGGAACAGTTCAATTGTAAAACAGTTTCTGTGTCTACCATTTACAAATTCTAGTAAGTGGAGAATTTTTGTAACAGGCTTGATTACAATGCTTGTGAGAAATAACACTAATTTAAAAATCTCAGCAACTTTTCACGTAATATTACAGTTTCGTTTCAGAGACAGTGATTTCAATCTTCTATTTGTAATACAAATTTCAGTTACGATGAACTCGTTGACTGCAACTATTTCAGAGAGTTCTCTGTACTGAGGAACAATTTTTTCCCAGATGAAGTGCAATGCTTCAAGCACACCACAAACTCAGTTTTTAAGAACTGCTCTGGAAAATCTAAATCAACCCTTTTGCAGGCTATTAAAATGTGAACATGAAAAATTACCGAGTGTTACACTAACTGTTTAATATATATCTTGACACACGACAACATGAACACACAAAAATTCGTATAAAGATAATGGTAACATAGGTACCATTAATTACAATTAAGAAAACCATGTATTCTGTAACTAGCAGTTCGTTCCTCTAGTAGAAGAGGTAGGCTGGAAGAGGTCAAAAAGGAAGAGGTTATAAAGGAAGAGGAAGTGAGAGACTACATCAGGTGGAGCCCCATGTGGTACTGGTGAGGTTACATAAAGATCAAAGGTTAGACAAAATTACTTTTATAGCCACCTATAAGCAGTAACGTTTTATCTTCAAACACCGACATTTGGATATACTGGCTATCAGTACGAAATCAATTATTGGCTTCGAAAAGTCCATTACAACGCTGTCTTCTAATCATTTATTACGATTAGTTTGATTCACTATACAAACACCGTAAGAGAAGGAAACCCAATGTAACAGTAGAAAGAATTAAAGATCCAATGGGATTACATTTTCATCTTCACATATCTTCAGATATCTTACATTTCTACATATACTGTCACAATAAAAATGTATATGAAAGTGAACATAAGTTTGCAGTTCTTAAGTTATACATTGACTGTCAGGACAAACGGAGAGTATACATGTGGATAGCAATATGGAACAATTGCTGATAACATGCCCAAAACACAGAGGTAAATAAAGGCACAAAAATCGAATGTTGTAATGGGCTTGATCATTAAATTGAACATGCTAAAAGACAATACAATGAAGTCATGTTGAGGAATATAGTAATATATTATGTATCCAATATTCTGAAGTATCTAATATTGCTAAGGTATTTCAATAAACGATTATCAAGAAACTGAAGAATCTTAAGTATATGTACGAGAACTAAATGCAAAACAACTGATTAAAGTAACGTGAGAGCTTCCAGATGTAATCTTAGACCTATGAGAGTACTATTCCACTTTAGAAAATAGGGGGGAGGGAGGGAGGGATGGGAGGTCAATAGCGGTAGGCAACCAGCACTCAAGGTAATGCTGAGACCGCATGTGCTTATTCCTTATGCACAGTGACCAAACGAACCTATCCGCAATTTAACCAAAACAGAACGACATACACTGAAGGCCAAAGAAACTGGTACACTTTCCTACTATCGAATAAGGCCCCTGCCAGCACGACGAAGTGCGGCAGCAGGGCGTGGCGTGGACTCCACGTGCTGGAGGGAACTGACACCATGAGCCCTGCAGGGCTGTCCATAAATCCGTGTTAGTACGAAAGGGCGGGGATCTCTTCTGAAAAGCACGTTGCAATGCAACCCAGATATTCTCAATAATGTTCATGTCTGGGAAGTCTGGCGGCCAGCGGGAGTATGAACTCTGAAGTCTCCCTGGAGCCACTGTTGCCATTCTGGGCGTGTGGGTCGTTGTATTTTCCTGGTGGAATTGCTGAAGTCCGTCGGAATGGAGAAGGACGTGAATGGATGCAGGCGATTGATCAGGATGGCTACAAATGTGCCACTTTTCAATCGTATCTAGACGTATCAGAGGTCCCATATCACTACAGCTGCACATGCCCCATACCATCATGGAACCTGCAAGCAGCTTGAACAGTAAGTCCCCTGCTGTCGTGCAGGGTCCATGGATTCATGAGGTTGTCTCCACACGTCTATCCGCTCGATGCAATTTGAAACGAGACTCGTCCGACCAGACAACATGTTTCCAGTCAACCGTCCAGTGTCTGTTATTGCGTTGACTGGTTCACACGCTGACACTTTATGGCCCAGCATTGATATCTGGAGCAGTTTGCTGAAGGTTTGCATTTCTGTCACGTTGAACCTTTCTATTGCCATTGGTCCCGTTATTTAAGATCTTTTTCCGGCCGCATTATGTCAAAGATTTTATGTTTTACCGGATTGCTGGTGTTCAAGATACACTCTTGAAATAGTCATACATGAATATCCGTACTTCATCGCTACCTCAGAGATGCTGTGTCCCATCGCTCGTGTGGCGACTGTAACACCACGTTCAAACTCAAATCTTGATAACCTTCAATTGTAGCAGCACTGACCGATCTAACAGCCGCGCCAGAAACTTTGTTACGTAGGCGTTGCCGACCGGAGTGCCGTATTGTGCCTGTTCACATCTCTATTTGAATACGTACAACTTTCTTTGGCGCTTCAGCGTATACAAAGCCAATAAATTTTCGATTAAAATTCTGAAACAGAGTGAGAAATGGGGAGAGTTCAAATGCACATGACTAGTAACGTGCTTATTTATCTACACATGGAGTTCAGATTACACCTAGAACATAATTGCCGTTATTAATAGCGAACTGCTCACTCTACCTGATGTACTTTAAAACAATTACACACTATGACAGTTCTGAGATGAGAGGATTGCTTAAAACACAAGATTTATACAGTACACAATAAAATCGACAGATAATTGAAGGGCATAAAAACGATGAAGCATGGTTATAGTAAATTTGTTGAGTTGCCCCTTATAATTTCATATCCCTATGATAGAACTGAAAGACGAGCGATATGGTAGGAAGGAGTGCTGCTAATATCTACTCATTGCCGAGTCGTTCACAGAAGGAAAGTCACTGACTGAACCCAATGAGGCGTTCGTCATCTGACATCTGTTTAAATCTATTACTCATGACACAACAATGAGTTACAGAACCAATATCGGCGTACAATTAACGCATTACAAAGCTGAAGAGGACATATGCCAGGTTACTGCATGCAACTAGTAGACATAGCAGTTACAAGCACAACTGGACGTAATATTTACATGTTGTAAAGGTAACAGACATAAGAAGACATAAAATTGTTGCTCTTTAGATGATACAAATTTTTAATACCAGAATGCGTTATAAGAGTGGGTGTTGCGCCTGCAGCACCATAGTATGAAATTACGTACGACTTAGAAAAAGCATTAAACCAAGGGAAATACAACGCAATGTGCAAGAATAGTAATAAATGTTTCTACAACTAAAGTGTTAAAAATTAGTAAAACACAGTATTATTAATATTGTTGACTGTACAAGTGTTTGTCGCTGTGTAGCGTCATACTTGCATGTGCAACGTCATCTGGCGTCAGTTTTAATTGATGGATTGTGCTAATATGGCATGAAGCAAGCTGACAGCGGTCACGATTAAAATAAGCTTGGTTTTGAAATTAAAGCGCAAAACGTAGTTCGACGTTACACACTTTGTGCCGACATATGTACAATGAAACAGTCTACCAGTTCTTAATTACGAATTGCGTATATTGGCGCTGTAATAGCTAAATGCATTCTTCAGCCTAAGTGGTTACAAGGAATTAAATATTTAGTTTTGAATTGTTAGCACGAAAGGAAACGGTATAGTACACTGCCTGTTTAAAACTGAAAGTGGTAAATAACTTCCTATTTGCGCCAAGCAGTGCATGAAGCTACTGCAGCACTGAATGAATGAATATGAACTGCCGACCTATTGGTACAACTAACAGCAAAGTTCTCTGCCTGTTAAATGTGAAGCAGGGTACATAAGCGCTAAAGTAGCTAGAAACACTGAATGGCGTAAGTAGTAACAAAGATGTACATATTTAGTAGCGCCGTCACATTAGCACAACAAAACTGAATACAAACCTGTTCGTGACAATCAGTAGAACCGTAATGAGTACGTGTCGTTGCTCTACGCGGGATAACGATGTGAACAAATACCGTATACTGTTTTGTTTCACTTAATGTAGTTCTCATGCGAGAAGAAGTCTCGCATCAAGCATATGTTGAAAATAATATATGAGACCAAATATAGAACATGAAAAACCTCAGTCATCAGAAGCATTGATTTCAACGAGAAATCTAATAGTTAACCTCTGATCCTTTATGCAATCAAATTCCCATGTTTTGAATTCATTTCTAAAGCAATTTGAAGTTTTTGCTGTTCCAGTGTGTTAAATACCTGACTTTAGGAATATAAGCAAGTAAAACAATTTTAAAGCGTTTTTGTAATCATGCTTAGCGACGCCCAACATTGAATATGCTCACTACGTAACACTGAGTATGTCTGGGTAATTTGCGCGTCGTGAGCTATGCATCCTGGAGAAACACACATGGGTCGCAGGTTTCATACAGTAAAACAAGTATTGTAGACCATATACTAAGATTCTCCCTCTTTATGAGCAGATTATGAGTCATATGGTTTCCAAAATTAGTATTTTCTTGAAAGTGAGTCTAAAATTTTGTTGCTCCTAGAAGCCATTATACAGGAAAAATGCATGTCATGTACCGAGTTAATATTGTAGTAATATTTATGTACTTTCTGTGCTGTATCTTTCAACGTCTTTGATTTATGCCTATCTACCAGCAGTAGTGAATGGGGGCAGAGTGAAAATTTGCCTTGTCTGACAGATGTTCTGTTGTAATACTGGTGTCACCCGTTAACAGTCAGTAACAACATTTTATCGAAAGGTTATTAATTGGTTTGCTGGTACCTCCCACCCTGCGCGCTTAAGAAAGTAATTTAACGCAATTTAGGTCACGTCACAGAGCCAAAAAAATTCTCAGTGACAATAACGAGCACGATATTCCCAGGCATTCACAGACTGAAAACTACACTGGGAACGTCCCAGTCTGGAAACAGATTTGGCTCAGCAGCTTTCGGATCCAGAATGCCCTTTCGTATTACATACGAAACAGTCACAAAGGCTGCTTTTTTGGCTTCTGGGTACTCACTGTCACACGCAATTATCTTCTGGGGGAGTTTCTCTCTTGCTCAAAATATTTTCATTGCTTAGTACAATGATCGGAGTCATAAGTAGATGAAGTCCAAGATTGTCGTGTTTCAAATTATTGAGCAAGCTGAGAATATTTACCAGCGGTTGTAAGGTAACAGGGGATAATATGGAACTCTTTCAAGTATGTAAGGTAACAGGGGATAATATGGCACTCTTTCAAGTAATTTAAAATTTAAAGCACAGCAGCATAGATAATATGCTGGGCAAAATAGAC